>NC_054869.1:21309878-21628524 GCF_018320785.1 Cheilinus undulatus | reverse complement strand
TTGAGTCCTTGCAGCCTCATGCACTCAATCACTTTCCAGGTGCAGTCAATTAAGTCCTTAAGGGCTCAGGGTTTAGGGTGGAGATTGAGATTCAGCCATTGGCCAACTCTTGAACAAAGCACGGCTTTGACACTTAGCTATAAAACATCATTGACTCAAAACGCTGCGTCATCAGCTCCAGGCGCACCCTCAAACAGGTAGCTTGGCTGTGGTGGAAAAGCAAATCCCTGTCTTGCTGGGCTGCTATGCCGAGTCAAACCAAGTAGAGCAAAGCTGCTCAATGTAATTGAAAAGCCCCATAAAGCTGGATATGGCAATTTAAATGGCCTACTGTCCTTATCCCAGAATGCAAGCACTGGGGAGGAGGGGGGCAATTTATCGATGGAAGTTTGTCAGACTGATATGGAATATGAAAATATATAGCCGGTTACTATAGACCTTTTTCCTTTTGTAGTTAGGAAGCTTAAAACTGGTTGTATGTCCAGTGGAGGCAGACAACTTCTGCTATGCTACACATTTATGCTCATCGAATTCTGAGTCAAAGTCCAGCTCAGAAAATCTGGAGCATAGGCAGAATGTTTTGTCCAGTTTGGATCCAACTGAAGTGTACGAACAATAGAATAGATTATGTGATTATAGAATAGATGGTACATTTTTAGTCGGTGTAAAATGTTTGCTTGCGTCTCTTAAGTCCAGTTTTAGTCTAACACAACAATTTGGCTTTTTCTAACTGCATGTAAACATACTGAGTCATAAAAGGTTCAGATTAGGTTTAAGCTAAGACTCAGGTCAGGGAAAGATCTTTATGCAGTGCTACATGATGAACGTACCATGGAAGAACATTGTGTCAACAGTGATATAAGCCATTTAAAAGTGCTCCAGGTTTGCTCTACAGGAAACAATAAACTCTTTTAGCACTGAGCCATGCTCAAGCTGTAAAGATGTGATATATCATCATCATCATCATTTGGACTTTCTACATTTCATCTACTTCATCTGCAAATGGCTGATAACACAACAACAAGAGAAAAATATAATCTTGCATCAAAGTTTGAGTACATGCTGTGGCTTTTTCAGACAGCTTGTTCTATTTGCATTAATTCATGTGGTGCTAAGCATTACACTGGTCCTCTCATCACACTTTAGTAGGCCCAACTCCACAAGTTATTCAGTGATTTCAAACATTATCTTTAACTAGTATATGTTTACCTAAAAACAAAACAAATTTTCACAGATAGTGTTTCAGTGTTTGTACAATGTACCATGAAAGTGCTGAAAACAGGTAAATAAACCTTTGCAAAGAGGTTATGGACTCACTTTGACACTAAAATGTTTCATCACGTTGGCTGAATTAAGGCCGTGAATCCATGTGCGCATGAACATGTTTTCGCTCCCAGCATTATGAGTAACAGACCTCCTACTGGGAGCCTCGGCCCACTGAGTGCAGAAAAAGAAATTAGGCTGGAGGAGAGGAGAGAAAGTGAATAAAATGTGAGGAGCAACAGCATCAATCATGCCCGCCTTCCCTGCAGCCTACAGTGACTCCCTGCAGCGCTCAGAGTATCTTAACCTCCCACAGACCATCCATCACTCTCATACAAGCGTGACCACATTGCTGTGGCTATCCCACGTATTTACGGTGGGATTCACCCACCATGTTGAGCCCACACTCTACAAAGAGTCCTGACACTAGCCATGGCCTCCACCTCACTAAAGAAACTCTGCAGCTCTGTTATCGACCCTTCAGCTTTTCCTCTCCTACTCGAGGTGACCATCCTCCTCTAAACTGTGGAATAAGATGATAACCTTATTATGACTCCTCACATCTCCCACCAGCCTGGCCATATGCTTCAGCCAAACAGATGGGTGGACACATACTGTATTTCCTCACCCAGAGATGGGGTGAGAGTTAAGGTTGGTGAAGAGGACAAAAAGAGGGGGAGGGGCAGAGAGCTGGGGTGACAGACCAGAGGGTTTACAGTTTCTGTAGGTTGTCAGATTAGACAAGCAGTAGTCCTGATCCTGTCCGACACTTAAACACCCTCAAGTGGTGTAAACAAAACCAGCTGTGCAGCATAGTGTGGCTCAGCCAGAGTACAAAGGTAATGCTCATCAGTTCACTATTTTGTCTGTAAATCCAGCTCAGATCTCATAGTTTATTTTTGAATCTCCTACATTACCCACTATTTTAAACAATACACAATACATGCTGTATTGTTGTAACAGGTACAGATTCTCTTCTTCATTCTTGTTTGAAACAACCACACACCTGTCTTTCCCTACGAGGTTTTCAGTATCACACATCACCATCAGTGCAGAGTTTTATGTGCTGTTTCTGTTATTAAATCCACAAAGAGCCAGTGCAGAGCTTTAAGTACAAGTGGAATCAAATAAAAAACAAACATGGCATTATTACAATCTGATTACATGAAGAAAACCACAGTAAGATGATATAAGAGAAATAATGTCCTCCATGATGGTGAAGGTAGTGTGAAACACAAAGAACAGGTTAATGGTAGACATTTGAAGCTTTTGGTGAGTTTGATGATAATGATGAGCACGATTCAAGCCACGTTCATGTCACTGACGCCTCTGTGACTGGGCGGTTTGTACTTCCGTGTGAATGATGGAGTAATGGTGTTTTGTGTGCACAGTACAGTGCAATACAGTACAGTGTGCAGTGCCAGAAGGTGCAGGCATCTGTGCGCTTTTTTTGTGTGAGAGTGTTAGCCTTGAACTCTAGCTTTCCCAGTCAGGGCCGGTCAGCCCATCATCATCTGAGTCAGACTCTGGTGAGGCTTCTTTGATTCGTCGCAGCGCCTCATGGATGCTTCTGGTCAGGGGGTCCGTGGGGAGATCACTCTCATCCTTTCTCTCTTTTCTGGGGACACGCCTCAGTTTGACTCCCTTGCGAATCTGAGCCAGGATGCTGTTGGGGTCGTCATCACCCTTGGCTGGAGGCAGGGATCGCTGGTCCACCTTCCTCAGGTGGAAACTGCCTCTCTTCAGGGAGGCCAGCACTTCGTCCATAGGTGAACTCACTACACAGAAAGAGAAGCAGAGGAGGACTGTGATTGGCTATGATATAAGTTTCTTGATATAAATCATATTCATTATTGTAGAATTGCTGTATCTTGATAATATCACTATTGAAGTCCACATATCACCTGTTGTTTTGTGGGTCATCTTATAGGCACATACACAATCTAAGTAACTAGTGAATTAAATTAGGGCCTAATTCAAGGATAAAACCTGTGGTACCTCTTCTGTTGCTGGAGTCGAACTCTGGAGTCTTCTTCAGCCTTTTCCGAGCACTTAACAACTGGCTGCTGTCAAAGAAGCGAGGAATAAATGGACCAAGTGGGGAGAGCTCTTCACCTGCACTCTTTACGTCAACCTTCTGCCAATGCCGACCTGGGCTCTCAGAGGGCGACGGCTCCTCCCTTGTTGGCAAAGGTGGAGGAGGGGGAGGCGGAGGAGGAGGGGAGATGGGCGATGTTAGTAGTGAGGACAGAGAGCAAGGTGAGCAGGAGGAGTCTGCAGGGCTTGGCACAGGCAGCGGAGGGAGGGATGCTGTGAGAGCAGTGACAGGCTGCGTAGTAAGCGTGGTGCTTGGGCTGGGGTCTGTCTGAACGCTGGTACTCAGACACAACGGCTGACCCCGCATCTCAACACGGACAGACTCGGTATGCTCTTCCCTCTCACTCAAGCTACTCATTTCCATACTCCTTCCACGTTCTCTTCTTCTGTTGTGAGAAACGCGTAGACGAGTGGATTTTAGGATCACCTGACCTGGGTACCTCTGCACAAAGACACACAAGAACAGTGATTCACCAGTAAAATGTTTTTTTTTTTACTTAAGTTATCTTTGTTAAGAAGGAGGACACATACCTGCTTAAAAGTGCGAAGCCTGTCTAAAGTTTTTTGTCTCTCCTGACTGACTCTGCTGTTCTTCTTCTCCTCATTTTCATCTTCTTCATTTTTCAGCTAAACATTTTGAGGTTTAGAGAAAGATTTACTGACCACTTAACATAATACTTTACAGGTATACACAATCATACTATATAAAATCTTTGTATAAAACATTATCTACCTGTAAGACCTGCTGGGATATTGAGTCCATGTGCATGGTTTGACGTTTCTGCTGTTTCTGGGTGTGGTTCAATACACAGATCTCCTGCAGGGAGGTGGAACATCAACAATAAGACATCCATAAAAGGTCAATTATTTACCCAAGTCAATAATATACTGGCAAACTAAAATGCTGTTATGATGTTGTACGGCTGTGTCCCTGGTTTATTACTCTTCTAAATGTAAGGAATCTGACAAACTGCCATCTTTCTACTGTGTTTCAATATTCAGTATGCTTACATGTAAAGTTGAGCTACAGTTGCAAAGTCTGAGCAGAATGCATAGTCTGGTCTGATTGAGGCGTGTACATGCAAGTGGAAACTGACATATTTTCTTGGTGGTTTAGTCTTACTTTGATTAATTTAATGTAGTACAATATCAGTCAGACTTACATGTTTACACTCATTGTAGAAGTCCAGTTTTAGTTAGACTAACATAATAAACAAACATTTTTGGTACTGAAAAAACAATGTAAAGGGAATCTATATCAGGACAATGGGAAATATTTGAGTCATTATTTGGCAACCCATTAGTTACTGTTAGACATCATTTAGTGGCTTCCTTCCTAACAATATTTATTGGAGATCAAAGATTCAGAATTGAGGATGCTTGATCTAGGTCAGTGGAAATTTTAGTTAAACAACTATGGCATTAGCTAGGAAGTGGTTCAACTGCAACGCTGTTGTTGATAAATTGCAGGAAGCTAATTGCTGCCATTTATCTAGCTAATGTTAGTATTATAATAATCAGCTGTTCTTGTTCCTGCTGGCCATGGGAATTGAAAGCTCCAAAGTCTTCCTTACTTCTATTATCATTACTAGAACATTTAAACTGAATCTAAGAACACTTCTACTTTAACCGCCTTTATCATCACAAATAGTCCACTTTATTTCATTATCATCCTAGCTGCTAATGCTAATGTTGCATTGTTCTGTTTTCTATTAATCATGCCTGTTGTTGCTAATTCTTCACATATCACCAGCATTATTGACGTTACAGCCTTTTCCTAAAAAATGGGAGATAAGTTTATGGCCACGGAAACCATAAATTTGTCTTCCATTTGTTGTTTTGTTGTTTCTCTTGTCCCTATCCTTGTCCGTCTTTTCTTTCACCCCCTGTATGTATTGAGATGCACTAGTACAGTAACATCATACTTGCTTAAACTGCATGAGTCATTAGTGGATCTTGGATTTTGTTATTGTATAGTGTTCCTGCAAAAAACATTGTCCTCAAATACAGTTGCAGTGCATTATGCAATAGGCAGAGTATTTTCTGATTCTTATATGAAAGCATGGGTGAACATAGAAGCCAAACAGGTAAAGTTTCATCTGTCATTTCTTCTTGTTACCTCCGCCAATGAGGTTATGTGAATGGCATGGTTTGTTTGTTTGTTTGTTTTCTAGCAACATAACTCAAAAAGTTACGGATGGATTTTGCTGAAATTTTTTTAGGAAATGTCAGAAATGGCATAAGTAAGAATGGATTCGATTTTGGATTTCGATTGGGAGTGATCCAGATCACCATCTGGATCCAGGAATTTTTTGAAGGATCCTGTACTATTGGGAGATAGCGCTGATGGTGGAGGTCTGTGCTCTCCGAGTGCTTTTCTAGTTATGACTGCCAATCAATCTTCTGAATACAGTTCTGAATACATAATCCATTCCACACTTACAGTGTGTAGGTGTGAAATGGCTTTCAAGAATAAAATGTATGTGAGAGTATAGTGAACACACCCTTTTGTTCCTCAGGTAGGAGCGCTTTACAGTGATGCGCCCCCTCCTTGCCTCCAGCTGTCGAGCGCTGACCTGAAGTCTGCGCAGCTCCTCTCTCTCTGCAGTATCATCCTCTGTTATATCATCTGCACTTTCAAAGGTGTCATAGTACACCACTTCATCCTGGCGTTCTGGAAACAAATATAGATCTTTCATGACCATGACTGTACCTTCACACTAACAATATCATAAATAATACTTCAGACTGTCAAGTGAAGTGTTCACGGACTGTTAACAGTGTGAAATATTTTGTGAAATACATCATTGCCATCACTCCTCAAAAAGAAAAACTGCTCCTCAAAAGGCTTATCCTGTGATCCAAATCACAACAAGTGGCAAATAAATGAGGACAAAATACCTGTCATCTGTCTGCGAATGCTGTCTAGTTGAGCAGTGAGGAGCAGCTCTTCACACTGTAGTATCTCAGCCTGGATGTCATACAGCTGAAGCTGAAGCTCGTAGTATTGTGTCTCCATGTGGTCTAAGAGAGCCATGGCATCCTCACTGCTACACAAATTCTGCATCTGAGGGGACGGGACAAAAACAGAGTCACAAAACGGCTGTGGGTGTGTGTTTTTGTCTGTGCATAGGTGTGTTGTTTGGTGTGAGAGTTTCTACCACACCTCCTCTCGAAGTGTGTGCTTCCTCTGCTCCAGACAGATCTCTCTGGCTCTCTGGAGCTGCAGAGTTTCCTTGGCCACAGAGTAACGGAGTCTCTCCATGCGCTCCACCGCTGCAGTCCATGAAGATTTACCAAACTTACGCTGGTCCACCTTCATTCGCTCATACACCCCTACACACACCAGAAAACATATAAAGACAAAAGAAAGTGTTGAGAGGTGAAATCTCCACACAATTAAAAAATCTGGCACACAAAACTTAAGTGAGTCAGCAACAAATCATCAAGTTTCTGCTCACCCACTGAAGACAAGTCTTACAGAAACTAAGCTCTATTTCAACAATGTAGAGGGAGACATCTATTGGTCACATTCACACATTACAACATCTTTCACTTTGGACTGTACTTAAAGCTGTTCAATTATTAAATTCTTGATTAGATTAAGTGACAAATAATAAAGGGACCAATCAGTAGAGCAAAAAACTGAGACCAGCAGGGCACACTGTGTAGTTACTCTGCAGAGAGACAATCTGCTGGCAGAGCTGTTTGATCAATAGCTTGTCCTTGTTTCCTCCTGTCCCCGCTGTCAGGGCAGGCCTGTCTGCACTCCCTCATTACTACAAAATCACATTATTCCTGGTGTTCAAAACCACCCACAGGTCAATAGCCGGCCAATGCTACCACTGTGTGTGTGTTTTCATTCAAAGTCATTCCCCTGCTGCTCTGTTAACTTGACATTGACAGTGATGATGCTTGCATTCTTTACCTTTCTGGGCTCTTGCAGTTATCTCAAAGTATTTTACAGTGAATTCCTGGATGTTGAGAACTGCTCCCTGAGCTTTCTTCTGCCAGTCAAAGTCTTCCTTTTTAAGAGCTTCGATTCGCCTTGGCCCCAAGTAGTCATTCTCCATGGAAATCTGTTGATAGAGAAGATTTTAAGCCAGAATTCCAAGTTTATTTTGGAGCCTTTTATTCTTTAATTGTAGAGATAGGACAGGGTCAGAAACTGGGGAGTGAGAGAATAATGAATAAAATACAGGAAAGGAACCAAAGGACAGAACTGAACCCAGCCATCCACTTTAAAGACAACAGCTCCTGCACACTGAGGGCGTGTAAATAACCGCTGGGCTACAGGTGCCATGCTCATAAAAATTCTTTGCCAGTAAACTTAAAACAAAAAGATTTCCCCCATAAAGTTGACACTAAGTAGAAAGTATCCTTTTGTGAGAATAAGGGACACCTTTCTACTTAGTAAAAGGGACTTTAAGCTAGGGATACACTGATTCCCCTTTTTTCAGTTCCGATCCAATTCCAATAAATATGTGCCGATACCGATACTGATTGCAATATATATATATATATTTTACCAATTATTATTGTTGTTGGTATAATGTGTGAGGTCACATGAGGCTGTAGTACACCACCCAGCTCTTCTTATTAAAAAGCAAGAATAAATACAAAAACAAATTGAATTTTAATGTATTCCAAACAAATTTATTTGAACTACTACTAAAAAATAAAAATATTTATTAGTAAACTAATTACCTATCATTTTTTATGAACACGGGCTGGAAATCCCTGTCTATAATGCGCTTTAATGAACCTCCCGCCACTAGAGACGGCTGTAGCTTCAGTTAATGGCCGCAGCCTTCCTCTCTGACCTTTCACTGGATGTAAACAATGAGAAGCTCGGGGTGGCTAAGATGTTAGCTTATAGTAGGAAGACTGCGGTATGACAGTTTTCCAACGTAGTAAATGGAAATAAAGTGGTATGTGGGTTGTTGAGGGTTAAGCTCACGTATGACTACTCACCCGAAGTGAAAAGAGGCCAAATATCAAAGCACGGTATTAATCTGCAAAGAGGAACGAAGGCGGGCGGCGCTAGCTTTCAATGCTAGCCACGCTGTACGCAGTATTATCAGGCTAACGTCACACCCACTCTTCTTTGTGTTCTCTCATCTTTAGGCTAGTTTTGACTATAATATAGATTTATGTTTAATCAACTAGGTAATTATACCGCTAAGAATATATATCTAATACCAGTTCAAAATTTTCAAAAGAAGGCAGCACATCTGAGTCCAAGTTGTGGAGGACAAAACATTACAATTTTAACTAGTTTATTTGGCTCACATCACAAACGCTTACGTGTTTCGGCACAAGGCCTTCATCAGAGCATTTGTTAGACTGAATCGACAGATTCCCTTTTTAACAACTCACAAGAGCAGAGTCACTACACAGCTGGTGGCTGTGTCTAATTAGACAAGAACCAATCGCCTCTCTGTCACCGCTAAATCTGCAGGAGCTGATAACACTTCCCAACCAAGTTAACTTCTACAACACAACAAAAGAAACTAATTCACTAATTAATAAGAAACATTTTAAGCTGAAGTCATCGTTGAGGCCATTTGGTGTCATTGTATTGAGAGTATGATGAGAGAAATGTCTTCAAGAATCTTAGTCAAGTCCAGTTTCCCTTTTGACAACGTATTGGTAAATTTGGGTCCAAAAATTTAAGTGGTGCTAATGGCCTAGTGGTTTAAGCTGCACCCCGTGTACACATGTGGCCTGGGCTCAAGTCTGGCCTTTGGCTACTTTCCCACATCTCTCCCCCACTCTCTTATATTTCCATCAATACACTATCCTCCTCTGTAAGTAAAGGCATAATTAGCCCAAAAATGTATCTTCAAAGAAAAAAAGTTCAAATCTTGTTTCTTTTTATTAATGAAAGGGTTAAATTCTCTGCATATTAGATTTTTCAGTTCTTTAACTTCATCTTGTATTTGTTCTTTGCTTTCCATTTCTCACCATATTATGTTCTTTTTGTGAGAATTTGCAACTAAAACTACTTGTATGTAACTTCTCTGGTGCAATGCAGTTTAGCAACATTTTTTCAGGCTGTGCATTTCAGCATTCACATCAGCATCCAGATAATCCCAGTATATTTCATAAAAAAAAGAGGAAATCATATTGTTCTACACACAGTGCAGAGCTATGTGAATGTATGGCTTCATTGTATGTGAAGAGAAAGAGACTTCGAGAAATGTAATTCTTAATCAATTTGTTCAGCAAAAAACTCTGGCCTGGTGAGGGAGCCAAATCCAACATGAGCAGAGTCTTGGCCAGACTGGTCCAAAGTAGATAAAAGGACACACACACTCACCAAACAGTTTTTCAAACTAACCCATTTTCAACCCACTTAAAAAAACTAAGTCAGCATTAGATATAAAACTTAAAAATGTCCAATGTGAGGATTCCTTAGCTGTAAAATGATCTCTGAAATATTAATTAGAATGATTCTGCATTATTTATCTACTGTTCTGAACCTATAAACCCTGTAATATTTCCATATTGCCTTCTTTCTCCATCTTTACTTATCATTGTAGAAGTATTTAAAGAAAGTGAAAGACCAATTAGGCTGATCCCTTGTCTCTGCTTAGTACAACAGAGGTCAATATGGAACAAAAGTTTGATAAATTGATACTTTAAAACGAAGAAACAAACAGTGTCTTTGAAGGACAGATGGGTATTTTATGGAGCAAAAGTTACATGAGCTTCACCCTTGAAGATAACCTCACCGCACCTCTGCTCACACTGCACTACTCAGCGGTGTATCATTTACTACTGCAACTTCCTGCAGTCAGGTTACCGCTCTCAGTCCTCTCATTTCTATTCTCTCCATATTCACTTACATACTTATTTTAAACCTCTTTTCTTTACTGTTACTATAGAGGAGTAAACTTTTACATGCAAACCTTATAGGATGTCTATCTAGTTCCCTTGAATAAATTCCAAACACCGTTGACATTGTATTGCCTTTGAGTGTACAGATAACAGATAAAAGTGATAAAGACAAAACTAAGTATTCTTTAACTTTATTTTAAAGACAATTATATGTTCTTTTATAGTGCTTTTTGAGTAAAATAATAAAAAATCTGTGTAGTAAATTTGAAATGCCACCTGGTGGTTATACAGTGCCTATAAAAAGTATTCCCCCACTTAGATGGTTTAACTTTCAATGATTTTATAAATCAATCACAGCTTATGTAATTTGGATTTTTGCCAAAAAGACCCAGGACATGCTGGAGAGACTATGTCTCTTGGCTGGCCTGGGAACACCTTAGGATCCCCCCAGAAGAGCTGGACAAAGTGGCCAGGGAGAGCGAAGCCTGGGCTTCCCTGCTTAAGCTGCTGCCCCCACGACCCGACCTCGGATGAGTGGAAGAAGATGGATGGATGGATGAAAAATCGTACAGAAAACCTCTTTAATATCAAAGTGAAAACAGATTTCTACAAAATAATATCAATAAAATAAGAGTATTTAATGTAAAAAAAAGTGGCTGAATAAATATGCACTCCATTCAAGTCAGTATTTCTTAGATGCACCTTTGGCTGCAATCACAGCACAGAGTCTGTGTGGATAGGTCTAAATCCGGCATGCACATCTGAACACTGAGGCCCCATCCACATGAAAACGATATATTGCCATTTCATTTTGAAAACATTTTCCATAAAGGCAGGATTGATGGCAAATAGAATTCAGCTTTTTTAAAAACAAAATAAAAAGCATCTTTAATGTCCAAGTGAAAACAGAGTTCTACAAAGTAATGTCAATTAAATAAAAATATGTAATGTAAAATCAGTGTCTTCAGAAATATTCACCCCTTTTAGGTCCATATTTACTAGATGCACCTTTGGCTGCAATCCAGAATTTTCCTATATTTTGCCACATTCATTTGATCCTCTAGTTTTACAAGCCTCCCAGGGCCATGGAGAAGCATCTCCACAGCATGTTGCTGCCACCACCATGCTTCACAGTGGGGACTGTGTGTTTGTGGTGATGTGCAGTGTCTGCCAAACATAGCATCTTGTCTGATAGCCAAAAAGCACCATTTTGGTCTCATCAGATCAAAGAACTTTCCTCCACTTGGCCATGGGTCTCCCAAATGCCCTTTGGTGAATTTGAGTAGAGATTTAATCTGAGCTTTCTTGGCTTTCTCTTTGCCACTCACCTATAAAGCTTTGACTGGTGAAGAACCTGGACAACAGTTGTATGCAGAATCTCTTCCATCTCAGCTGCTGAAGCTTGTAACTCCTTCAGAGTAGTCATAGGTGTCTTGGTGGCCGGTCTCACTCATCTCCTTCTTGCACAGTCACTCAGTTTGTGACAAATGTATCATATTTCATACATTTCTTGATGATTGATTTAACTGAACTTAGGGGGATGTTCAGTGTCTTGGATATTTTTTGTATGCATCCCCTGACTTGTACTTTTTAATAACCCTTTCTCTGAGTTGCTTGGAGAGTTCTTTGGTCTTCATGGTGTAATGGTAGCCAGGAACACTGGTTAACTAGTTACTGGACCTTCCAGACACAGGCATCTTGTACTATAACCCCTTGAAACACATTCACTGCACTCAGGTGACCTCCATTTCCCTAACTGTGAGACTACTAACACCAACTGGCTGGACTTCTGATGAATTAGGTCAGTCACTAGGGGGTGAATATTTGTGCAATCACAGATTTTACATTACATATTTTTATCTAATTGACATCACTTTGTAGAAACCTGTTTTCACTTTTACATTTAAGAGTTTTTGTTTGTTTGTTTGCTTTGTTAAAAAAGCCAAATTTCACTGACCATGATTGATTTATAAAATCATTGAAGGATAAAACATCTAAGGGGGTGAATACTTTTTATGGGCACTGTATGCCTTCTCAAAGTATACAGTTGCCAGGCAGTGAAAGTATAGTGCTGGGTAATTAAGAAGGACTGGGATGTTTTCTGCAGTCATGCAATAAAACAGTTCATCCTTGATTTATAGAAGAACTCTGTGCAAAGTTTGAAGAAAACCCCTCCGACCATTTTTTTGAGATATTTGAAGGCAAGCAATAAACATGAGGCCCAATGATCTTGACATTTGATGTATTACCTCCAAAATCAGATCATCACTTAGTCATGGCAGACATTTGTGCAAAGTTATAAGAAGCTTACTTAAAAAGTTCTTCAGATATCACGTTCACCAGAAGGGCTCAGACAAAGGACATAATGCTTCCGGCCCTAACTGTTGCTTAGAATAAAACAAAAACATGCATTACACTGCACAAAACATAGTGTGTCAGAAAACATTAAAACAAGCCATTCTTATAAAGAGAAGAACATTTTAGGGGTTATGCCCAAAAAAGTACTAAGCATCAGTGCAGCATACTTTAAAACCAAACTGAAAAGTGAAAACAGAACATTTGCATGGAGCCCTCACACTGAGATTATGTAGTAAAATCAATGTGCTACTTTGCTTGGTACTGTTCATTCATAATGAATAATGAGGCTCTTGTTCTTACTGAGGATATTGCTAATTTCCTTTGATGTAAACTGGGTGATCAATAAGTCACCCAGACATGTAGTTTTGTTGTCTAGTTGACTAAACCTGTAACTGTTGACAAATGTAAGCAAAAACTTACTTTGATAGATTCTCTTGGACAATACCAAAGTTTTGGATATACATTTCAGCTACAATTGTTTTAATAATCACATTAGATGGTTTTAAGGGCAAAAAATAATAAAAATTACATTTTCAGTACAAACATGGACTCAGAAGAACAGTCAAGAAAACTAATAACACTCAGCAGACTGAAACATAGGGTAGCTAGACAAAGCCATGCTGTGCCTCAACCAAACATGCTCTGTAGGCTATTTATAGAACCGGATGTGTGAGTTCAGTACCCCGTCGCTCCTCCCCTCCAAAGCAGGAGGTTCCATGGTGTAATGGTTAGCACTCTGGACTCTGAATCCAGCGATCCGAGTTCAAATCTCGGTGGGACCTTCAATACTTTTGTCCTCCTATCCAACAAAGAATTCCTCGAGCTGACATGTTTGTGAATGACTTGACCAAGTGAAAAAAACTCAAAGAGAGCAGTGGGGAGGATGAGTCATCTCTGTAAAAGACAAATGAGTAGTGCTGAAGTTATCTGAGGTGAAAGATACGACCTTTGACCACATTTGAGGGGTGAAAAGTTTGAAAGTTTCCTGGTGTGAAGGAGAGAAGTGTCAGATGTATTTCCAGTCCTTAAACTCTCTCTTAGAGGCTCTTTAGGTAGTATTTGCTCTGAATCTAACCTCACAGTAACTCCACTACTTCTAACTCTACATCATAAAATATGCTTAAAATCACCAGCAAACAACAGAATTTACTCACTTAAGTTGCTAAGAAAGAGGCAGTAACAATAAGCAGCTCCATGTTTATAACATATTATTCATCTATCTCCACATAAAGAAAATTCTGTGTTTAACTTTGTCAGCCACTTCAAGATTATTCTATCATTCATTATGGTCTGATTTTTTACTAAAGCAAATTATTTTTAATCTGCTACTCCTGTGGAACAAGTGAGAAAAAGTATATTTTCAGCTGATTTTGTCCAGTGTTTGTGACCTAAAATCTCATCCTTCTTTGTTGTCAAAGTCACTAATGTATCACAATTAATTTCAAAAAGAGGTTCAGCAAGTTGTTTCATCTGACACTTACTCTGCTGCAGTGTTTACATGCATGAAAATAACTTTGCACATTTAATCAGTCTTTTTTCTCATGGTGTTTTCTGCTTTTACAGGTCACATAAAGGCATCAGTGTAAATGTCAGTCTGTTTTATTACTGTTAATTAACTCTTCCAAGGAGCTAATATCATAATATACAAACATGTGAAACTACATTGCTCAATAAAGGACAAAACCCCCAGCTTACTTTCCTGTCTTTAGTCATCTCATTTCCCCAGAGAGACCAGAGTTGAGATCATTTATTCAGCCACACCCTCAACTGGAAAGTCCTCTACTTAGCTCTCCCTTTTCCCATTTCCGCAGCATATCTGTGTGTCAGCATCACCATCTGTACCTGCAGGAAACCTATAGGGCAACACACAATATGACTAATTCATGTCCCTGAGACTGCAGGAAACTGGAGATCTACAGGGCTCCGTTCCAGCTCCCAGTATGTCACTCAACCTCCAAGAGCCACACCTTGCAAGTGTTTCAGATAATTTGGAGAGAGACAACACTGAGTTCTAAAGACATGATAAAGATATTTACATGGCAAAAATACATTAAAAAGAGAGCCAGGGAAAAAAACTAATAGCACTAATCAAATTTAAGTCTTGTCTTCTTGTTGTGGCATCCTCAGGAAGGCGCTATTTAAATCTAAGCTTCTGTTATTATTAAAAGTAGAGGAAGTGAAAAAAGCCCTGCTGTGCCTCAACCAAACATGCCCTGTAGGCTATCTATAGACCCGGATGTGTGAGCTCATGACCCCGTCACCCCACCTCCCACAGGCAGGAGGTTCCATGGTGTAATGGTTAGCACTCTGGACTCTGAATCCAGCGATCCGAGTTCAAATCTCGGTGGGACCTGCAACTTTATTGATAATGTGGAAAAAGACAGAAAAACTGAAACTATATTTACCAACTTGCCTATTCATAATCTAGAAATAGGATACTGGTATATTCTTAGTAGGCACTGTATAGATGGAAAAAACCCTTCTAAGTCCTTCAGCCCTACAAAAGTCCATTCTTTCATTCTCCATCTTGTTTATGCAATTTATACTGTGCATCTTAACAACCTCCCATTCTAATAAGAGTGATAAAAACATAATGAGAGACCACATTTTGCATACATTAAACACGCACAAAAACATTGATTCCCTCACAAAGTAGATCCTACTGAAGGAAACATGAATATACTTTCATCATGAATATTCCATGTCGGTCCCTGCAGAGAAACACAGATTCACTTCATGGTATTTAAGAGTATAAAAATGGCCAATATAGTATATTTTAAACTACCACATATTAAACAAAACACTACACAACTCACAACAACTCCTGTTTAGATGTCACCTCTAAATAAGCCATGTATTCCTACTCGAGTCTTGTGTTTACGTGTGCTGTGGACTTGACAGTGAAGGATTGTGACTCTAAAAGTTTAAGAGGCCTGTCTGACTGCAAAACAGGTTCTGGCAAAGTAAGGGGCCAACAGATTTTGTCAAAACCTGTTCAAGCCTTGTTTTCATGAAACAATTCTCCCATCAGGTTACATGACTGTGAGCTATCCTCTGAAAATATAAGATCTGATTCTTTTTTATCATAATATATGCTTAAATTCTAAGGTTTCACTGCCATTGTTACCTTGATCTGCTGCCTGCGTAGCATTGCTAGCTCCCTCATGTCTCTGAAGGGCTGAAGTAGGTACTGGTACAGCTGTGTAGAGGTCTCCAGCAGGCCCCCATAGGCGTGGTCCTCTTTCTCATACAGCTCCAACAGGTCCACCATACTTTCCATTGTCTTGTGCTTCTCCAGCAACTGCATAACAAACAGAGAGAGACAGTTCATTGAACTAAAAGCAGCTTTCAGATAAAGACATACAAACCTCATTAAAGTGCCAGAGGAGACTTTGTTGATGACGAATTCGCTCTTATTCATATGTGTTTCACGATAAAAGAACTGTAAACTTTAGGTGTTTTCTCAGTGCATTCCCTCAATAGCTTCCCTATAATTATGCCTTGAGATATCTGTATTTAGTCCTAACAGCATGGATTTTACATGTCCCCATCTGTCAATTCACATTGTGTTTTGGCATGCATCTTATATGAGACAGCACAGCAGGAGTCAGACATGCACACACAGACGGTGCTGAGCTTCCCCGCTGGCTCTGCTAATCCTTCTGTTGCCTCTTTAACACCTCTGTTACAACCTCCAAAGATGGCGCACAGGGGATTACCTCTTCCACCCAGTGCTTTAAGTAGGCTGGTACAGACAGGTAGGCAGTACTACCACTTCTGAAATGTATCCCTTAAGAGTACTGGGACATTTTTTCCTGCATACTGGGACTTCTCTCCAGTTGCTGGTGTGCTTTCCTGTCCTCTCCACAGCTTACAGCTTCTATGGATGATTGTAAATAGATGAATTGCCATGGGGTGTCAGTGAGTGAGGGGGTTGTTTGATCTTCACACTTGATGTTGACAAGGCAAAACAACTAAATTCAATCCATAAGAACTTTAAACATTATTTATTATGTTGTTATATTTGTAATATAATGGCTTATCTTTTAGATTTATGTTGGGCCTTTTTGTCTTTGGATAGTGTAAGAAATCAGGTAGAGAAATTGAGGAATACTGATAAATGGTTTTTGAGTTGGTAAAAAAATAGTCAAGAATAATGAACCATAAAAATAGAGTTTAGAGTAAGAAAACTAACATGCTGATTTACTAAAGATCGTCTATTAGAAATGTTCAGACTAGTGGAGGAAGAGCAATGATCTTAACTATGGAGCTTTTTTTTAATCGATTCTCTAATATTATGTTTTGTTTCCCACCAACATGTAGTTTATTTTGATGTCATTTTAAATGTCCCTGTTAATAAAGGCAAGGCAAGGCAAGTTTATTTGTATAGTACATTTCAACAACAAGGCAATTCAAAGTGCTGCACACAGCACATTTAAATACAATGACAAAGGGGAAAAGAAACAAAATGGAAACATTTTAAAAGAAAAATGTAAAAGGTGATAAAAACTGCTAATAAAACCCCCAAAAGTTAAGAACAAAGATATAAAAGTAAAAGTTACAGTGCAGAGTTGGAGTGAAAATAGAATATTTAAAGTGATAAGGTTTTTAGTCAAAGGCAGCAGTGAACAGCTTTGTCTTCAACCTTGATTTAAAAGAGCACAGACTTTTAGCAGACCTGATGTTTTCTGGGAGTTTGTTCCAGATATATGGAGCATAGAAACTGAACGCTGATTCTCCATGTTTAGCTCTGACTATAGGGACACAGAGTAGACCTGCACCAGACGACTTGAGTGGTCTGGATGGTTCATACTGGACTAGAAGGTCTCTGATGTATCTTGGGCCTAAACCATTCAGTGCTTTATAAGCTAACAGGAGTATTTTGAAGTCTATTCTCTGAGAGACAGGGAGCCAGTGTAAAGACCTCAGAACAGGGAGTGATATGGTCCACTCTCTTGGTCCTAGTGAGGACTCGAGCAGCAGCGTTCTGGATCAGCTGCAGGTGTCTGATTGACTTTTTAGGCAGACCAGTAAAGATCTTGTTACAGTAGTCAACTTAACTAAAGATAACTGCATGAGCTGACTTTGTAATTGTTTTTATGTGGTTTTTAAAATTTAGGTTTGAATTCATGATAACACCCAGATTTCTGGCCTGATCAGAGGTTTTAACTGAAGTGACTGGAGCTGCATGCTGATTTTTAGAGATTCCTCCTTGGGTCCAAAAACAACTACCTCATTTTTTTTCTCTGTTTAACTGAAGAAAATTATGGCACATCCACTCAGTAATTTGTTCCATGCATTTACCCAGTGCTTGTTTGTGGCCATGGTCACCTGGGGACATTGAAATGTAGAACTGTGTGTCATCTGCATAGTTATGGTAATTCATACTGTTGTTTTCTATGATCTGAGCAAGTGGAAGCATGTAAATGTTAAACAAAAGAGGCCCCTGGATGGAGCCTTGGGGGACTCCACATGTAAGTTTGGTCTGCTCAGATTTAAAGTTACCTATTGACTCAATGCCAACCAATCAAGAACTGTGCCAGACTGTCCCACCCAGTTTTCCAGTCGGTCAAGTATTGTGGTCGAATGTGTCGAATGCAGCACTGAGGTCCAATAACACTAAAACTATAGTTCTGCCATGATCTGTGTTTGAGCGAATGTCATGATACACTTTGACCAGAGCGGTCTCAGTGCTATGATGTGGTCTAAAACCTGACTGGAAGACGTTAAAGCAGCTGTTCACTGTTAGAAAATAATTTAGCTGTTGACACACAGCCTTTTCAATAATTTTATTAGAAAAGGAAATTTGATATAGGCCTGTAATTGTTCATTAAGGTCTTTTCTAGATCATTCTTTTTGAAGAGTGGCTTAATAACAGCTGTTTTCAGGGTCTGTGGGAAAACTCCTGAGATTAGAGACATGTTTATGATCTGTAACAGATCAGATGCCATGACATGTGAAACCTTTTTGAAAAAATCTGATGGTAAAACATCAAGACAGCAGTAGGAAGAGTTCAGCTGGTGTAGAATGTCCTCCAGAGTTTTGTCATTGATTGGATTAAACTGTGTCATGATGTTTAAACAGTTTTTAAACGGACATAGCACAGATCCTGAACCAAAAAAGTCTGCACAGTATTTAGGTGGCACACAGTGTCAAGGGAGTCAAAATATCAACAATTTTGACAATTTAATCCACATTAAATATAGAAAGAAAAGGGGAGATCACTTTAAAATCGCTAACATTAATTTTTCTGTTACACAACAATCAGAGAGGTCAAATACTGATTGCAACATACTGTACTGCAGTGAAAGATGTAATGAGATATTTGTTTCTAAAAGTCTGTTCATCCATTTAACGGTGTGATCACAGTCACAGAGTCAGTTAATCTATCACAGCTAAACATACATTACACATCTTTTTGTGTCACTCAGCAGTTAATAGAAACTCACACCTTACAGTGAGACTGAGAGGATGCTTTTTATAGCTATAAATAACAGGAGTATAGACCATGGCTGAGTGAGCAGTCCTTTGTGCAGCTGGGAATACGATCAATGCACACACATTTTTGCCAGACTGAACAATCCTGTAGGCTACCATTGAGCACTGAAATAGCCATTAACTCAGCCCTCAGATGGAGTGGGAGAATCAATAGGCGTGTGTTTGTGTGTGTGTACAAGATCCTCCGACACAACAAACTGTGACTGAGCTCAGATGAGCTACAGAGCATTTTCCATGATAAAGACTGGAATGAGATCGGTAGCTCATCCTCCACCTTCAGGATGAATGCAAAGCAGACGGAAACAGGAAATCCCACAGAGTCACGACTTTTATTGAAACCATTACCGTAAATAAGCTTGAGCCAGAATGCATTTTCTTCTCAAGCTGTAAGGCAAAGATTTGGGTCTTGTTTTCTGTCTGTGTAAATTGAGAGAGTGTCAAACTGTGAAAACGGGAGTGAGGGCGGGACTGACCGGGTGTAATGAAATGTAGATGATTTGTCTTTGCTACAGGCAGCCATTTTTGTACTGCTCAAAAGTGGAGCAGAGAGGAGATAAGCCTAGGCCAGAAACTCCTATGAACACATCAGTAAACATAGATGCAGTCTATTGAGTGTTGAACTTTTATTAACAGAAATCATACAAGAATTAAACTCTGATTAAAATCAAGGAATCTTTTTCTCTTCTCTTTAATAATTCTGCCATTGTAATGAACTTCAAACAAAATATATGTGTACTGGGGAATTGACTAAATTACTATGCTTGTTTCTTATGTGTATTTAAAATATTTCTATTCCATTATGTAACCCTCAAGTTGATGCATAAGCTAGTTTAATTCTCAGGATTATTACTATGATGTTAATAATGTCAAACTCTTGCATTAGTGCTCTCACTCCCACCTGCTCTCTCAGAGGATTTCTTGTAGTCTCAATAATTCAAGGCTACATTAACGAAACACCGATTACATTGGACAATGCAGGAGCCAGTGAGTATCAACACAATGTCTGTTTATATAAAGAGCAGTTAATCAATGACTAGTTGCTGCTGCTGTGTAAGAGAAGAAGAGCTGCAACATGTGTAATCTGTGTCTGCATTTTATATCTGCTGCAGCAAAACTGTAAAGCAGAGCTGTTCAGATAAAACAAAGTACCGCTGCTGTTTGGATAGAGATTTTTTTTTATCAGGTATGTTCATCAATGTTTTAGATTTATATATATAAATATATATATATAAATATACAGTGCTTAACAAATTTATTATACCACCTGTCATATTTGTCTCAAAGACCATCCAGCATCATGAAGGGCTTTAATGCGGACTCTTTCATTTTCAGTTTTACCATTTTGAACAGGAATGAGGGATTTCAAACTGAATTCACTCAAATTTGAGCTGGCTCACTGGGCTTCTCTGAGAAGTCAGAAATGAATCAAGCATTACATTCAACCACTAAAACTCATTTTTCTGTTCAGGAATGCAAGTAAATAACTAGAATTTGACATATTAATCAAGAAATATTAATGTGCTTTACTATTTTTTCAGTTTTTTTGCAAATCAGTCAATTTGAAAATTCATGGATAACAATAATAATTGTATTTTAGCATTAAAAATATCATTTGGGTTAAAGAGCTTCTATATTTTGGTGTATTAACCATTGCAGAAACATAAAAAATGATTTTGGTAATCACCAATGCTGTTAATTTAGGGCAGCTGTGGCATAAACTTTACTTTGGTTAGGGTTAGAGTGTTCTAATAAATTTGTTAAGCACTGTATATTGCCAAAAGTATTCGCTTACCTGCCTTGCCTCATATGAACCTAAGTGACATCCCATTCTTAATCCATGGGGTTTAATATGACATTGGTCCCCCCTTTGCAGCTATAACAGCTTCAACTCTTCTGAAAAGGCTTTCCACAAGGTTTAGGAGTGTGTTTATTGGAATTCTTGACCATTCTTCCAGAAGCGCATTTATGATGTTACACACTGATGTTGGACGAGAAGGCCTGGCTCTCAGTCTCTGCTCTAATCCATCCCAAAGGTGTTCTGTCAGGTTGAGTTCAGGACTCTGTGCAGGCCAGTCAAGTTCATCCACACCAAACTCTTTCATCCATGTCTTTATGGACCTTGCTTTGTGCACTGGTGTACAGTCATGTTGGAACAGGAAGGGGCCATCCCAAAACTGTTCCCACAAAGTTGGGAGCATGGAATTGTCCAAAATCTCTTGGTATGCTGAAGTATTCAGAGTTTCTTCCACTGGAACTAAGGGGCCAAGCACCGCTCCTTAAAAACAACCCCACGCCATAAACCCCTCTCCACCAAATTTTACACTCAGCACAATGCAATCAGACAAGTACAGTTCTCCTGGCAACCACCAAACCCAGACTCGTCAATCAGATTGCCAGATGGAGAAGCGCGATTTGTCACTCCACAGAACGCGTCTCCACTGCTTTAGTGTCCAGTGGCTGTGTGCTTTACACCACTGCATCTGACGCTTTGCATTGCACCTGGTGATGTACGGCTTGGATGCAGCTGCTCAGCCATGGAAACCCATTCCATGAAGCTCTCTACGCACTGTTCTTGAGCTAATCTGGAGGCCACATGAAGTTTGGGGGTCTATAGCGATTGACTCTGCAGAAAGTTGGTGACCTCTGCGCGCTATGCACCTCAGCATCCGCTGACCCCGCTCCGTCATTTTACGTGGCCTCCCAGTTTGTGGCTGAGTTGCTGTGGTTCCCAATCGCTTCCAATTTGTTATAATACAACAGTTGACTGTGGAATATCTAGGAAAGAGGAAATTTCACGACTGGACTAGTTGCACAGGTGGCATCCTATCACAGTACCACGCTGGAATTCACTGAGCTCCTGAGAGCGACCCAATCTTTCACCAATGTTTGTAGAACAGTCTACATAGCTAGGGGCTTGATTTTATACACCTGTGGCTATGGAAGAGATTGGAACACCTGGTTTCAATTATTTGGAGGGGTGAGTGAATACTTGTGGCTATATGTGTATATGAGGATTTTTATTCCATGAGAATTGGAATCTAGAAGTTTTTCTGAAATGGTTTACAGAAAATATTATGGTATCTGTACTTTATGGCACCAGTTATTTGAGTTCACCCGAGTTTATGCGTTATAATTCCTGATTCAGACACAGTCATTCATTCAGACATGCACATAGACAGAGGGAAACGTGTTTGTTAGCACTTTTTGCAAAGCAACTGTACAACAAGAAACCAAAAGAAATGGCTAAGAAATTTGGTACGAAGTTGCTAAAATGGACTGAACTTTAAAACTTAAGGTACTGGAAATTAAAGTGATAGAACATGTTAGTTTATACTTGACACCAGGCCTGGACTTTGCAGTGCCACATAAAAAATCTGCTGTGTGAAAAATCAGATAATCTCCATTCTTTCAATTCTGCAAAAAAAGGAAAAAAAAAAATCCATGACATTTGCAAATCCGACTAAGTTTTTGCCACACTGCTACAAAAAAACAAATAAACTGAAAATCTGAAATTAGATTAAATACATTTTAGGACCTTTATATGACCCTCGCAGTGTTAATTTTGTCCACTAAAACTATGACTAAAACTTTTGGTCGACAGACATTTTTTCCATGACAAAACCTAGACTAAAACTGACAAAAATAGACCTGTGATGACTAAAATTGACAAAAACTAAGTTTAGTTTTCTGCCAAAATAACTAAAACTAGACTAAAATGTAAATTTGTTTTTGTCAGACATTCAAAATCTGTGATATTTCTCCATTGTGGGTAAATCTGTCGAAATGCAATGCATCTGTTTCTCTTCTGCCTCTCAGCTGTAGAAAGCAGGAACCCCAGGTTTGGCAGGGCTCAGAGAACACACTACCATGATTTCGATTTTGAATGATTTCATTTGATCATCACATAAAATCAGTCGTTAAATCTTGTTTCTTTCAACTACGTACCATCTCCAAAATAAAAACAATACTGACTCAACAGGACCTGGAAAAACTCATCCATGCCTTCATCTTTTCCAGATTAGATTATTGTAATTCACTTGTCCTTTTAGCCCCCCTTTTAGCATCTTTACACTGGCTTCCTGTTAGTTTTAGAATTGATTTTAAGATCTTATTAGTTACTTTTAAAGCACTGAAGGATCTGGCTCCAGTCTATATACGAGACTTTTAACCCCCTATGAACCAACCCGCAGCCTTAGATCCTCGGGCGGGGGATACCTGGTGGTTCCAAAGTCGAGACTCAAATCTAAGGGTGACAGGGCCTTCTCCATCAGAGCCCCTCGACTTTGGAACAACCTGCCTGAGGAGATAAGGCATGCAGAATCATTGACATCTTTTAAATCACTTCTTAAAACTCATTTTTATAGACTTACTTTTACGTGGTGTCGTCTTCTTCTTATTTAGTTTTTATCTTCACACAGATTCTTACCTATCTTAGTTTAATTTCCTCTTAATCTCTCCTTTACTCCCTG
This sequence comes from Cheilinus undulatus, assembly GCF_018320785.1. NCBI lineage: Eukaryota > Metazoa > Chordata > Actinopteri > Labriformes > Labridae > Cheilinus > Cheilinus undulatus. Next base: position 21,604,996 of record NC_054869.1, on the reverse strand, counting down.
TCAACCTAATTTTATTTCCTTGCCCCCTGGCTGTTTTTAATCGTTACCTTCTTCCTCACTTCATTGCTTTTTTTTTTTTGTTTCTGTCTTTATTGCTTCCCTTTTGGAAGGTTTGGGGATGGCCCCCTTCCTGTTCCAACATGACTGTGCCCTGTCTCATCTGGAGGAACCTGGCGTTTATGTGAAAATCATGTTCTTTGATTTTTCAAACACATTCAACTCCATCCAACCTACCATACTCAAAGACAAGCTCACGGAGATGGGAGTGGATCCTTCTTGTTTCTTGGATCACAGATTACCTGACAGAATTTCCCTGCAGGGATAAATAAAGTTATTGTATTGTATTGTATTTTGTTTACCTCTGTTATAATATGTATCAATTTTACTGCTTTTGCAGTTTTAGAGCTCGTTTTACCTCGCTTTACTGTCTGTTTTTGCCCTCTTATCTACATTTTACTGCCTTTTCTCATTTATCTCCTGTTTTGTTTTTACTCCTCGTTTCTCTTTTAATTTCTCACGTTTTAATTTTGGTCCTCTCTGTCCCAGCCTGTGTAGCTGGGTTCCTGCATTGCCTGGGTTCCTATTGTTTTATGGTACTGATGTCTAAGTCTTAAAATTTCTAGAAAATTCACATTTTTTAACTGAATATGAAAACAAGCAGAAAACAAGTCTACAACCTCTTCAGATGAATAGGCTCTAAAATAAAATCAACTACAAAATTTAAGACCATATAGTCTTGCATTTTAGACTTTTTAATACTTTTTAAAAGCCTTAATTTTCACTGAATTTATTTATCAACAGTTATTACTTTTTCAGACCCCACAGACACCCTGAGAAATAAATCATGAGTCATGAATCAATTTTATTAACTACATTTGTTTAAAAAAACAACCATTGATTACAAATAAAATTTAAATCTAGATTTCCTTTGTAACTTCCTTTCACTGAGCTCAGGATGGACCGGTCTGAAAAACCGTGTAAGGATTAGAAACACTTGGATCATTTGCACTCTGGCTCACTGGGCTGGGTACAGATTAGGGCTGAACAACTTGGGAAAGTAATCTAATTGCGATTTTTTTTTACCCAATATTGCGATTTAATATGCGATTATTTCTTAAGCTCCTCATCTCATGCATTTCACAACAAAAACAAGCAATAATTCATCTACACTATAACTGACACAATATTAAATTAAAGTAGGGCAGAACATTTTTTTTTGAAATATCTAATTTTGATGATTTTTTTTACCCATTTTGCAAATTTCATATGAAATATTGTATTAAAGGGAATGGTAATTTTTCAATAACTCTTATATTTAATAAGAAAAACACAAAAATGAAGAAAATAGGATTTTTTTTGTACACTATTCTTAAAATATGGCACAAGAATGATTGCATGATATATAATGCATAGCATCGTTGCTGCAAGAAAATGTCTAAACTGGTATTTGAGACTAATTTCAGGTTAAAGAAATTTTGCACCTGATGTGATTAAAAAATTGCGGCAGGCCATATTCCAATTTAATCTAATTTGTGATTAACCCCTTAAAGCCTGAAAACACAAATAAATAATAGCCAGAAAATTCTCATTTTTTGGAACTGAAATGTTTATTTAACTTTATACTGAAATTAAAAAAAATCCAAATTCCCATAAAATTTAACAAATATATTTTTAAGTATCTCATTTCATTCATTAGGTGTTTTTAGTAACTGATAATCTATTGAGGGCATTTTTATCATTTTTCAGATATGTTTTTTTTGAGTAATTTATTAATCATATTGATTAGATAGAGGTATCATAAAAGTATGTATCAAATATGATACAACTGGCATTAAGGGGTTAATTGTCCAGCCCTAGTACAGATGTTGGGGAGTTGCAGGATGACAGCGGCTAAGTAGGCAGAGTTGGTCATCTCTCAACCAGAGGTTGTTGGTTAAATCCCCATTTGCATCAGTGGTGTATGAATGTGTATCATAGGGATGAGTCAGTACTGATAGCCACTCTACATAGAAGCCTTCATCATCAGTGTGTGTGGATACATTTGCTCTGCAGTGTTAAAAAGTGCTTTGAGTAGTCAGACAATTAGAAAAGGCTATTCAAGTTCTATTTACACCTAAAGTAGTTTCACAATAAAGGTCACTTAAAAAACAATATCGACTATTAGGAAGTTGGTATTGTAGCCATTTTAAGGTTATAGTGTGTTTTTGTTCCAAGTGGCTTTGCATCATGTAAAACATGTAAAATACTATTCTACTGGGTCAAGATGTGTCCCAATATTTTTTCAGCCAATTGTAAACACATCCAAGATGCTGGATGCTGCAAATGCCATTGTGGACACCCAGCAGCCAGACTGCTGTCTGTGGTCACTTCCGTCATATATTAGCTTTGTCTCTCACAACAGCATGCTCTTTAGGTCTGTCTGTTTTCCATGTTTGACACACATCAGCCACTGCCATCAGTTCATGTCACATTATTCAGCGATGGACCAATGATCATTACCAGGATGACCATCGGTGCATCATAAAAATAAAACAATATTATTCCTCATGCATTCCCGAATACTCTGCTGACACTAAATAGTGCACTTTCAAATATGAGTTTACCATTCACGCTTTCAGTTTACTTTTGTATAAATGTCATTGATAAATTCAAAGTAAAACTTGGTTTGAGTCATTTTATTTGTAGTTTTTTTAGAAGCAGGAAAGAAAATTGACAAAAATTGTAAATCAAATTTGTTGTGAAAAAATCGGAGACATTTTTTCTATGTCATATCGCCCAGCCCTACTGCGACATTAAGGGAAGTAACAAACCAATTACTTGCTTACTGGAACAGACACAAAAGGGTGAAATTCATCCTTCGTCAGAAAAGACTGCAAACCTCTTTTTTATTCCAAAAAAAAAAAAAAGACTTCAAGAATCAGGGCTGACAAATTACTACAAATTAGAAAGCTGCATGTTTTATTACAGCCAAGCTGAGATGTGAAGCAAATGTAGATGTGTGGAGAAAGTCAGCCGTTCCTCTATTGTCCGCTTGAGTCTGATTACAAAATAAAGAAAGTCACTGAATACAACTTCACAACTGTAAAAGACTGTCATTACTCCTTGTAGACAACATGCATCTGTTGACAGGAGAGCGTTTAGTGTCTTTACCAAAGTTGGCAGACGTTGTAAGAAGCCAAAGAACCATCTGACTGACAAACTACAGTAACATTACAGGATATTTGACTCAGATAGCATCTACAGCTTGTTGTTTGCAAACTGTTTGCATGTGGATAGCATGCCTATTAGTCATCGGTCCAAAAGCGACATGGCCAGCTCACTGTTGGACTTGATCAACCAACACTTGATTGTTAACTCATCCTGCACTAACAGAGTTAGCAGATCAGGTTCATCTAACTGTGATAGTGTCTTTGGTATCTTTTTGGTTACAACGTAAAGTCATAAACACCAAGCGAAAAACTCTTTAAGGAAAGATATTCATCAACTGTGCATGTGTGTGTGCTTCTATCTGAGTTTATTTCTCAGATATGTGAGCACCCATGCAGACAATATTTCACAGATGACTCACATATAGTTCCATCAATTTGCAAATTCTACACTCAAGAGCAAAAATAACTTTGCAGATTGCAGCAGAAAATTAATCCTGAAAGGAAATGTCTATGCCTGAGTGTGTTCTTGACTCCATCAGCTGTGTAAGCAGCAGACAGTAGCCATACTGAGAAAGAAATATTGCACCATGTACTCATGGGTACAGCCTAACTTTACAAACTCTACCCTTGCTTACAAGCAAGCTAGTAAAGATGGTCTCTCAACCATGTTCTCTTTTATTGAAATTTAAGAAGCGTAGAAACTTTACCTGAAGTGTGATCATAATGGTTAAAGGACATAAGTTAGCTTTTTGGGTTGCAGCACTATAATTCTAACTTAAATGGCACACAAACCGCCACAAAGGTGATGTAACACAGAGGCCAATAAAACCATCTTGCAGTTCCCTTACTTGGCATTAGCAATTTTATTTAACAGATTCAGTGGTTTTGAGATGTTGATACACTGGATCTAAAATACTAAGTTTGCCTCAGGAGAAAGCCTGAATGTTTTTTATGATCTATTTTGGGGCTTGTATGCCTTTATTTTTCAGACAGGGCAGTGGTTAGAGTCCCTAAGTGGGGAGAAGGAGAGCAGTGAATGACACAAGGGAAAGACGCCATGGGCTGGATCTTAACCCAGGCTGTCTGCCATAGGGCAACAGCTTCTGCACAACCACCAGACAATTGACACCCCAAAACTGAACAATTTGTCTAGTCTATTCCTCATCATCAAACCATTCCAAATGAGATATTAAATCAACTGTTGATAAATTATCATTAAAAGTATCATGTCATCATTAGCCTTTTGTTAAAACTACCTTGATGACCTTTTTTTTTGGGGGCCAATTTTGAGGCACCATCCCTTGGCTGTTTCTCAGTATGGTTGTCCAACACCTACGTATACATTGGCAGCATCAACAGCTATTAAAAATACCTGCAGGAAAATTAATCCTTATGCTGATGATCTTGCTTTATAGATCATATTGAGCTCAGTATTAAAGCAACAATATGTAGTAATTCTGCCTAGGGTGTTTAGGTGCATGCTGAAGGTTTCTGTTGTCAAACGCAATGCTGTTACATCTCCCTTTCTAAGACAACATACTAGCTGACAAACATAAGCTGGCAAAGTTGGCAGACATTTTGACTGGTGAAAAAACATGTCAACTAAAAGCTGCAGTAACATGGTCTGAGTGTGTGCAAATATGACTCTGCTAGCATCTACAGCCTGCTGTTTGCACACTGTTTACATCTTTCAATATGTGTATTTATTTCACATACAGGAGTAAAAAATACTGTTGAGTTTTTATGTTTCTAAACTTAAAAAGCTAGCTTAAAGACCATCAAGGGAGAGGACAACTTTCTGACATAAGATGGATGAAATTATTTATTTGTATGCAAACCTGAGAAATAACTGGGACGACTTTCTGCACCTGGTGAAGCTGTAAAACAGCAGACAGCAATAGCTGTAAAGCCTAATGCTAGATACGTTCTATATTTGTTATACATAATAAAATGCTGTTGAATGGGATAACTGGCTGACTTCCTGTTGAACTTTTAGGTAAACTGCATTGTAGGGCACTTAACTTTATACAATCTACTGTGTATGCAATCTAATACTTGTCAGCCTCAGATGTATGGCATGTGCATCACATGTCCTCATTAAAGTATTTTGGTATGTAGGACTGCTTCTGTTGGTCCTGGTCAGTACAGTAGACAGACTGTGATCATGAAACTGAGAGAGGAATCAGGAACATACTCTCTTAGCAACATGCTGAAGTTACCATGGATATTCTCACCTCTTGCAGATGTTTTGTTGCACGATTGAGTGCCTCTTCATACCCAGACTGTCTCAGCTCACTCAGGCTCTCGTAGTACTCGTCTGGGTCATCATTTTCCGTGAACAGAACCTGGGACAGGATCTTCCATCCACACGTATCCAGAGCGTGGCCCAGGTACACCTGTAAACTGTAGCAAAGCTCATCCATTTCTGTTTCAGGTACTTCTGCTGGACCAAACAGCACAGTCCACATCCCGGCTGGTTCCTCCGGAAACACTGGGAGGCAGGGCTCCAGGTCCGAGTTTATCGAGCACAGCTGCTGGTGGATGGCCCGGAGGTCCTGGAAGGAGAACAGTCCAGCCCAGCTGCAGTCCTCCCTGCTCAGACTGTCCAATTCCTCCAAGTCCAAGCTGTCCAGTGAGGAGGACAGAGGGTCCTCCCTTAACACTTCAATATCAGGACTAACAGGGGATGTAGTAGATTTGAGCACAGCTTGATTTTTTATAGGACTTGGTTTTGATACTGTCGTGGACTTGTTTGTAGGACTGCTGCCTCTCCCCACAGCCTCCCTGGCTCCTTTGCTCGGACTCTTTGCTACTTTATCCCTGATAGGACTTTCGAGCCATTTTGTTTTGTCCCCATCCTGGCCGCTTGTCTCCAACAGAGGGTCCCTGCAAAAGCTTCTCCTCTGCACCGTCCTGTTGTGGCAGGTTATTGCAAATTTGCCCTCCACCTCATTCCAGGCTACGATAAAAACAAATTTATGCTTCTCCTTCTCCTCAAACGCATTCGGGCGGACGGCTACCCAGCCCGACTCCAAATTATCCTCCATTGTGAAGGACATTTCTGCAAAGTGATGGGACACTATAAAAGTCCTCCTTGCGTCAAAAAAAAAAAAACAACGTTTGCACCGTTTCCTTGTGGTTTGAAGCGAAGTAAACTGTCGTGTGTTAAAATAGCGTTAACTAGACACAATGTTCTCACCGAGGATATTCTGCATGAAGGGCTATCCTCCTCCTTCGCTCAAGCGGATGAATTTCGAGGACCGCGGTGTCATTTCCCATCTCTGGCCCACCTGCCTTCAGCTGTTTATCCCAGCCTCCCACAGCAGCTAGCTTTATTAAAGAAGCTATCCTACCATTGAAGACTCGTCTCGGACACATTACATGAGCCCGTTATTCAGCAGGTCCAACGGTCGATCCGTCTGTCAGTTGTATCCCGTTATTCTGGATGTCTCGGCTCCAGACCCCCGTTCTCATCAAAAAGTACCAGCGGGATACAGAAACAATAGCTCGCATCGTTTAAATACACCAGTCTGATGCCATAAATAACAGTGATAAGTGCATGTGTCCTACAGCACTGTCTACAGAGAGGTTAGCATCGTCCCCAAACTCATAACATTGCAATGTTTTCTTCATCGTTCGCCCAATAAGACCTCATACGCAAAAATAATACTGCTAGCTTCAGGTGCTGTACGAAGTTGCCGGAATTTCCATAAAAGCAGCTGTATAAGTGTGACCATTAACTTAGAAATAGCCTTTGTTGGTTGCTGAAAGCAAGATATATTTAGTAAGTAGTATTATTACTGTCTTAAATGAAAGCTAACCACAAATAGACTTAAGTCTTGCGGAGTGAGGGCTCTTGTTGTTGTGGTAATATAGAAAGATCCGAGTAGACTTTAAAGGCAGCGTCAACATCTCAACTCTAGCAAGGCACGTACGGACGTGCTGACGTCGGTGTTTAATGGTGTAGGATGGTTTGCAGGGTGGTTGCAGTGGTGAGCACACTATGAAAATGCAAAAACAAACACACACAACACTTCATACTCTGTAACAAAACTAGTCTGTGTTTCGATAGTTGGTCTGGATATCACCGTGATTATATTTTAAAGTGCATCTGACGTTATCAAACACAGACTATTACATTAACCTACTGAAACCTGAGCTTTGGTAAGGAATGGATTTTTATTTCCTTCACTAAGTAAACGATCTGAATTCCCTTTCCAAAATCCCCATAAATTCCCTAAAATATCAAAGAAATTATCTTAAGTTTATGTGAAAATTCTGAAGTCTAAAGTCTCTCTGTCTTTGAAAACTTTAGGAAATATTTGAGAAAATAAGACCTCAATTTAAACATATGCAACTCATCATCACTTCTTAAACTGATCTAGATATTTCAGTGCAAAATGTGTGCATCTTGTCTCTTTGATAAAATCATTCCAAGCTATTAGAATAAGAAACCAATAAAATCTTAAAATAATTAAAAACAAAAACATCAAAATTGTATCAATGAGATATTTATGGCATTAATATGACATTAATATTAACACATTGATATTCGTTCAAGAGTGTAGAGCTGCATGCAGTTCAGTGGTGACTCCAAATGTGTACCTAAATCTTTTTAAACTAAACATTAAATAACAATGTAGCAAATTTATCAGAAGGAATTACATCAACACATTCTCATAAGGCTGCATAGTAAGTATAGTATATAGGGGCAGCTGGGCATCACATTGTAAATTTGTAAAGAAAGATGATATTTAGATCATAGCAATTCCTTCAATATTAGGTCAAATTGAGTGTTTTGTCATCCAGCATGGGCATCATGATATTCTGTAGGGCACTTTAAAAATAATAAAGTTAAGGTTGCTGGTAGAAAAAGGAAACCAAAACCTGAAGTATTTAATCTGTTGTCACGAAAAAGCTTTAATAAATAACCTCAACACAGTGAAGCGTGGTTCCATGGTGTAATGGTTAGCACTCTGGACTTTGAATCCAGTGATCCGAGTTCAAATCTCGGTGGAACCTGGAGATTTTAAAAGGTGAAGACAAGTGTAAATATTAAACCATTTGAGTAACTTGTGATAACAAACGATGAATGAAGAAAACGGAAACATTAGTAAAACTGTTTTAATATGTAGACAGTAGTGACAACCTCCACAATGTTTAACAAAGTCTTGGCTCTGATAGATATTCATTTCAAAATCTCAGCTGCCTCCACTGATGACTCAGTTCCCTTTTCCTTCTACAACTCATGAATTTTGATATCTACATGTTTTTATTAGGCTAGTGCAGGGTTGGAAAGTAAGTAATTACATTTATTCAAATTGATTTAATTGAGTAGGTTTTCTGGGTTCTTGTTTTTTTTTTTTTTTTTTTTTTTTGAGTACATTTTGAAATCTGTACTTTTATTTCAGAGTAAGCATGTTTTTACCAGAGTAATTGTACTTTATCTTGAGTACTACACCCTTGTACTTGTTCCACCCCTGTTGACTAGATTGGTTTTATTTCCCAAAGGGACATTTCAACTTTAAAGCGTCTCCAGTGTTGGAGGTATTTGACAATGTTGAACCACCAGTTTTAGTTCAACTGTAAACAGTAAATTTAAATAAATACAAACTCTGCTCGCTGTCGTTTCAAATCTGGGGTGTATGTGGATGAGGTTCCCTATCATGCCCTTTGGCAGAGTGTTTAGATGTATTTTTGATGTGTTAGATGTATTTATATGTGTTTAGTTGTGTTTTACCTGTTGTACAGGGATCACTGCTGTTTTTGCTTTTGGCCACATTATAGATGGATTGCACCATGAGCGAAGTTATCCACCAGGCTAGGATTTGACTTTCAGTTTTCCTAAATTCTGCATAGTATTCTTCATAGTATGCATTGTCTTGCAATGAGGTTGCATCTCTGCTTTGTTCTTGCCAGAAAAGACTAATTTTTCACAGTTTTTCAAGAGTGACTGCAGCACTGCCATGTTATAAAGTGTACAAAGTGCACTTTATTACATACAAAGTGTAATTTAACTGTATGTAGTGTGAACCAATATAGACACTTTTAAAGTGGCAAATTTAACTCTTTATGAGTTTAATCTAAACTGTCTTTGTATTTTACTTTATCATTGAGGTGTAACTTAACCCGAACAACCTGCTTGGAGATCTATTCTCATGTTGTATGTTGCCTGTAACAAAGATTATATTTTAACATTCAACTCCTCAGTAGCAACTTAGTATTTAGTACTTAAAGTAAACTTTAAATTAGATGCTTTTACCTTTCTTAGAGTAGCTTTATATACAAGCACTTTTATTTTTACTTAAGTAAATATTAACCAGAGTGACTGGACTTTTACTGGAGCATAATAGTCTGTACCTGCTCCACTTCTGGGCTACTGTTAGTGATATGATTCAACAAGACAAAGATGTGGTGCAGAAAAAAAAAACTAATGGTAGACTGATCTAAGCTGATGTGAGATTAAAAAAGGTGAAATTATTTTTTCCCCATCAAATTCCAAATATGAATAAACAGTACACACATGAAATCACCTTAATCTCCCATCCTATGTGATGTGGTTTTGAGGCTGAAACTCATACATTCCTTGAAAAAAAAAATTATGATAGAAACATCTTTCAGTTAACAATCGTCATTTTTAAAATATTGACAAGCTGTGTGTGCTGTTTATGTCAGTTTTAAGTTTAAATGAATTGTGACGTTAGAACAGATGATATGATGGTAAAAGGTTACAGTGACTTTGGTTTAAACTTCTCAACCTGTCATATTTCTGATGTTTACAGGGATGGGGTTAATGACATTTGACTTTTAGCACTCTGGACTCTAAATCTAGAGATCCAAGTTCAAATCTTAGTCAGAATTTGGACTTCCTCACCATATGTGTTAGAAATAAAAGAGATAGCACTATCACAGAAGCTTCAAAATATACTAGTATTACACAAAAGCATGAGGGCAAAGGTTGTCAGTGTAGGACTTTAAACCTTCTTATGAGTCTTCATGTTTTTGTTTGGTCACTGTTTATGAGTTGTTGACTGAAGTGGACCCAACTTTACCTCAAAACCAGCTTTAATTTTACATTTGGATAATACACAGAGACAGAAATATATAGAGAGAAAGGACTTGACTGTAAATGACCTATTTAAAGGCTTACAATATGATGAGGACAAATAAATACATTTTACATAACAATCGCTTTTATGAACTTTTACTTCACTTTCACGGCCCTGGCCTTTCTCCTCACTTCACCTGACTTGCACCCGATTCATGTTAATAAGTGACACAGTGATAATGATAACGGAGAAGTGTTGTGCCATGTGTGAGGCAGCATAGTACAAAAAGATTCAGTTACTCCAGCATTTACTCCAGAATGCAGAACATAGACAAAAGCTAATTGGTATAAAAAATGTGTTGATTGTCTACAGTAACATCAAGAAGTAGATGATCCCATCAGGCGGGGCCAAATGGTCATGGACCAGTGGGAAATGACAGCACATTTTTTTCTTCAATGCCTCAGACTTTGAAGTTTTGCAGTGAGATGCAGAAAAGTTGCCCTCTCATATATGCATGTAAAATGTCTATGCTAGTTAATGAATCAACAAGGTTAGAAATACTGAGAAATTGCTTACAGGAAAAACTTACCCCTAACATTTGAATGTTGTATCTGACAGCAAAGGTTGTAAGGACATTGTCCAATTATCATAAGTAGCAATTTAAGTGTTAGTAAAAATACAGCTTAGTACATAATATATATGCTCTAATTTTGAGTCTGGTAAAATGTAAAGGGAGGAATAAAAGATTAGAAAACATGTGGCATAAAATAAAGTCAGCTTTATTTTCATTGCTATACAGAATAATGTACAGACATGTTTGTGTTGGTCCCACCATTGACAATCTTTTCACTCATTCATCTGCTGGAGTGGCCATAGACGGGCATTTGGGACGTCCTGAAGCAGGCAAAAGGTTTTCCCAATACTCTCGACGAGCCCTAAGACAAAATCATGTCATTAATATGTCACCTTTGCAGCAGTACATCTCTCTTAAAGTCCCTGTAAAGTGAAATCCAAACATTGTGTTTTAACATACTAGATATGTTGGAATAAGGTTTCTGTAAACATGTGAAAACACTGAGATCTATGCATGACTACATTTTTGATTTAGACCGTTGGAAAGTTGTTCAGTCTTGATGGGGGAATTACCCCTCTCCTCTAACGCTACAGCGATATAAAGCCTCAGAGAAGTTCATCTCAGTACAGTCTATTGACAGCTGATGTTACTGCCTTCATTGAAAATTAACAGCCACTTACATGCTGTCTTTTTGTTCATTGTGAGATAAATTTCCCAAATCTATCAGTCTTGGTGGCCTACAAGTATCATAAGAGAGAGATTTGTGCCAGAAAACAGTAAATCTAATCCCCAACTTCTGTCTATCTGCTCTGGCACAGAGCCAGGAAGCTATGCTCTGATCAGAAGCATTTTTCAAAATGAGAGTGGATTGTATTCCTCTGGAGTGGGTATGGCTTCAGCTCATTCAACTGACACACTCACACCATCCTAGAGCAGATTTTACTGGCTCACTGTCATGATTTTAAAGCTGAATTTTATAAACTTAGAAATGTTTTTGATGACTGAAATTTGTCCTGGTGGCTCATAACACAGTGGCCAGTCGTGTAGCAAATCTTATAACGTTTTTTTAGCACTTTACAGGGACTTTAATGCCACTTTGTGCTATTGTTTAGGGGTGGAGGTCAAACTGAGCCATGTTTCTCCCCAGTCTTACCTGGCTCTGACCCAAGGTTTAGTGTGCAGCTCTAGACCAGCTCCCCAGGGCCCGTGTTTCTCTGAAGCTGGAGGGAGGAATCCTCGCTCTGCAGCCAGCTCTTCAGCTATGGCTCTGATATGATAGGGTTCAAAACCACAGCAGCCACCAATGTAGCGAATTCCTGCTTTGTAAGCCTCTCTGGCGTACTTGTGGATGTCCCAGCGAGTAAGTGATCTGGTCTCCAGTGCTGAAATGAGAAAAGATAGTGAAATTCTGCCATTTGTTGCCAGATAAAAGCGAAAATGCAAAAGAACAACACAAACATCCAATATAATTTTTTACTAAAAACAAAAACTGACCAAAGGGGAACTCTGGTAGGCTGAGGTATCCACTGTGGTTACACTCAGGTGTGTGAAAGCCCAGAGGCTGGACCATGAGATGAGCTTTGAGACCAGCTTTCTCTAATCCTTCTTTCATCAGCTTCACCGTGCGGACACAAGTCAGAGGGTCCAAGTGGCAATTTATTCCAACAATGTCAGCTCCTGCATGTGAACACATGAAACATTTATTCAGACTGTGTAGAGTTAACATGAACCCGGACTTTAATTCATGTAACAGAGGCTCAGTGTACCAGCTTTGACCAGCTTGACAGCACACTCTCCAGGTGGGACTCCATTCATGTCTCCCTGAGGGGAGATGCATAGTGTTGCACCAACTGCTTTACCGCTGGTCTTCATCACCTCCACTGCCCATGCTGCCTCTTCTACATGCTCAAAGAACTGCAGAGGACATGTTTGTGTCAGTATGGCTTGGACTAGAAACAGTAAACATAAAAAACGCATGACTATTTTTGACAGAATATGTATGCCAAACTAATTTCTGACTTTATAATTCACTGTTGGACAGGTACATAGTTTCAAATTCTCCTGTGGGAGCTCATAAATTAATGATACATACCTCAACCATAAAGAAATCTATGTCCTTCTTTAAGAAGTCATCCATCTGCTTCTTAAATATAGCTTTGACCTCACTTTCACTGTGACTCTTCAAGTAACATGGAGTCTGAGACACACCCCCTGCAACCAATGCACCACCCTCATTAGCCACCTCTCTTGCCAGGTCACAGGCGGCGTCGTTGATCTGAGCCCCCTGGATCAGATGAGAACAGATGTGAATATAAACAAAGGAATGGCATCATTGGATTTTCTCAAATGATTAACATAATGTTCACTGACAGTGATGTTGGTGACATTCCCACTGATCTCCAGCTTATCCTCGCTGCAGTAAAAGGTGAACGTCTGCATCACATTAGCTCCTGCTCTCAGGAACTCTCTGTGTAGCTGCCGCACTGACAAAGAGGGAGAGGAGTGGCTATTCAAATAAGTAATGTAGAAAAATTCTGCACAGATTAAGTGAGCCTAATATAAATCAACTCAGAGATGTAATGACAGAACAGAAGACTGCCAAGGCAAGACAGAGCCCAAGCAGCCCTAGTTCAGCCACTTTTGTGTATTGTCAACTCTAATCACCAGAACTGTTAACTTATTTTATAGCCATGTCTATAGAAAGGCCAGCAAGATCACCTTTTAAGACCATTGTGGTTTCCTTTATAATTTCCTGACACTGTGCATAAGTGTTAAAGGCCAGCCATTAGGGGAGAGCTCTCTGGGGCCCAGCTAAATGGAAGGTCAATGGAGGCCAGCAAAATCATGATCAAGTGTAAAGTTAAGCTGTGATAACCATATTTTTTGCCTGAATAACAACCATCCTTATCAAGTAACAAATTATATATTTATTTATGATGTAGTATATAGCCTTCTTCAAAATGTACATTCTTTTTCTTAAAACAATAAAGTTGTTTAAAAGTAGCATAAATAAGGCAGAAAGTCACAAAAATGACTTAAAAATAGTAAAAACAGGCAGCAAAAGGGGGTGAATAAGGGTTACATGTGGCAAAAATGTGCATGAGAAAGAGTGAAATGGTGATAATCGACATAAAAAGTGGTGAAAAGGGGTTGATGGTGGCAAAAATGGGTTAATAGAGGCAAAAAGGGCAGAAAAAGTGGTGGAAGGGGTCAAATAGTAGCAAAGTTGGTTTAAAGTGGCAAAATGTGTCAACAGAAGTAAAAATTAGGTGGAAAATCAAAAAACTGGCTTAAATTTTTTTTAAAAAGGGCAGAAAAAGTGGTGAATGGAGTTACAAGTGAGCGTAAGAGAGAGTGAAATGTGGTAAATATGGGAAAAAATTGGCATAAAATGTGGTGAAACAGGTTTAATAGAGGCAACAGAAAGTAGAAAGTGGCAAAAATGGGCTTTAAGTGGCATATTGGGTGGGAAAAGTAGTGAAAAGGCATTAAAATGTGCATAAGATGAGCTAAAAGGAGCCAAATTGGTTAAAAAAAATGATGAAAACTGGTAAATAAAAGTGGTACACTGGGCTGAAAAAGTGGTTAAAAAATGTTATAAAGTGGCTCAAATAAATCACTTTAACATCAGACCCAACAAGAGTTTGGAACACATTTTAGCTCCAAAATGAAGTATCTGTTAGCCAGTATGCTGGCACCAATGCTCCTGATCCAACACATATACGCTGATATCAGTTAATGACAACTAGGGGCCCATTCTCTGGGTTTTTCAGGGGCCCAGCCAAATCTGGGGGCAGGCCTGGTTAAGACTGCTAAAAACTTAAAGAGCATGTGACACAGATTGTCAACAATAAGCACAGGCTGTCAGTTTGTGTGTGGTTTGACTTAGATTTTTTTCTGCTTCTAACTGGTTCATCCTGTCATCTCCAGGTGTTTTACCTGCTTCAGGATGTTCAACAGCTGCCTCAGGCGTCCAGTGTCCAGCCTTCACATAGCCACGTCGCTCTAGCTGCAAAACATAGCCTCCATCACCCACAACCACCTCTCCAGCATTCAGGCGCTCCAGGATACCCTAAAACACATCCATGCTGTTAAGTGACTGTTATAAATTCACAAGCTGGTAGTTTAATGCATGTGTCATTGTGCTGAGGAGTAAAAGGCAGAGGACAGGTAACTCAGGCATACAGGGCACAAAACATGCATACTATGATGTACTCTTTAAATGTAGTGCCCTGGCAATGGTTTGAGTAGATGTTTTTTAGAGTATGGCTAAAATACTCAGAACAGTTCACAATATATGAACTAACACTGTCATTTTACATCTCACTGTGCTGCAGATTAAGAGAACTTTAATTTAACAACAGTATAAGTTTGTATTCTCCTTATGATATTCTCCACGTTATAAAACTGCACGACTGTAGATTCAACCACCAGCAAGGGTTAAAAAAAGCACAAGATTTTGTTTGTTTTACTTACCCTCCTCTTGCTCTGCATAGTAGATAATTCACAGCTAGCTTGCAAGGCACTAAAGAAAGTGGATTTAAAGCAATGCCTATAGTCTGTCAAGTCAACAATGAAATGACCTACAGAGGTGAAACTTGATGAAATCAAGACACACCAGGTCACACCATGGGATTGCTGCTGCAGAGGTTCTGCAGGCTGTATACATACACTTTCCAGCAAAGACACTCCCCTTTTACACAATCCGCCCCCAAGCTATCCTCTCTATCTCTCATTTCACTCTAGATAGCTGCTGCTCAACTCTGATCAAAATATCAATAGTTCTAAGGAATTTTCCGTTTATTCAGAATTAATTTTTTTATTTAAAGGTTTATTTTTGGGCATTTTGTGCCTTTGTTTGGTGGGGGGGGCCTCGGGCCGGATTCGGGCCTGGGCCGCCTGCGTACATGGGGCACGCCCCTTATCCACTCTGCCACCTGCGCCCCCAAAATTGATTTTTAAATGAATACTTGGGTTTATTAGATGGAGCAATGCACTACACAAGTTGGGTATGACAGGTATTATAGGCAGTATTTGAGATTTCCACTTGCACATACATAGGCTACATACATCCTTTAGATACTTTGCTAATGCATACACCATAAACTAACCCATATGTGTTTACATGCATTTGTATACATGCTCATGAATTCATACGTATCTATATAGATATGAGTAAATGCATGATGTGTGTATGCAAAGTATGTATGCAAGGAATGAGTTTGTATGTGCAACCTGAGCATACATGTATGTGCATGCTAAGTATTCAAATATAGCCTAAAGAACTTCTCTTAGTTTGGCCAGAGAAGGCAAAAAAGCTAAATTAAATATTAGATTGATGGGCAAGTATGACATAATATACATTATAATACATACAAACAAATCTATACAAGAGGTGCAGATGGCCTAGCAGTTAGGTTGAACCCCATGCATGCAGGCAGCCTGGGTTCAAGTCTGGTCTGCAGCTACTTTCCCCCATGTCTCTCCCTCACTCTCTCATCCCTGTTACCAACTCTTTTTGCTAAATAAAGTCAGAAAAAAAACTATGTTAAAAAAACAGCAATGTTCAATTTTGTGCACTTTCTGATAGGAATAGAGACCTATTGTGCTGTGGCTCTCACTGAAAATGATTCTTTCTAGAAAGCAACACACAATGTTTAATCAGTAGGATTGCCTACTTCCTTGAAATGATGAATACATCAAACACAAATCTGCAAAACACACAAAGCTGTCAGATTACAACTTTGAATGATAGTAGCGGCAGTCCCTTGGTTTCTTATCAAGGTTTTTCACAGATTGTTTGCGGAGAGTGTGCAAGGATATGAGTGTGATCACTATTGCCAGAATTCTTTATTTAAGTGCAAAAATAAAACAAAAAATGGAAATTAAGAGCTTAGCAGCCACTGATGCCTGATGTGCCTAAAATTAATTTAGCTAATTATGGAAACGTTTTATGTTTCAAGTGTCAGTGAATATCTGTGAATATGTTTGGACCATTCTGCAAGTCAGATTGATGTGCATTATCTCTTGGTAAAGGACAAGTTCACCATTTGCTCACATTTGGAGTTACTCAATAAGGAGTTACTCTGATACTTTGGTGAAAATTGTAGAGTTTGGAAACAGCTTGCTTTCTACTTTAAGCATGGATATAAATAGCTGTCATCTGAATACAGATGAATGTGAACCTCTAGGGGAGTCATATACAAACTAAATAAAACTGGCATGAGGATTGACTCCTGTGGAACCCCAATGGTAATTGGAAAAGTCAATCATGTACAATCATTTGTCATGCACTTCTAGCTTGAGATTAAGTACTATTCCATCTATGTCAGTCCAATTCATCAGAAATCAAAATTGTGGGTTTTAGGATAGATTATTATGATCAACAGAAATGTGTCTATATGTTCTTTGGTCATTTCATTTGTATAATTTTACATAAACGACAGAGATATGTTGGGACTTCATGATTTAAGATTAAGACAATTGCTAGAGAGGGACAAGATTTATAGTTCATTTATTGTCAATTAAAATATTTAAAAACAAACTACAAAATAAATCCAGAAATGTGTAAAAATAAATGTGCTTTTTGTAGAACTATCACATGTATAAAGTGAGAACAAACAAAGTTTGTTCTGATGTAAACTGTTAAAAGGTTTAGTCATTTTGCTAGGAGTTTAAAAAAAATAGAGGAAAACTGCTCAATCACTGAAAACTTAAAGAAATTCTAACAAAGCTGACCATGCTGCGAGATTAACAGACTGAAAAGTACAGTGAGCACTACAGATTATGCTAGCATGTTAACACTCGTCTTTTTCATAATCAGCAGCAGGTGTTGACATTGAAGGGCATTTGGGACGTCCGGAAGCAGGCAAAAGGTTTTCCCAGTACTCTCGACGAGCCCTGAGATAAACAGAGGCAGATTAGTTGGTTGTAAACTCATACCATGCAAAACAGGAACACATAATCAGGTTACCACCTTTTATTTTTGGTAGTAAGCTTCCCCATGTCATGACAAGCACAAATAAAAATGGTTCATAGATTTTTGGCCAGAATGTTTAATGCAATTTTATTCTTAACAGTCACTGTGTTTCTGCCCAGTCTTACCTGGCTCTGACCCAAGGTTTAGTGTGCATCTCTAGACCAGCTCCCCAGAGTCCATGTTTCTCTGAAGCTGGAGGGAGGAATCCTCGCTCTGCAGCCAGCTCTTCAGCTATGGCTCTGATATGATAGGGTTCAAAACCACAGCAGCCACCAATGTAGCGAATTCCTGCTTTGTGAGCCTCTCTGGCATACTTGTGGATGTCCCAGCGAGTCATTGCTCTGGTCTCCAGTGCTAAAAGAAAGAATACTTCAGTACAGACATATTTCAATACCAGTTATAAGACTTTAACATTTTTGCACAAACACCTCACCAGAAACTGTCATGAATGTAAAAGGGTAGTAATAGCTCACTGAAAACAAATTTTGATATTATAAATAATAGTATTCTGACCAAAGGGGAACTCAGGTAGGCTAGTGTATCCGCCAAAGTTACACTCAGGTGTGTGAAAGCCCAGAGGCTGGATCATGAGATGAGCTTTGAGACCAGCTTTCTCTAATCCTTCTTTCATCAGCCTCACTGTGCGGACACAAGTCAGAGGGTCCAAGTGGCAATTTATTCCAACAATGTCAGCTCCTGCATGTGAACACATGAAACATTTTTTCAGAATGTGAAGCTTTACCATGAAACCAGATTCTAATATAAGTAACAAAGGTTCAGTGTACCAGCTTTGACCAGCCTGACAGCACACTCTCCAGGTGGGACTCCACTCATGTCTCCATGAGGGGAAATACACAGTGTTGCACCAACTGCTTTACCACTGGTCTTCATCACCTCCACTGCCCACACTGCTTCTTCCACATGGTCAAAAAACTGCAGGTGAAACGTGTATTGAAAATGAATTCATTCAAAACACAAAAGCCTCTACAAATGTGCACATAACATGCAATAAACTGCACGTCGTATACTTCCGTGGTTACTTGGTTACCTCCACTATAAAGAAATCAATGTCCTTTTTCAGGAAGTCATCCATCTGTTTCTTAAAGATGGCCTTGACTGCAGCTTCGCTGTGACTTTGCATGTAGCATGGAGTCCTGGACACGCACCCGGCAACCAATGCGTCTCCCTCATTGGCAACCTCCCTTGCTATGTCACAGGCAGCTTCATTAATCTGAGCACCCTGGATTAGAAAAGAGAACATAGGAGAAAATGCCTGATTTTACTTTAAAGAGCAAACTATAAAAGGGTTCTGTGTTTTTTTTTCACTCACAGTGATGTTGGTGACATTTCCACTGATCTCCAGCTTATCCTCACTGCAGTAGAAGGTGAATGTCTGAATCACATTGGCTCCTGCTCTCAGAAACTCTCTGGCCAGCTGCCTCACTGAAAAAAACATAGAAAGATCAACTATTGTGGTAAACTAAATGCATGATATACAGATTATCTGTGCCTTTTAAGAATGGACTCTTGTAAATATATTTTCAAACCTTTTGCACCTACAACTTTTGATCTGTGTGTTTTTTTTTGAAGAGCAAGGAACCTGAAATAGTATCTTGGTCACTTTATAACAAAGCTATTGCATCTTGGCCACTTAACTATGCAGCTAATACATTTTAAAGGGATATTTTGGTGTTTCTGAAGTTGAGCTTTATAAGGTACCTTTTTACAGGATGCACTTGGAGAATCTAGGCTATACAGCATAGCTGACAGGTGTAGTTTCTCCACATAATTTAACCTGGTTTGGGTAAAAACAATTCTGACTTGATTGTATGCCATATCAAAAAAATTTGGAAGCATTTTATTTTCTCTAATATATGTATATATATATATATATATACACAGACACACACACTGCATATATATATACACACACACACACATTGCGTTCCAAATTATTATGCAAATGATATTTTTCTCTTATTTTCCTAAATATTAATGCAAATGACAGTCAGAATATTTTTCAAGTCATCAGCCATTAGAGCATAATTCAAATGTTTTTGAACAGACTTCATAATGACAAAAATTAATTTAAAAAAAAACTCAAAATGCACTGTTCCACATTATTAGGCACCACAGCTTTTTAAAACATTTTATAGGTTGTAAAGAACTGAAAATGGTCATTTGTTGAATTTGCAGCATTAGGAGGTCATATTTACTGAAATCAAAGCTATTTCAAAACATCTTAACAGGCCAAGTTCCATGTTAACAAAGGACCTCTTCTTTGATATCACCTTCACAATTCTTGCATCCTTTGAACTTGTGAGTTTTTGGAGAGTTTCTGCTGGAATTGTTTTGCAAGATGTCAGAATATCCTCCCAGAGCGACTGTTTTGATGTGAACTGCCTCCCACCCTCATAGATCTTTAGCTTGAGGATGCTCCAAAGGTTCTCAGTAGGGTTGAGGTCAGGGGAGGATGGGGGCCAAACCATGAGTTTCTCTCCTTTTATGCCCATAGCAGCCAATGACACAGAGGGATTCTTTGCAGCATGTGATGGTGCATTGTCATGAAGAAAATTTTGCTACAGAAGGCACTGCTCTTCTTTTTGTACCGTGGAACAAAATGGTCAGTCAGAAACTCTATATACTTTGCCAAGGTCATTTTCACACCTTCAGGGATCCTAAGGGGCCTACCAGACCTCTCCTCATGAATCCGGCCCAGAACATGACTCCACCACTTCCTTGCTGACGTCACAGCCTTATTGGGACATGGTGGCCATCCACCAATCATCCACTATTTCTCCATCTGGACCATCCAGGGTTGCACGGCACTCATCAGTAAACAAGACTGAAAATGAGTCTTCATGTATTTCTGGGCCCACTGCAACCGTTTCTGCTTGTGAGCATTGGTTATGGGTTGCTGAATAGTAGGTTTATACACGACTGCAAGCCTCTGGAGGATCCCACACCTTAAGGTTGGTGGGACTCCAGAGACACCAGCAGCTTCAAATACCTGTTTGCTGCTTTGTAATGGCATTTTAGCATCTGCTCTCTTAATCCAATGAATTTGTCTGGCAGAAACCTTCCTCATTATGCCTTTATCTGCACGAACCCTTCCATGCTCTGAATCAGCCACAAATTTCTTCACAGTATGATGATCACGCTTAATTTTTCCTGAAATATCCAATGTTTTCATTCCTTGTCCAAGGCATTACACTATTTTAAGATTTTGGGCCACAATGTAGGGCCTAGTGTTAGAAAGCTGGGTCTATGTCAGAGGTCATGGGTGTTCCAGCAGGACAATGACCGCAAACATGCCTCAAAAAGCACCAAAAAAAGGTTGGAGACAAAGTGCTGGAGAGTTCTGAAGTGGCCAGCAATGAGTCCGGATCTAAATCCCACTGAACACCTATGAAGAGATCTCAAAACTGCTGTAGCAAGAAGGCACCCTTCAAATCTGGGAGACCTGGAGCAGTCTGCAAAAACAGAGTGGTCCAAAATTCCAGTTAAGAGGTGTAAGAAGCTTGCTGATGGTTACAGGAAGCGATTGGTTTCAGTTATTTTTTACCAAGGGTGGGGGAGGATGCCAACAATTTGTCCTGCTCATTTTTTGAGTTTTTTGTAAAATTATGTCAATTTTGGCTTTTTTCCTCTGCTTTTTGTGCCCCATTGCACATAAATGAAATTAACGTGTATTCCAAAAACATTTGTAATTGCAACAATTTCTGGGAGAAAGGGTGTATTTTCTGGAAAAATTCCAGGGGTGCCAATACTTTCATCCATTACTGTATATATATATATATATATATATATATATATACATACATATACAGTGTAAGGCCTCAGCATTCTTTTATTTACACAGTGAGTAGGTTTTATTTATTTTTTCCATAATGTTTAACAATGTAGTTCATGCACTCTGGGGTGATGCAACCATTTTTTTTCTTGTGTATTAATGATGAGTGCATACTGTCCCTTGATAAATAAATGTAACTAAAACGCATACCTGCTTCAGGATGTTCAACAGCAGCCTCAGGCGTCCAGTGTCCAGCCTTTACATAGCCACGTCGCTCCAGCTGCAAAACATAGCCTCCATCACCCACGACCACCTCCCCTGCATCCAGGCGCTCCAGGATACCCTGATAGAACACAGAAGGTTGGTCATACAAGTTGGTCATGTGATCAATGAGCTCAGCTCTGACAGATCTAGCAGTATGTCAGCTGCACTATTATCCTCTAATAATAATTCATAATTCATCTGAGACATAACTACTTGTATTTTTGGTAATCATGCAAACTACTCTATTGACACAGCATTCTGGATATCAGACACATTAAACTCTAAAACTTATTTTTCAGTAGGATTTGCATTGGAAGAAAGACTTGACAAGAAATGTGTGCACAGGCCACTGCAAAAACTAAATATTTCTGTAAATATATGAATATTTTAAATGTATCTTATACCCGTCTCTTCTTGGTCTCCATTGGGGAATCCGTCACAGGACTAAGCAGCTGTCGACGGTTTCTTGCTTGAGTTTGACCGCGAACTACGACGAGGAAGGAACCTGTAACAGATAATTAAATTACATAAGTCTGGACACTAACATTGCACAATACACAATATATCACATCGACCTATGGACACGGGCAACCTTTCAAACAATGATAATCTTGAACCCCATATGAGTTAGGTAATAGTTGTCCAATAACACAAGAAAACATACAGCGTGAAACCAGCTCGGTCGCAACCAGTGTTGCCAGATACTGCTGATAGTTTCCAGCCCAAAACTTGTCCAAAAACCGCCAGAATGCACAAAAAACCGCCCAATAATCAATATTTACTGCCTTTTATTTGACGAACATATAAAACTCCATAAAAGTCCACTGACAGCTTAAGCACACCAAAAATAACTCCTAAATCTACAAGCAACAACAGTCAACCGTCACAACATAGTGATTTCAGGTGCATGACCACCACCTGCATCTCTATTCCTCAAAAAAACGGCAGAATTACGAAGCTCAACAAGATAAAATTAATATGTATATTTCATATCATCGATACAGCAACTGGTTAGGGTTATACAAACACTCCACTTTCAGAGAGATTAATGGACTTATCACAATTATCATAATTTACAGGTGACTGACATGACTGTATTAGCTCACCTTTAGATGCTGGGGGTTGCTCCTTTAACACACTGATGAAGAGCACAGAAACATCTGATCCTAACAGCTGTCTACATCAGCGTATGTAGCAGCTGGGTGTGCAACACAATAGCATGAGGCTAATTCATTACTCCTCTCACCAGAATGTTTTGCTAGCTATAATGTATAATACTGAAGCGTTCAACTTTTTGTTTATTTTATCAGGACCCCACTCTTCCTATACAACAGGACGTTTTCCAGCTTTCGCTAACTCAGTGCAGGCTCCTGTGGGCCGTAGCCAACGCCCAAAACAACTAAATTTGCCGTCTTTATCGGTCTCCGAGAGTTTAGTTCTTTTGCAGACACGCACGCACACACATAAAAACACATACGGCACGACGTGCACACAACTATCTCTCGCTCCCGCGCGCTCTCTCCCAATCACATCACGGCTCCCTTCATTGAACTCTACAGGATACTCAGAGTGACTTACAGGGTTCAGGAGCGCTGCTGTAAGTTTGATATGTACACTGACATCAAGGAGCACTCCTTTTCTGTCATAACTGTCCTTTTACTTAACTAAACAAAACAATTAAGAATGCAAACCAGTCTGTTAAGATGCAGTCAAAAACCCGCCTAACTTAAGGAAAACCAGCCCAAATTATATCAACCCGCCCAAGCCCATTTTTACCCGCACAACTGGGCGGAAAACCGCCCAATCTGGCAACACTGGTCCCAACTGTAAAACACTGTAACACTGCCCCGCTTAGACCCGCTTTGCCAACAAGCGGCGCTGTATGATGTATTGGCGATACCGCATGACGTCACTTCCTGGCGGGATTTTGAGCTGAAAACGGATGTAAACAATGAAGGCTAAATGAAGCTTCGTATGTGACAGTGGATTCAAGCTTTTGTAAAGTTATCGTCATTTCTGTTAAGGCACTTTTACATTTTTATTGAATTTGACTCTTCAGAAACGCGACTCCCTAGGAAAGGTAGGCAATCTAAACCCACTCTAGTTCGTTTTAGCATTAAAGCGTTGATCATGTCCAATAATCCAAAATCATCGTAATAACGTCTATTTAAAAAACCTGAATAGTTTATGAGGTCCTTTTTATTGCATTACATTTTATTTTCTACTTAGCCACTTTAAAATATCTGCATGATTAGACCAAGAATTGTTCTATTTGCATTTCGATAGCTGTGGATTTATCGATAGCTTCAATAAACTCAAATAATGTCAAATATGTTATTGCATAATTATTATCCCCCTTCAAAGTGACTGACCTAATTTAACAAAGGTCCAGCCATGCGGTGTAAGTAGTCTCACAATAAGTGAAATGGAGATCATCTGAGTACAGGGATTGTAGTTTAAAGACACCTGAGTCTTGAAGGTCCAATCACTGGTCAATCAGTATTCCTGGCTACCATTACACCCTGAAGACAAAAGAACACTCAAAGGCAACTCAGGGAAAATTTTATTGAAAAGGATAAATCCGTAATCTGGCACGCCAGGTGGATTTGTTTCACACATTCTTCTGGTAAACCACTCATAGACAGTGTTTGGGAAAGGGCCGAGCCTTTAAAAAAAAAAAAAAAAACTCGGAGGGTGATTGGATGAACGTTCTGTCTGTCACAGGCCAATGAGAGCAACAAAACATGTGACTTAGCCGCTATCAGTGCTGAAGGAGTAAACTCCATATAGAACTGCATAACGCTAACGATGGCGACTGTAGACATGTCAGTACACGACTTTTGTTGTTTTTGAAAAGAAAACAACTCACTGCTGTTCTTTGTTCTTCTTTTAATGAAGAAATGTTGTCAAGTTCTGATCAAACTGGCGCCTTAGCAGCATCCATGATTATGTCTTGCACCGGCCTCTTGTTGCTGCTTGCTTATGTCATGACTCCACCATGCCCAAAAGTACTGCCCCTCGTCGCTGATTGGTCCTGTCAATTTCTAACTGGGCCCAAACGGTTCAGACAGGAGCTTTGCAAGATGGATTCACCAGTAAGAAACACGAAAATGGGCGTATCCAGCTATTTAACAAGGTTAATAAACCAGGGGATAGATGGATGCAAAAAAATTGCAAGGCACTGAACATCAGCCGTAGTTCAGAGAAATCCAGCATCAAGAAATGGAAGCAATATGACACGTGTAAATCTGCCTACATCAGGCCATCCTCATAAACTGAATGACTGTGCAAGAGTGAAACGAGTGAGGGAGACCACCAAGACACCTAAGACTACTCTGAAGGAGTTACAAGCTTCAGCAGCTGAGATGGGAGAGACTGCATATACAACTGTTGCCTGGGTTCTTTACTGGTTAAAACTTCATGGGAGAGTGGCAAAGAGAAAACTAAACCTGGACTAGAGTTTGCTAAAAGGTATATGGGAGACTCCACGGTCAAGTGGAGGAAAGTTCTTTGGTCTGATGAGACCAAAATGGTGCTTTTTGGCCATCAGACAAGACACCAAACACTGCACATCACCACAAACACACCATCCCCACTGTGAAGTACTGTGGTGGCAGTATCATGCTGTGGGGATGCTTCTAAGCTGCTGGCCCTGGAATGCTTGTAAAGGTAGAAGGTAAAATAAACGTGGAAAAATCCTGGAGGACATACTCAGTGAGTCTGCAAGAGAACTATGGCTCGGTAGAAGATTTGTTTTCCAGCAAGACAATGACCTGAAGCATCCAGTGAAAGCTGCACAGAAAGGGTTTAAAGACGAGAGGAATGTTCCAGAGCAGCCTCAATCCAATAGAGCATTTTTGGCTGGACTTGAAAAGAGCTGTTCATGCCCAATTCCCATGCAACCTAGCTGAACTTGAGCAGTTTTGCAAAGATGAATTGAGTGAAATTCTTGTTTTCATATGTGCAAGCCTGGCTGAGAACTATACACACAGACTCAGTGCTGTGATACTTCCCAATGTCTGTTTTTGAAAAAGGATTAATTTATCATTAATGGTGGAATAAAATGATTTTTGTTTTCTATCTGATACAAAATTCAGACAGTCACTATAAGAATGATTGGTAAATCCAAGAGCTGTGGAGACCTGGTCTTCTCTACAATTAACAAGTGTGTTTATGTATCAGCATCACTGGCTTAAATGAATTAGTAAATATCAGCATCCACACATACTCACTACTTAATTTTTCCCTCCAGGCATCGTCCCTGTTTTTGTGATGGACCCGGTGGAGAACCTCAACCACATGGTGGAGGCTGTGGCACTGACTGGTGCCTCTGCTCCTGACAGCTCTGCTGGACAGAAGGAAACCTCACCTGCAGACATCCTGAGGTTCATCCTCCAAAATTGCTTTAACACTTTGATTTTCAGTTTTGAATGCTGGCTTATAACTAAATTTTACTCCGTGTTCTAGACTTAGTTGTCATCTATGTTAATCATACATCAGTGAAAGCAAAGGACTTCATAGTATTGACTATCTTTTTCAGGATAAAACAGCAGATGTCCAATCAGTGCTTTGAGATGGAAGTACAGATCCATGCAGGTGTGTAACTATTGGCATTATTTTAAGCTGTTGAATGTTAGCAAACAAGTCATTAATATTGTGTTTCTATAACAGAAAAAACTAAAAGATCATGCAGCACGTCAGAAGCTGAGAGAGACTTGTGAGTCTTCTCATTTCAACCTAAAGGTTCAAGAAAAAAAAGATTTACATTGTGACATTTTTACATTGATAATGTCTTTTTTTTTCATAATTGTTGCAGGCCAGATTACATCAGTGAACTGGAAAGAGTCAAGACTGCCCACTTTAACAGCACTTTGGCCTTGCACAGGTAAACCTATGTCTTATCCATGAGATGATATTATTTATGTAATAATTAAGGGGAAATGTTCAAAATGAAATTAAGCATATTTGGTTAACATGTCAAGTGATGGATCATCTGGTGTTTTGCAGGATGCAGATGTGGCATGCTATAGGAGAAAAACTTAAACAGAATGATACTGAGGCAGAGTAAGTGAATTCACAACATACAGAAACAACCAGCAAACATTCAGTTTTATGGCTTTTGTTTATTGTGCTGGACACTTTTGTTTTCCCTTCAGATCCTTGAAAGCTGTGAGCAATCGCTGCATGGCTCTCTCTTCACACATTAAACAACTTCAGCAGGTAAGCAGCTACATCATTTATCACTTTTGTTAAATTCTGGTCTGAGGTGATATGTCCTGACGGTAAAACAGTTTTATAGCTGTGCTTTTACATCAAATTAAATCATATTCGTGGATGCTTTTGCGATTTTTTTTTATCCTGTCTGTAAATGTAAAATGAGATGATACAAGGTTGTTGTTCAGATAAATTGGGCTGTTGGTGTCTTTTTACCTCCAGCATTTCCAGGGCTCTAATTTATAAAGCAACTTTTGTTTTCAATAAATAATGTCAGTAACCATGTCTGAACACTAAACTGTAGTGTTGCTGTAATAAATATGAAATATGATATACTGCATAGAGTGGCAATAGTCATATCATAATCTTGATGACCTATTCATGTAGATTAATAGATCAGATTTTAGACTACTGTAATGCCTCCTGACTTTACATTGTCAGTAACTCACAATTACAATTATTTATACTGGATTATTTTCTATTCTTTTTTTTTTTAACAGGAGTCAAGAACTCTTCAAGAAGACATCACAGAAATACAGAAACAACGGCTTGGTATGATATACTGATTAAGGTGAAAAAGGATTGTGACATTGATATTAAGTTTCCAGTGTTTTTGACAATTATTTGTTTATATGTGTAGAGATGAAGCGGCTCACACATGAAAAAATGAAAGAGATGGAAGAGTTGATGTCCAAGAAACAGCACCCAGACACCGAAAAATACAAAGCTGCATTGGAGAAGGGCCAGGAGAACCTGGAGAAATATAAAAAGATGACTATCATGACACAGAACGTCCTCAGGGTAATTACATAAAAGGAATAAAGAAAAAACATTTTGCATTGAATGCAATCATCAGCCATTGTATTGACATAAATGTCTGTCCTCAGGGAATCCTGTTGGCCTTTCAAGTCAACTGGTTGGATGATCCCAAACTTCGAGACATCGTCATGTCACTGGAGGAATTTCCCATTTCAGAATGAATTAAAGGAGACTTCATGTATTTAATATTTCATTTATGTTTTTATTTTATGTAATAAATCATCAACAAAAGTGAGAAAACTTATGTTTTAATTTTATGCAAATACAAACAAACCAGGCATTATCCAACATCAAGTAATTCAGACACAACTCTTTGGTTAAGAGGTATAAACATGAATAAAGGAGGATATCTGACCATAAATGTAAGAAGGTAAAGACAGTAAAATAAAGAGAAACAGAAAAAAGGCAGTAAGAAGGTGACACAAAATAAATTAAACAAACACAGCCTATGGCTATCTCATATCAAATTAAAGCTATTCAGAAATGAGTGTAACTTCAGGGTTTTCTTGTCCCAAACAAGAATGAGAGATATACTTAAGTTTTAACTCATTTTTTCTAAAAAGTGAGCTATCTAGTGTCTTGTATTTGTCAAAGCAGGGGCCTTCGTCCGCTAGAGGGCGACTGAAGAGACGAAAACAAATTTTACGTTTCCTGCGCATCCTGTCGGCGAAGAAGAGAAAGCTGGCTACACGTGTGTACGAAGCGCAGACTTTTAGTAACAGTTTTAAATTAAGATCTCTGGACTTTGGATCAGAATCAGACCAAGTAAAAATGCCGAAGATAAGGTCGGAGAAGAAAAGCAGGCAGCACCAGGAGGTTAAAAACCAAGGTATGTCTCATAACAGGAGAGGTTGGCATTAGCATGTTAGCAAATATCGCTGTCAGCTGATAGGAAAACGCAATTTGACGTCCGTTTTCTTTTATTAGAATTTAACTTACGGAAAGTTTTTTAACATATTACTGCACTTTTAAAAGTGCATGTCCAAGAGCACAGAAAGGATTGTGAAATATCTTACGTCATGCGTCTTTTACGTGCAGTATTTACCTTCACGCGGTGATGTGCGACTAACACTGAATTGGATTAAGAACGCATTTATTTATGTTAAGTTGTATGTAGACTTGCCCACAAATACAATAACCCGTCAGCACTGACCGTTTGTGCAGTTCGTATAGTTTCTACAGAGTGTGCTTTCTGCTTTTAAAACCAGTCTGAGTTACTATGATATATAAAGTCAGACTGGTCGACGTTTAAATGTCATTTATGAAGAGACGCTTTCGATACAGAGACACCAATTTGCTCTCTATCTGTTTCAGGGATCATGTTCAACACTGGTATCGGTCAGCATATCCTGAAGAATCCTTTGGTCGTTAATGGGATCATTGAGAAGGTATGCTAAATGTGCACTCTGAAACTTAATGTTCTGAAGTATTTGAGGCTTCCCGAGAGAGATTATGCACACAGTCACGATACACACTGTACTTAATATCACTGCCTAGTCCATGGTTTTCCTGATCTTTTTTTTTAGGCCGCTTTGAGGCCGACAGATGTGGTCCTGGAGGTTGGACCTGGAACTGGTAACATGACTGTTAAACTGCTGGAAAAAGCCAAAAAGGTGATTAGGATACTCTTAAACATCATAGTTATCAGGCAAAGATTACGGTGTGTATTCACAAAACAACCGTCTCGATCCTAGTGTCTTTCCTAGTGTACAGGTGCATCTCAGAAAATAATGATCCTGAAAAGGTTTTATTCCTAATTTAGTTAAAAAAGTGAAACTTCCTTCTATATTCATCTCATACAGAGTAAAATATATCATGACTTTTTTTGTTTAGATGTTGATGATAACTCGAGATGCATGATATTTGATTTTTGCTGATATCCATTATGCTGGAATTTACAAATGATTTTAGCTCATGCTGCTATTTAATTAAACAAATTAAACTTTTAGGCTGAACATATTAAAAATACACCTTTTCAGGATTTAGAATGAACAAAGAAATAGACTCCTGGTTACATCGGTCTGTTGATCTAGCCTGAAAACCCCACTAAGTGTTTGTTCATTGGCCAATATTTAAAGCTGAAATAGGCAGATTTTTGTAGCCAAAATACCAGCAAGATTTTTCATTTATTCTGACAATGCCGATATTTAATTTTTTATTTTCATTTTTTTAATATCCTGCATCCCTAATGATTGTGGCTTACTGCTCCCATAAATCAAAAATCCACTGCCATGAAAAATAATAGAATATCACAAAAAACAGTCCAAAAAAGATTTATAATACAGAAATGTCTGCCCTTTGCAGGTGGTTGCCTGTGAGCTGGACTGCAGATTGGTGGCAGAGCTTCAGAAAAGAGTGCAGTGCACGTGAGTGAGGACAGCAGGACTCTGATAACACATATGTGCATTGTATGTGCAGCCACTGTAAAAATAAACCTGTGTGTATGTTTTAAAAGTACATTTCTCCCACAGACCAATGCAGACCAAACTCCAAATATTGGTTGGTGATGTTCTCAAAACTGATCTGCCGTTTTTTGACGTCTGCGTGGCTAATTTACCATATCAGGTAAAAGATATGTTTCCTCTGCTCTGTGCACAGTCTGTTTTCTGTCATTTAGTACATTCATGGCAAATTATTCTTGCACAGATTTCTTCACCGTTCGTCTTCAAACTTCTACTGCACCGACCTTTCTTCAGGTAAACCAGAGGGCTTTACAGTCTCTTACTGCTCTTCCCTCTATCCAAATGAAGTGTTTATTCATCCCTTGTTCTTTGTCTGGCCAGGTGTGCCGTGTTGATGTTCCAGAGAGAGTTTGCTATGCGTCTGGTCGCTAAGCCTGGAGACAAGCTATACTGCAGACTTTCTATCAACACACAACTATTGGCTCGTGTGGACCATCTCATGAAGGTCAGCGTGTACTCCCTGAAGTTTGCCTGACAATGACTTATTAAGAAATGCAGCATCATCACATCCAGTGTTGTGAGGGCTGTGTCTGAGTTTGTTTCTTTCTTGATCAGGTTGGAAAGAATAATTTCCGTCCTCCGCCAAAAGTGGAGTCCAGCGTTGTCAGAATAGAACCCAAAAATCCTCCTCCTCCTGTGAACTTCCAGGTGAGATGTCATGCTGTAAAGGGCTTTACAGGAGATTTATTGTAGATCTCTAATTTTTTTGTTGTCTTCTAAAGGAGTGGGATGGCCTGGTCAGAATAGCCTTCGTAAGGAAGAACAAAACCCTCAGCGCGGCCTTCAAGTAAGTATACAGAAATCACTGCCATCATAATCCAAGTGTGCTCTGTCAAAACAGCCTGTTGCAAAAACAGATGATTATGGTGATTTTAAACTTCCAGATCCACTGCAGTGGAGCAGCTGCTGGAGAAAAACTACAGAATTCACTGCTCTGTTCACAATGTGGTGAGTCACACTTTTTAAATGCCACTGCAAAAATGTTTGCTTTTTTGTTTTGTGACCAGCCATTCAGATCATTTTATGCCCCTACTTATCAGGAAGTACCGGCAGATTTCAGTATCAGTAAGAAGATCGAGAGTGTTTTGCAGGAGGCAGAGTTCAGTGAGAAGAGAGCCAGATCCATGGACATCGATGACTTCATGGTGTAAGAGGAACTAATTCTACTTTCTCTGGTTTTTGCTTTCTTTCTTTCCCAGAGTGTTGTATGACCTTTTAAAATAATGAGCAATTTCTATCTCCAGGTTGCTTCATGCGTTCAACTCTGCAGGAATCCACTTTTCTTAGAGAGAGAGAGGAAACTGAAGAAAACCTATGGCTCTAAATGTTCCACCTTCATGATGACAGATGAGTTATTTGTCATTAAGTGGAGAAGAATAAGACTTTCTAAACAAGTTGTGCTCCTGAGCTGAGACTTTCAGGTGTGGAAATCGTTGCATGACGTGTGCAAAGGCTTTTTAATTTTGGCTCATATTGAGTTTCTATCCTCCTGAGTACACAGAAAGTATCCTGAGGTGTGTGTAAGGGTTGTCATTTATCATGTGTGATCTGTGATGGGGGATTACTCTGAGTGGATTTAAGTGCTCCATGTGAAAAAAGAAACATGGAATTGCTGTTTCTTGATTAATCAGTGAGTGCAGGCCTTAAATAAAACCAGACTGTCCCAAAGTGTAATTTCTTTACTCTCTGAATCAACACTATCAAACTGTTACTAAATTAGACTAAAGACTAGAGTGCAACTGCCTCAAGTCTTGGGGGAAATAAATCTCTGGAAAATCCAAGAAAGAATTTCTTTAAACATTTATTTGGATAAGGATAAAATTGAAGATAGGCAGGGTGAGAATTTTGTTTGAAATTTCAATCATATGAACCTTTTTTAATGAATAAACGGCTAAATGTGTGGTTCCAGTAACAGATTCATGAAAATGTCAACATTAATTACAGTGCTAAAAGTAATTTTTATACTGCAGTATGTGTTTTAGATTTTCAAATTAGAAAATAAAAGACTAATTGGTTGGTTTGCTACAGGAATTCAATTTCAACCCTGTCATTGGCAGGGTTCTTTTTTATAAGTAAATAAAAAACATGAGCCTGTTCATGACATCCCTTTTTGAAAACAAAGCTGGAAGTTTGAAGATGTCCTTGTTTTAACTTTAGTCTTATGACTCCCTGCAGTCTCTCGTGCTAGTAGTGCACAGTGTTGCTATTTTATTTTTTCCTGCTTTATTTTAAATGTTAAATGGGAAGAATAACTACATGGTTTTGTCATTAATTTTTAAATTAGGCTGTCTTAACCTCTATTATTTTCTGGGGTCAGTTTTGACCAATTTAAAAGATTAAAAAAATATAAATCATGTATTTCTTTGATATAATTGCCTACAATTAACATTGATGGCTCCCTACCACACCCTCCGCAAATATCTTTAATGGTCAATATTTGCTGTTAACCACAGGAGTCTAAAACAAATGCATTTTTTTGTCTTGATGGGTCAAAAATGACCCAGGGGTGGAATGATTATTACTATAGCCAAAATAATTCCCAATTTCTGTGAAATCTTACATTTAAAATGCTTAATATGTAAATGGGACACAGGCTATAAATGACAAAAAGAAGTGTAAAATTTTGTCAATGCTGGAATAGAGATACAACACCAATACAGAATTAAGATAAATCTTGTCCCACAGAGTGAGACATTTGTCTGCTGCAGCCATAGACAACACTCAACGTCATACAGATTACACATGAAAACACTTTGACACTGAGCATCAATACAGGATATGAATACCAGTAGATTATCAGGGTACCAGTGCAAAAATGCAAGAGAAATCACAGTCCAGTCCATTTCTTCCTTATTTGCAGCTATTTAAGAGCTTTATAGACCCCAGAATAAAATACATCTAAGTTGGTTCAGTCTACAGCAGAAAACCCCAAACCTCTGACTGGAGTGCATCAGAATTGGGTCATCAACATATGCTTATAGGTAAAATCACAAGTAGGATTACATGCTACCATTAAAAAGGTGGCATGGTTTGATTGTGACCATAAATCACCAGATGCTCTTCTAATCAACTACAGTCAAATGTATTTTTAAAAAATGTTATTTAAAGCAAAAAAAAAAAAACATCCAATAATATAATAAGATATTTTATAAATGAATGTAAACTAAAATGAGTAAAACTCGTTTTAATGAGTACTCATTCATGCTTATGAATTAGAGATGTGGCTGAAAATTCAATACAATTTTACTCAATACAGTTAAAGGTGTAATTACTGACTGACCACTAAAGAGAGGGAAAAGAAATACACGAACAGACGACAGTAACATCTAGCTTTTAGGCAGGATGACATTATCCATCACTTGTAATAACTTAAAAGTTATTACATATTATCACACTTATTATTGCCAATGAATGATTTCATTGAGTGGCACAGTACCTCATCCCCACAAAGGATCTTCTTTTTCTAGGGCACCAGGGACCAGATGTAGTAACTCTTCTCAGCCACTAGAGGGCAATGAACGTGCGCAAAGATGACGACCAGTGGCGTGATCAAATTAGACACAATTACCATGCCGCTTCCGTTGAATTACTATCAAAGTAAAAGTGCGATCGAAACTAGAAACCAATGCCTTATATGCAGGTGAATACGTATATGCAAACGTTTTGTCCCTTTTGATTTAATCAAAGAAGTGAAACTTCCATTTAGTTTAGATACGTCATATAAACTGAAATATTTCAAGACCCTTTTATTTAATGATGATGATTTCAGCTTACAGCTTGCAAAAATCGAAATACACTGTCTCAAAATATTTGAATATCACAAAACTGTCCAAAAAAGGATTTACAGTATAGAATCGTTGACCTTCTGGAAAATTATGCTCATTTACGCAATCAGTTATTGGTTGGAATTCCTTTTGCACAAATTACTGCATCTATGTGACTTGACATGGAGCCAATCAGTCTGTGGCACTGCTGGGGTGTCATGATCCCAGGTTGCTGATAGGAGCCTTCAGCTCATCTGTATTGTTGCGTCTGACGTCTCTCATCTTTCTTTTAACATTTCCCCCAGAGGTTCCCTATGGTGTTTAGGTTGACTGGCCAGTCAAACACAGCAACATCATGCTTAGCAAACCAATTTCTGGTAGTTCTGGCTTCACTGGGGGCAGGTGCAAGTCCTGCTGGTGAAGGAAATAATTACCTCCTAAATACTTTTTATTGCTACATTAATGATGTAACGTATTTTTATCAATTCAGAGACATAGCTAATCAGTCAGTACTGGGATTTGTAGATTTGACGTTTCAGATCTCACCTCATCTTAAAATGTTTCATTAAAGTCATACCAATTTGACCAGAACGTGTGAGGACATAGCAAGCTGAGCTCGTTTGAATGTGTTTATTTTTGAAAACAGAGGAGAATGGTGATAAATTCAAAATATTAGCATTATTTAAGAGACTTGCTGTAAGGGTGGGAGAAAGTGTCCCAAGGAAGTTATTCAGTCAGTCTGGATAACTCATTGTCAGAAAAAGCCTTTAAATGAAACACATGAATCTTTATTACTTCATCCAGCATTACATCCGGTGCAAACACAGAGCAACGTCACCAATTGTAGGTCAGTGGTCTTCACTATACATTTATTAATAGCAGATTTTCTAGTTTTATTTCCATAACAAAGTGTTAACGGGTGTAAAACATGTTTACGTTAAGTAAGAGTTTTTTTTCAAAGTCAGTTGCCACATAGAATGACATGGCACAAACAGAAACAAACTACTGGTAAAAACCTCTCAGGGACACAAGGAAAGAAACACGATGGGGTTAAAAGCTTCCTCCAGACTGGAAAATGCTCCGAGAAGGAAGGAAAATGAAGAGACCATTTGTAATGAGTTCTGACTTTACAATGCAAACTGAGGACCCAAAGGCGGGGGAAAACTGAGAACAGTGTTATACACAGGCTATTTCATAATGCACATGCAGACATGTCAGCCAGAGAAACCAGAAATCAAACACTGGTTTGTGCAGTAAACGTTTACATGAGTTCATTGAAGCTCTCTTTTGAAACCAGGTCAAAAAAATCTGTTCAAAGAAAGTACAAACAAGTATAAAAGAAAATAATTTAAGAAGTAAAGAGAAGGGAGACTAAACACTCTCCATAAAAAATAATCTACTAAAAAGAAAGGAAATCAAACTATTTTCCTTCCTAAGTTTTCCAGAGACCCTAGTGAGTGAACAGTCACTTTTGTTAGGAGAGGGATCATATCAGTTGCAGTTCCTTGAACCTGTTTGTACATCAGTCAGTCCTTTTAATGGTGCTTTTGTTGTTTGTTTAACTTTTTTACAGCTGGTAGTGACAGCCTAGTGGTTATGTCATCGTATGTGCCACTTCTACCACTTCAGCCCCAGTCTCTACAGAGCACGTGGCCTCTTGGGGTTGATCTGCTTACTGGCCTGCTCCTCCTCCTGGAGTGCAGAGCGGAATGACTTCACTTTATCTGTTTGAGGAAAAAAAGAGAGGAAAAGACATTAAAAGATCAGTGAATGAGTGTGTTAGAGTGGGACGGATGATATTACTCGGTCTGAGTGATATCTCAGTCATACCTCGAAGCTCAGTGAGGATTTCAATCTTCTGGTCTAGGATCTGCTCCAGTTGAGTGGCATATGACTCCACATCATAATCAACCTCCTCTGTCATCTCCAGCAGCACCTTTTCATCTTCCAGCCACCTGATAGACTCCTGCTCACAGAGGACACACACCTCAGCATACTGACATCTCACGTGATGACCCAGAAATCCTTTTAGGTAAAGGTAATTTTTTTACACAGAGCCATTATAATTATTAGTAACATCAATGCTTTAAATTACAAAATATGCTGCTGTTGTTCAATATGTACATGTTTAGATGTCCATAGTGTATCAGCATACCTTTGCATATGTGTATTGGAAAAAGTTTTTTTGTGTATGTGGACATAAAGATGAGATATGCCTGGAGAATTAAAGATGTGCTTTCTCTTCAGTGTCCTGACCTGGAAAACAGCTCGATGGTCCTCCAGGACCTGCTCCTCCATCTCTACAAGCTGAGACACTGCCTCATGGAAAGTAAAAAGCTGGGGAGACACCTCCTCTTCCTGAGAAGACAAGTGGGTGAAGAGGATACAGACAGACACAGGCTTAATAATGTTTTAATAGCAGAAAAACTTCACAAGCTGAAATTAGGATCTTTGTGGACACTGTTTTATACTTTGAAGCTTTCAAATTTCATTACAAATGTCCAACTGTCTTACAAAGGTGAGTAAGAGTAACCTGCCTGGTTATTTAACAGATAATGTTTAATGATTTTATCATGTCATATCATTTTTGGTACACGTACTTGAACACCAACAGCATTCAAAGGCTGTGATATGCTTTCACACATTTATTCTGTTTTAAACAATCTATTCCAAAATTTGAGACAGGCAGAGCAAAATCCATAAGACAAACATTTAATACCTATAATTTAATCTAAAAGTTGGCAACCGCCTTGACGTCACTGTGGCCTACTTGGAGGCGGGGCTGGCGTGCTTGAATTCTGGCTGCGGGTTGGCGTAGCCCTATGCAGCCAGAATGGTGATGGAAAAGTAAATCAGAATGGTTTTGTTTGGACTTATGCAGCCAAAAGTCATAGTGTGACAGCCTCATGTATGTCCGGCAACTTCACAACGATCACTGCAGGCTGATTGCTCAACTTCCCTATTTTAGCTAGCATAGTTGCAAAAAAACAGATGGCATTATCAGAGCTACACAGCAAAGAAACTGAATGTAGCAGACTCTGCTGCACACAATTGAGTAGAGTAACACAGGAAGGCAGTTCAAACTCCCTCAAGGGAGAAGCCCAAAACTGACTGTGACTTATATACTAGTGCAACCTGTAGTCAATACATATATCAACCATATCAGAGAGAAAATCTGTTGGGTTATTTAAAACAGATTCTTGAATTTGTGGTACAAAGACAATCACAGTATGCTGTAAACCTTGGGTTTAACAGAATTAGACCAGTGTACTTACATTCTGCTCACAGAGCAGTTTAAGGTCGTCTCTCTGCGGTGAGACACTCAACCAATCCTCGTCCAGGAGATCAAGCTGGTTGACAGCGTGGATGTTGGGTCGACCTCCCTCCATCATTTGGTTGGGGTCCACTGTCAGCTCCTTCACCCTGAAGAGAAGAGCAAAAGGAGCTAGTCAGGACCAGTTCTCTCTAACAGCAGACCCAGTGGAGTGGAGGGCATGGCGTTAACTGAGAGGTCAGAAGCGTTCACAAAGAGCACAGGATGGCAGCATCATGATGGAGACATCATGCACGAGGAAAGATGACTGTTGGCACTCTATGATTATAATTCCATCAGTTTGTTTGCTGACTTTATTCAAAGGCAGATCAATATGCCTTATGAGGGAGATTATTTGCTTTTCATTTACCAAGAAGTTTTCATACAACAACCTCAAAGGATGTTGTAGTGGTACTGTTGCTTCCACACTGCAGCTAACTATTCAGTTGAGTCCCATGCCCTCACATGCTCTGATTAAATCAGATCCATGTGGATGGGTGGATGCATTATTCTTTAGGAGTCAGTGAAAACATCAACGTTCACAGCTTCGTCACAGATAAAAAGCTCAAGTCAAAGCAGGGGAGTGAGAGGATGAAAGTGTGCACATCATGCAGATGAAAGAGAGGAAAGTTACAATGATGGTGAAGGTGTTCCACAGTGAATAGCTGATGAAGTGACTTAAAGCTGCTGATTGAGCTTGTGGATGTTTGATAATGTAATGAATGCCTACAGGGAACACATGCAACTGTGTATGTGTGAGTGTTTGTGTGTTCATGACTGCATGCTGTTCTTTGGGGAGTGCTCAACCTGCTGGGAGAGGTTGCAGCAAAGTCATCGTACTCAAAGGTATTGGTGGGCGAATGGTCAGGGCGACTCCCCTGACCACTCTGGGAGAAGGGGATGTCCGACGGACTAATCCCAAACTCCTTCACTCTACATGGCGGCACCAGCCACACCAGGGCACAGAGGAGCAGAGGGCAGGAGAGAAAAGGGAAACAAAGCAGGAGAGGAGAGAAGGAATATGAGAGAGTCAGACAGAACTACTTCGAGAAGGCAAAGAAAATTACAACAGCATCAGTACTGCTAATTATTATCTACACTATAGACAATGGGTTTTACAGAGGAGCTAAAGGAATATTGCAGAATTTATGTTGGTTCCTGTGGCAACAACTCATTTTCCAAATCGCTGTAGTGGTGAGACTTCTCCTCACCTGTTGGCATAGCGTAGCGTGTTGAGGGTGTTCTCACAGGATGTCATACCTGGCGATATTGTTGCAATCTGTGTAGTAAAGATTTCAGATATTAATACCATTTTGTAGAGGAATCAAGACAGTAATGGATGTTCAGGAGCGCAATGAACTGACCATGCATGTGCGAGAATTTTCTCCAATGAAGGAGTCTCTCAGGACCTGGGTGAGCTTACTAGCTCTGAATGGTGTGTGAGGTTTGTTGCGGCCAAGAGCCCTGATACACTCCTGAAACGAGGAAAACAATGGCAGGTTGAAATGAAGGTTACTTTATGGGATCACTGTTTGCTTTGCCTGTTAAAAGGAAAATGGCCTGGAGTTGCAGCTAAAGGAAAGTCCAGAATCACAAACCTTTAGAGCCAACAGGCTTTTGTTGATCTCAGCTCCCTCCAGACGAGTCTGGCGGTCAGCACTCGATGTATCTGCGCCTCGCTCATTCCCAGCAAGGTCAATGAGTGAAAACTTGCCATGCATTTTCCCCTTCCTCCGAAGAATGATCTGGAACACAGCATGACTGCGGGATGAGTGGGCGTTGGCTGACGTCTGCCCCGATGTTCTGGGAATGGGATAGGGAAACAAAGATGAACATGCAAGTGTGGACGAGGAGTGCAAGAAAAGTACAATCTTATGAATTTTATTACAAAGTTTAGCACACTGATTTATCTTCATCTACAAGATAAATGTAGATTAGCTGACAAATTCCTTTAATGCAGGACACCATAAAAGTTGTACCTGGCTTGGACTTGAATAAACAAAAAGAAAAATTTAAAGTCTTGGTATTCTCAAAAACACCACCATTGTCTCTGTTGTTATACCTGCAGCTGTTGCCCACTTCAATGAGTTTCAGTACTTCTTCTGTACACTTGACCTCCTTCTCCTGAAGTCCCACGACCTGCACCTGCTGTTTGCCGTCCTCCAGCACCCTAAGCTTAGCTTTACGATTCAGCAAGTCAAACACCTACCAAGAAATGCACACAGTCAGACAGTTTAGGCTTTACTTAAAACAGGAAAAAAAGAGAATTATTTCATACACTTGCCTTTCCACTGTAGATTTCAAAGAAGGTTGCATACACTTGTAGGTCTAACTTCCTGTAGTTGGGTTTCTTCAACATGAGAAATACGTCCCGAGCTGCAGAAGAACAGTTGAGTGCAAAACAGTATGTTTTTATTAACTTAAAACACATAAAGACAAAATTAATTAGCAAGAAAACATAAATCAGCGACTTACCAGCTAATGCATAAATTCCTTTAGAGCAGTCTTGGTTCTTCCCAGAGAAATCACCACCCATAGTCTAAAAAATATATACATTATAAGCAGAAAGCACTGGTTACAAAATAAACCATAACTCCTTATGAGAACAGCAAAGTTTGATCCCTTCATGTGATGTGGCTTGTAAAGGAGTCATGACATTAACTCACATGTGTCTTTCCACTGCCTGTCTGTCCGTACGCAAAGCAGGTAGCCATGCCTCTCTCAAAAATGGTCTCCACCAGAGGTCTGGCAGTGAACCTGCAGCATGAGATTGACACATGCTCATTCACTATTGCATCACCTGACCATAACATGGTGATTAGTCACATATATCTTATTAACAGTCATTACATGAAACAGCGTTAAGGGTTCAGTTTGTTGAGTTGTTGCTACAAACCTGTAAACCATCTCATTGGTGGTGCTGTCATCGAAGGCGTAGTCAAAGCGGAAGGTCTGGTTCTCCAGGTAGCGGGTAAGATCTACTTTTTGTTTAGGCTCATGAACCATCACCACATCCTTACTAGGAATGGTGATTACATCCAAATCCTTTGCAGTCAATTCTGTAAACCAGCAGAGGCAAGACTTTCAAACAAACAGAAACTATGGAGAAATATTTTTCACACTTCAAAATACCATCAGACAACTTTACCTTTCTTGTTGAGTGGACGTTTCCTTACACAAACACATATTCTGTGTTCTTCAATCTGCATTGTGCAACAGAGAAGAGCATTGGTACACTAATACTGAAGGTCTAAATTGGAAGAGAAGCTGATAAAAATCTGTACTCACCAGATCTGCTGTGGTAAGGGGCCTGTAGTCTAGACTGGCTCGGAAATCCCGGATCATGTACATGATCTCATAGTTAGGGATGGTGGTATCTACCTCCTGACGGAGAACAGAGACAAACCAACAGCGTTAGGATCCATCTTGTGCCCCATTAGTGAAATTATTCCCCACCTTCCTATTATCATCCCAAATCCAAAAGGTAAATTGCTAGAGAATCGAGAAACACTCCTCTACCTGAGCTCTTTTCTCCCTGAGCTCCTGCTGCTGAAGCCGGCGCCTCTCTCTCTTCTCCTGCAGCTTCTCCACCTCCTTCACACAGTTTGACTTCCTCCTCGCTGCCATAAAGACAAGAGACACAGTTAGTTTAATACCTTTCGCAGGACCTTCCCATAGCCTTTCCTGGTGGAAAGGACCTTTCCTCTCTCTTTCTAATCTTGTGATGCTCCTCTTTATCTTCAGTCTTTGGCTTTAGCTGTATCATTCCCAAAGCAAGTTTCCTTTTTTATTTTCTTCCTTCAAACAAACAGGAGACCTTGGGCTGCTTCCAACAAAGCACAACAGTGAACTGTGCTCAAGCACAGACCAGGATGCAGTGTCTGGAACACAGTGCCTCCAATACAACACTAGCTGCTTTCTCCACTTAACCAACAAAAGGCCTTTACAGTGTGTTCAAAATCCGCTCTGTTGATTTATTTGCATTGTTAATCAGAATTAGACCAGAGGACTCCTAAAACTAGAAAATGTGCCTTATATTACTGCAATCACTGCAATAAAATTAGGGGTTGTATCAGTTAAAGTTTGATTAGAATATTGGTTTTATCCACCAGAGCCCAACCAGAACGTCATTCCAAATCTCCCAGTTTAGCACACCCATAGATTATGTCAATCACAGACTATTAGTCACTGTAATAAGAGAACACAAACTAGCAAATCAGTGAGTAAAAGCCACTCCTGAGTCCTCACGGTGTTGATAAAAAACAGTATTATCTGATTAGCCCTGGCTCGCTGCTACAGCCTTAGCTTCCAACTGTAGAGTCTGGTAGAGGCCCTGTAATACAGTCCTGGCCTCCTGCTGGCTTTAGCCCAAGTGAATCCACAACCAGAGCAGAGGGATTAATAATCTGCTTTAATCTGGGAGCAAAAGAGGAGCTGGGTCAGCACTGGGAGAAGGGCCATCACTACTTGTGGGTCTCAAAGGCTGGTGAGCAGAGAGGTGAGAACAGGAAACGATGTGCTTCCATCCTTCTCCTCTCAGCCCATTAAGAAAAAAAGAGCCATGAGGAGGAATGGACTGATAAAGGAGACGCTGATAGATGCTGTCTGAGCCTTGAGGACTTACCCACAGAGCTGCAGGCTATTTCTAAGTGAGCTTATGTGTGACTCAGCAGATATCAGACCAGGAGGAGACAGCCAGACCTGCAGCAGAACATGCTTTTTAAAACTCCCTGTCTGGTACCGGGAGAGCCTGTCTGCTGAAAGGATTGTGTTTGAGCTACGTCACCACCACAGCTCTGGCATACTATCTTCTCGTGAGACTAGAGGACTTTCAGTTTCTAACGGGAACTCTATTAGAATCACCATTAATCATTGAGGTCAGGGGAGACATGCAGGTGATACATACAAAGCTGTCCATACTCCCTTCTGGAAATCGGTTGATGTGACGATTCTGTGATAAACATGAACATTAGACATTAAATAGCTGTGATAATGTATCTGTTTTCTGTCAATCTCAATCATTTGTTTAAAAAGAAACTAAAAGCAACATTTCTGAAATTACTTTTGTTATGGGAAGATCACAGTTAGATCACAGCTTAGGTTAATATAAAAAAACCTGTTTGTTTTGACCATTTTACCATTCTGCAGTTGCTGTTGTGTCTGAGCCTGAGTAGGTGGTGCAGGCTGCTGGGATGGAGGCGGAGGTGCAGGCTCAGGTTGTTGAGGCTGTGTGGGTCTGGCCCGAGTCGGA
The DNA here is from genome assembly GCF_018320785.1 of Cheilinus undulatus. Classification (NCBI taxonomy): domain Eukaryota; kingdom Metazoa; phylum Chordata; class Actinopteri; order Labriformes; family Labridae; genus Cheilinus; species Cheilinus undulatus. The sequence goes on along the minus strand of NC_054869.1, from coordinate 21,562,365 downwards.
ATACCTGACAACAGAAAAGCAAAAAAGACTAGAATTACAGCATTTAATAGGACATCTCTTTTGATCTTGTTTAAATGTTTTAGACTAAATATAGTCTGTTAAATGCTTAGTAACTCCCTTTCTAAGCACACAGCCATATAACATGAGCTTTTATACTTGTGTAACAGAAGTATAAATGCTCACAATTGAGCACAAGTTGTGTTCCACCATGTCTGCATTAATCTGCATTTGCACTGCCATAACACTAGTTTGACTGGGGCTTTTATTGCTTTGCTGAGTTTTCATCTTGGATCTTTGTGCACTACCAACAATCACATCTACAACTTGCTCCATCTTGTTATTGTTGAAGCTTGATAAAAAGTTTCTTTTACTGACTTAGCTTCCTTACAGAAAAGAGGACCTATTAGTGCAAATCCAATATACTGGTTCAAAGAGGAAGTCACTTCTATATCATGAAAGAGGAAGTATACCTCAAACTCTAGTCAGTGAAGGGAAAGACAAGGCTATTATGTTCCCAGACAACTGTATGATACAAACCTCTATTATCCCTGGACGGAGTGTCATTCTTAACAGGTGCTATTGTCCGACGGTTCTGCACAACAACAACAAAATTTCAGTTTATATTGCGAGGTTAAGATGAACTATTCATAATTAAAAGTGTTTCCTGAATTGGCCTTTTAGCACAGAATTTCACTGCTTCTTGGTATCCGTGGAAAGAAACACATGATTATCTTAGTTCTGTTTTCAGCCTGTTATGCAGAGATACAGAAATAGACAAAGCCTAAGAGTCAGATTAGTCTGAGTACAGAGGACTCCTTTATTAACACTAAAGTTCATGATAACCCTGAACATATCTTAAAGAAATGAGTAGGCCATGTTGAAATGATAAAAGACCAGAACCCCCTGTGTATTCTTCAGTGAGAATATGAGTGTATTTAAAAACGATCTACCTCACAGCTTTAGAAGCAACACAACAAACTCTTTTATAAAATCAATGTGAGCAAATTCGATGTGTCCTATTAGAGTAACAGAGCCTGTTTTGGCCATGTAAGCTTTGTTAATAATTATATTTACTACTTATAATTATCGGTGTCTCACACTTTTACCTTAAAGTTTATACAGTGACAAATGAAAATACATTTGTATTCTAAATGTCTGAATTACAATCTTCACTTGAGCAATCATAGAGTTCACGTGGGAATACAGCCCTAATCTTCTGTAAACCATACATAGTGTACTTAACAGGACCAATTAGTTGGTTACTTAGAAGGATCCAGGTTCTATATTTAGGCCAAACAAACAGTAGCCAGCTACTTTAGCAAGTCTGAGCACATTTACTGTACTGCAAATAAAACTGCAACTGTTGCTGAGTACAATATCATATTACTCACCTTTGCAATTTTGTTGACCTTCACACATGTTGGTGTGGGTGGAGGTGGAGTCTCTGGACTAGGGGCAATTTCTTCATCTGGTGCCACATCTGGGTTAAGTGCAAATATACTCTCCAAGTCAATCTGTCCAGAAACAAAGGAATAGTGGTGCCAACAGTTTATTGGTAGGACTAATTATGATGTTTTTGTGTAATTTGAATTTTTATCAGCCCTTAAAAAATTACACAAAAAATCTACATTTAATATAAATTTTCAATCATTCTTAAGAGAGCTGAGCAAAAGTGCATGCATAACACTGTCCTACATAGTGCAAGATGTGTGTCAAAGAAGTGTTATGCATGTACTTTTTTCAGCTATTTCAAACAAAAAAGGGGGATTTAGATTTTGTGCACATTACAAATGGTTTTATAGCATATTCTTTTTCATTTTGAACATGAAATATGTCTTCTTGATGCAAACTAGCAGAGTATCAGTCACAAAGTCAGTCAAAATCTAAAGACTTTCAAACCACTTGATTAAAAAAAGATACTTGACTTGCCTATGACATTGATAACCCAACAACTCCCATTGCTCCTATAATACCAACGTTACTGGTTTGATTTTTCAAGGAATATCATTATTTATCTCTATCTCGACCATGGCCTATCGGACAAGCTTTTCTTGTTTTCTTTTCAGCTACAAATTTTTTGATACAGAAAAACTACATCTGCAAATCTGAACTTTAAAAGCCAATCTGCTGACATCAAGAATTAAGTATATCAAAATTGGTTATAAGATACTTCGAAGTGTGGTAAAATCATTTTTTGATCCATACAAGTATAAATACTGTTAAACAGTCAAAAGTAGAGCTGTTTCTTAGTTTGAATCTGGCAAAAGAAAGTATTGTGCTTACACTGTGTGACTAGGGTTGCAGAGTGTTTTAGCTCATGCACTTAAGTGTAAAGGGCAATGTCTGGTGCATGTGTAGAACACATGGGTTAGCTGTCTAATGAAACAAAAGCAAACTGTTGATTCTTTGCAGGGTAATAGATGGTGGTTTACCTCTTTTCCTTTGGTGTCTCCATTTTCTATCCACTCCACTGTGACACTCTCGTTGTCCTCATTCAGCGAGGTTACCATTGCCTGATGTATACGTCCTGTTCAAGTGTTAGAGACAAAAAAACAAACAAAAAAACCTTCAGACAGGCAGACACAAACAGGGCCCTGCCAAGTTGGGTACTTACTGTTCCTTCAAGTCAATTCACATCAATTAGTTTAAGAAATGAAAAGTTTTATCAAGGATGATAAAATTTAAATCTCTCAATCTTATGTACTTTCCCTCTCTTTCTCTGACTCACGAACACAAGCACACACAGGCTAACATAAAACGGCTTCCACTAATGCCTTAGTTTGCATATTAGTGAGGTAATGGTCTTATTACCAAAGCCTGATCAGATCTGCATCCAGTTCTGCCAAATCTAATATACTTGTTACTTGGAAAAGTAACAAGGCTGGAAAATCTGGAAGAGTAATGTGTTTTTGATAACAGTAAAATAAATCTAGGATTTTGTCAGAATACCCTGAATTGTTGTGATTAGATATCAGGTACAGCATCACTGTCAAGTGAGGTTATCTATAAAGACTGTTAAATACTTTTACCTATAGCTTTATGGTTTTATTTTAGCTTTCCAAATTATTACATTAAAAGCTGGGATGGGCTTAAGTATGATGTTTTAGAGTAGGCAAACCAATATGATAACCAATCAGTAAGAACAGCCAATCGCAATCATAATTTGTGCTCTGATAGCAGCCGTTTTAGCAGTTTGTCAGCCTTAACTATATTTCTTCACTGAGTGCTGATCCTCTTTATAGGGCACAAGTATCTTGTGTTTCATTCAAATAGATCTCAGGTGGCAGGGTAAAATGGACCAAAAAGGCCATTCTTATTCAGTCAACATGCAGCTGTACAGAAACCTCTCAAGGAATAATGCAACAATTATCCTACAATAAGGGCAACTGAATTACACATCATGGTGATTCTTTAATTACACCTGTTCATCAATGTGAATTAATCAATACAACTACTAACAAATTCTAAAATTAAACATTCAGCCTATTCAATAGGTAATGCAATGCAAACAGTAGAACAGTAAGAGGAGCAACAACTCTCAGAACATCAACTCAGTTATCAAAGAGAAATAATCCGTCAAACAATGAGATAGACTTTACTTAAAGTCTATCTCTCTTTGTTCACTTTGGACCTGCCACCGAACAGCACCTGACAATCTGTGCAATGCATGGGGATCTGTTATAGTATGCAACTGATATTTTTATATTAATAAGAAAAAACCCCAAAAGACTGCATATATTTAAGTTTCCCACCAAGAACCTATATTTCCATTTCTTCAAGTTACTTTAAGTTACTGAATGCATCATGTGGACTTCACCTATGGTCATTTTACAGACCAGGTCTTCAACACATCATGATGCAATATTCAAGTCAGCTGGTCTAGTAACGTAACTGGCTCTAATCAACTGGATTCAAAAATGATTTCTAAATTGAATTTATATTTTTTAAACAAAAGGGAACATAAAACAAAGTTTAGGGGATATCAGCACAGTTGCTTTGAGTGAATGACTGACCTACAGCTGCAGCAGTCAAGGTTACAAGTTTTTTTTTTTTTTCAAACCTACAGTGAAAGGTGCTGCAATTCAGTTCACATATTTTTAATTAAAAACAATTGGTTGTCTATCAATTGTGGCAACTCTAGCCTAGTCATTAACCAGTTTTTTAAACGTCATATTAATTTGCATGTCTGCATGAAGCCTGTTCTTTATTAATAGTAGGCTACATATCATTGCAGACAGTTTACTAAAGTGCACTTCCTAAGACAAATAAATAGATAAAAAGCATACCTGATATCACTGTAGACAGACAGACTTTACTTGTTTTCTTTTGCAATGAACTCTAAAACATGGTATTAATTAAAGTATCAAAACTGAAACTAGTCTAACAGAAATACTAAAAAAAGAAAATATTACTCTTGCATTAACCCCTCAAATATAAAGATGCAATTGTGTCCTTTTTTTGGAAGATTACTTTAAGGCCTTTTACCTTTATACCAGCTACAAAAGAGAAAAATGGCAGAAAGGGAGAGTTGGGGATGACATGCACCAAAAATGATTGCTGATCAGAAGTCAAAGCAAACAGTGCAACAAGGACTGTAGGCTGTGTACATCATGGAGCATCTCCTCTATCAGTGAAGCTAAACTAATGTCTTGACAATGAGGTCTGATAATGACCCACTGGAGAAAATCACTGATATTAGAGGCAGTCACAGCTGCGTCTGGCCTATATGCTTCTCTCCGCCTCCACCAGTTGTAAAGTGCCGGCTCAGCCTTCCCATCTTTGTCTATGTGGATCTCACTGTATGTTGTAAATTCCCAGCACAATCCAGGGAAACACCATGTCCCTTTATCTATTATTCAAGACCCACAAGGAGCCAGTGAGCAAAGATGCTTTGAGTGCTTTAAACTGCTGAACATTTTTCTCATTTACCCCTACAAGGTGTGTGTGTGGGGGTTCCCTGTGGATCTTGAAACTGCATGTGTCATATTACGACATGATGACGGTTACCATGCTTAAGCCAAGTTTTGTCGACCATGGCGCTCTAGTGTTGACTTAAACCAGCTGTAATGTTTATCAAACTGATGATAAAGACACTTGTAATTGAGTTTTTTTGTACTGTCTATTGTTGGAAGGAGAGGTTTTCAGTGCAGAGCCATCAGATGAAGCATTCTTTGGCTGCAATAAGAGTGATAATGGCTCAGATTTAACTTAAAACGAGGGATTCAGGATATTGCATTTTTGCTGACATCTGATATTTATGAATTTATTGTAGCTAGTACTGATATTTAAAGGTAGTTAGTTCAGACCTAAAACTTCAGTCCTTAAAACATGTGATTGGGAGTTTGAGAATGAGCAAATGAACAATATTAATTAATTAAAGTGCAAGGGATGATCATGAATAATTAATTAATTAAAATGTAAGGGATGATGACTAGGGAAAAACACTTAAATATCATGCTGGTTATATTGTACATCCCTTCTTAGAATCCATTCCCACCACCTGTCACTCTATTAGAGAGGTAATGTGGACTTGGTATTTGTTTACTAGAACTCAGCAAAGCACAAGTCCACTGGATGTCAAATACCAAATCAAAAGCTCAAGAACTGAAAGACAAAATTAACAACGTTCTTTTTCATACAAAATAAAACACTGTGGGGATCCCTTCACTCTAAAAGCCCATGCTGGTTATTCTAAGAAGGTAAAACTGTTCAAAATTTTGGGTCATATCAGCAATAACAAAAATATTAAAAAGCTAAAAACAAATGAACGCTGTAGGGCTCCCACAAACAGATAGGGACTTGAGCATTTATTATATGGCTCATTGTATCTTAATTTCAATCAGGGAGTCACCTTTCATGCCTGAAGGCATCCAGCATATGCTTTTGTTTAATTTTACATTTGTTTAAGTTTCCAGGAAGTGTCTTTTCTTTCTCGAAAGAGTCATGGTTTCCCCTTGTACTGTGAAAAAGACAGCCAGACGTAAAAATGATAACAAATAGCAATCTACCAAACCTTGACATGACAGGTTACAAAAAAACTTTGGTGACATAAAGGTGGCTAGAATAACAGGCATGTGCTGTGTTAGATGTCTAAAAAAGTCTCAAGAGCATGTCATGCTGCAACAGCAATTGAAGCACTCGAAGGATATTATAAGACCAAAGAGGGTTGGCTGAGGCCCTCAGAATCAGCTACTTTCAGCTAATAGCTTTTGGCTAGTGATAAAAAATTTAGACAAGAAAGAAATGTAACTTTTATTACTTAATGTCATCATTTGCCACACTTGAGAATCAAAGCAGCCTCCCTGTGGGTTCATATGGGCTCATACTACTCAATTCAGCCACATGATGCTGAATAAGTAACTGCAGAACAGACTGAGACATCAACTTCCTTTTAATCTACTTGCATGGAAAAGACTTGTTACCTGCATGATATTCAAAAGATCCAGAGTTTAGGTGTTTAAAAAACTGAAATGAGCAGAATATTTGGGAAATGGGATTCACGCTTCGATAAATTCTTAATTTACATGTTACAAAAAGAATTCTGAGCAAGTTTACTGCTAATAGTATACTGTGATCTGAAGATCTGAGACAGGAATTCCACAGACAACTAGAAAAGCAGTCAGGGAGCGCAGACCTCCGCCATTAGCCCTTTCTCTTAATAATGAAGAATCATTTAAAAACATTCTTGGATCCAGACGGTGATCTGGATCACTCCCAAAATCTAATTCGCCGATTACCCCCTCCCTGGTGGGGTGGAGACACGGTGAGGCAAAGCATTGGCTTCGCTACGTGTGGACTGTCATTCCAGAAGCACCCATGGTCTCACTGGACGACTGAAAGACATGGCAGAGGGTGAATATTCCTCTATTCCTCCCAGCACTGTGAGTATTCTCGCTACAATTCGCTGTCTCCCCAACCGGGCATGCGTCTTTCAAACTCTGTAAACTCCAAAACTTTGAATAGAAACGCACCAAAAACATGCTGCTGGGATTGAAGTTACTCATGTCCGCCATCTCCTAGTGTAAAATGGTAACAGCGCAGACCTCCGCCATTAGCCCCATCTCCCAATAGTAAAGAATCCTTTAAAAAAAATCCTGGATCTAGATGGTGATCCAGATCAGTCCCAAAATCTAATCAGTTCTTCCTTGTGCCATTTCTGAAATTTCTTGAAAATTTCATTAAAATCCATCCATGACTTTTTGAGGTATGTTGCTAACAAACTGACAAACAAATCCACCAGATCACATAACCTCCTTGGCGGAGGTAACATTGGGGCATGTGGGGGGCATGCTTAATCTTTTTCAGCAAGAGACCTAGTTAGCTCCATGCCGTCATCAAGACAGCATTTAATGGTAAAAACAACGATCTCCCTCTACCTCTAGAGAAAGGGGGGTTCTATAATGAGCATAGATGAACTAAAATCATAGATTTTATCCATCATATTTTCATTCCATAGACAGGTTAAATGTATGAACTTAAACAAGTCCCTTTGAATTACAGTATTAATACAGTAGATGGTCATGTTGAGACTACTAGCCAAGGGTATGTGATGACAATCCTTAATGCTTTCAGTAGGAAAAATATGTGTAAAACACTTCCGTCTAGAAGTCCTTAAAAAAAGTTAAGAGCACAGCTCTCATAACGTGCCAAACCTTCAATAATATACAGACTAGGGCTGAGCGATTTGACTGCGGCTGTGATTTAATATGCAATTATTTTTAGGTTCCTCATCCTATGTATTATTCAACAAACATAAGCAATAAATCATTATATATATTATTACCAATACAATATTAGACAAATTAAACTAGGGATGAAAGATTTGAAAAAATATCTAACTGGGATTTTGGCTCATATAGCAAATTTGACGATTGCTATACTGAAGGGATAATAATTTTTTCAATGCTCTTTTCATTTTGATTAAAAAAATCATATACACAATCAGAAAAGGCTGGATTTTAGTAAACTATTTCAAAAAAGACACTTGTATGTACGCACAATGCGTAGAGCATAAAGTCTTAGCTGCAAAAAAATGGTATCAAATTGGTATTTTGACACATTTCAGGATAAAAAAATATTGCACTGTCTGCGGTTAGGAAATTGCAGCAGGTCATATTGTGATTTAATCTAATTTGCGATTAATTGCCCAGCCTTAATACAGACATACTTGTGTTTAGTGCTGCACAACAGTGAACCAGCTTACCTGCCCAATACAGACAGCCTATGCCAATTCCTGGTCTCATGAGGTGTATAGCCAAGTCACATAATGGCTTGTCTTACAGCAGCTGACATGCTGATTTGCTGTAACTGAATGAACTGTCTGCTGTGTCCCAGTTTTATGCTAAAACCTGGCTGGATGATTATGCTGATACCTCCCAATAGTTAAAGGGGCTTAGGAGAGGGTGCTTCAAGCTCTGCTAAGCCTAAGGAACAAACAAAGCTTTAGTAGCATCAGTTTCACTCCAAAACAAAAGGCACCCTTTAATGAAATGGTGTCACCATGTCAGTTTGAGAACGTTAGGCAGTTCATAACCATAAGGCTCGTAGGTTTCTCTTATAAGACATTACTACACACAGAACAACAGATAATCAATTTTAACTATTAAACATAAACCACAGCAGACAAGTTATGGAGCTGATGATGAGTAAGGGAGACTTTACATTTATTTATTATAGATCACTACTGAATAGCATAAAATACATTTTGTGAGAGTGTGCTCTAATCAGGCCTGACTATGAAAGGGAATAAAGATGCAGATTAAGCAAGAGAGAGTCCTGGCAGAATTGAGGGAGCTGGCTGCAACAGATGGGGTGGTGTCTAATGGCCTGAATCTGGCTTGAATCTGAACCAGACCCGCTACCAACCCCCCCGAGATCGGGCAATCCCTGCTCTGGATGCAACACCGACCAGCAGGGAAATGGATGGACAGATTTGCTTCCCTCCTTAATGCTTGCTTAGCATGTCTCTCACATCTCAGTTCTGGTCTTAGGGTACTGAGCAGAGTCAAAGCAATTGCCTCAGGGATGCAACGGCTGAAAACACACCCTTTGCCAGTAGATACATGCAGTTTACCTTTGATCCAGAGCTTTGTTTAAGGGACTGTTTATTATGTAAGAGTTTTGTGCAAAACTTTATCACTGGGTGTAGCTTAATCCTGGAAGGGCTTGTAAGAATGACACAAACTTTTCAGTCATCTTTGGCTCCTGGCCCTGAAGCAGGGCTGTGCAACAACACAAGGCAAGCAGAATAAAGCTGGCTTTCAAAAGCAAAGTAGTCATACAGCTTTCCTTTAATGTTTAACATCTACCTCTCTGTTAACCATTCAAATAAGTGAAGTGAGGGTATTGTAATCCAAGATTCATCTGATGACAGCTGATGTACTCGGCACAGCACTGCAGAGGTAGCTTTATACTAAATGTTGGTGTGACTTTTTAACATGTTGACACAACGTTACGCGTTTCAAGCTAAAGAATCATCTATTTGTCACTGGTGAGTTTTGTAAATTACAAAACCAACACTTAAATCCTGTGAAATGTCTGTCCGTTCCTTAGACTAAATGCTACGTTGACAATAATTTTTCCTTTTCTGTAACAACCAACATACTACCCTGCTATTCTGATGTACACTAGTTCGACAAACACCTTTCTAATAAATTCATGAATGTACTAATTACATATGGCACAAAATACAGCCAAATAGATAACTTCTCACAAACTTGAAGGGTCGTGGTCGGCTTTCTGTGATAAAGCCGGCAACATTAGCCAGCAGCATTGCTAGCTAATCACAAGCTAATGATACTCCCTAGCGAAATAACGTTAGCTTGGCTAGCTATTTAGCTAGCTTAGCCAAGTTTTCTTTGAAAGCTTCGCTTGAAACAATGAATAAGGCGACGGTTTACATGCACAAAAACGTTAGTGTTTGCGTTTAATTAAATTCAAACGGAAACAATATTATGTTGTCAAATGGTGGTTACACAGCAAACGACATCTGTAGATGAATTCGCAGAGGCGCTAGCTAACAAAGGTACGGGCTCATTCAAAGGCTCCAGCCGTGTTGAGGCACTCCGCCCTGACAGCTAATATTAACGTTTCAGTGCTGCTAACGTGAACGTTACGCTTTGCAGATGGGGACAACGGTTGCTGTATTCAACAGCACCGCAGCAACAAAGATATCCAAACAACTTATACAGTGCGGCGGGGAAAGAATAGACAGGCTAAAACTTACCATCACTGCGCTTTATCTCCACATAAGTACCGACAACAATCTTCCCAAAACTCGACGCCATTCTACATTACTTACAGGACTACCGAAACACAATAAAAGACTTAAAATGGACCGGTAAATGTAGCTTCTTGTGTTTGGCAGTCTTTGGCCGGGAGGAAGATGCGGCCAACAGAATGAGCTAGTTACGTAGTGTTTCCGGTTCTGCATTTTCAGAATAAACAACATTTAACCAACCCACACTTTTTGTTGTTACAAATTAATTAGGCACCCCCGTTCTTGTTTGGAAGTGAATTATTACTTAATTTCTAGACAGGGTATGTCACTGCAAAATTGCTTTATTTTGTCAGACAGATAAAGCTAACAGGGGACAGACAAAAATAATGGATGCCCGAAATAAGGCCTAAATCCTTAAGTCATCGTTTTATAGTGTTAAAATCCTGCTCAATAACGTGCTGGGTAAACCTAACTACTTTCTTTTTGTGTCAAATAATGGTTATTGTTGTCAATCTCTATCATCGTATGTACTTAAGTCTTTCATTTTGACTTTAAATTCATAGGGATAGAGTTAGGATTAAATTTTTCTGTGTTGAAATATTTGCTTTATCCTTGTAAATAATCTGACACCCACCTCCTATGTTCTGATATTGGTCTATCACCATCATGCCTATTAGGCCTAGAGAACAGTGTCTTTCTGTAGTAAGCTTAATGGCCACCTGGTGGCACCAAAGGTGTATAATTTTTCACTCTATAAACACATTTGTGATGCGTTTAACCCATATCTGCCATTATTAAAATACCGCCACCGTCACCACCGTTTCTGCCCCCCCCCCCCATTTTTTTTTTTTTTTTTTTTTTTTTTTTTTTTTTGGCCACATTTTAACCCATTTTAGTTGTAATTTAGCAAAGGGGTTTGCATTTTTAGAACATTATTTATTATGGTATAAATAATGCTTTTTTGATATGAGTTGTTATTATACAGGTAAAAAAAAGGTTATAACATCTTAATTTCACAATGGACCAAGATTTTCTGACCTGTAGTCCTCAGTTTGGCTGAGCCCCAGAAATCTCTACTCTTTATTCCACCTTAAAGCCAGGAGGCATTCGGCACTATTAAGGTGTTTGTCAGTAACAAGAAAGGGACTTAAAAATATTAGTGTATTGTAGCTCAATAGATTACTGAATCTATTCTGTATGAAGGCATCAAACGTTTTATTTTTAGAGACTGCTGCAAAGTCAAATTTGAAGAAACAAAGAAAACAAGCTTGACAAAGTTTAAAGTTTATTTTAAAACAGCAACATCAACAAAAACACATGTCAAGATTTTTTTAAGCCACAATAACTAGTTGCACTGGTATTCAATATATACTTGACAATTCAAGAGGTCATATTCAAACGTGGTAATTCAGGGCATGGTTCTGTTTTTTTTGCTCACAGATCACAAGTATATATTGAGAGTACTTACTTAATCTCCCAGGGGAAACTGGTTTTTAATCACAGCTTTTTCAACATTCAGTGACAGAAGAACAGGACAAAAATAACTAAAACTAAACTTCAGAGAAATAAATTACGAGAGCAGCAAGGTGCAGTTTGGGTCTTGAGGTTAATTCATTTATGGTAGATAATATGGCAACACTTTATTTCAGTGGGCATTAGTCGATAGGTAGTTGTGGTCTACAGCCACAAGTTACAGCAATGGCTCAATTAACCATTGTGCCTTTAATGTAACTTGACACAAGGTTGTTTTTTTTAAATTACAAAGAAATTAATCAGGAATTTTGGAAGAAGGGCTGATATGCATTAGTCATCTACAAACTACTTGTGAATTATGAAGGAATTTATTCAGAAATTATCTAAAAATGACCTTAAAATCTTAAAAGAAGGCAATAAAAAACATTATAATTGCATGGGAATTTATGGAGGACTCACTTTAATTTAGTGGGCTAATATGCAATGATGACCAAAAATTACATATGACTCATGAAGTAAGTTTTTAAGAAATTATGGACCAGGGTATTCAGTAATTACCTAAAGGATAAAAATATTTAGGAGGGACTCACTTTAATTTAAGGAATTACCTGGGAATTATCAAGAAACTTGTATAGAAAAACTATTGTCTTCTTTTAAAGACATTTCTTGGTAAAATACCACCTGCCACAATATTATCAGGTATTAATTGATAAACTATACATTACATCTAGATAAATACTAAATAAACCATATTTCTGAGTTATTTCTTGGTAAAATTCCAAGTTATTACTAGATAATGACCACCTTATTCTTGAAAAAATATATACTTGTACTTATTTCTATACAATTTCTATGTAATTACTCTAAAATGACTAGGTAAATACTAGGTAAATAGGGTCCACTAAAATATTGTGTTACCATAATATTTACATGTTCAGTTAATAAATAATTTTAATTCAGTGTTATTACTTAAAAAGAATGAATATCATTGTAACTACAGCACAGTACAATATGACACAATATGGTAAGATATATTACATAAAGTAGATAGCTTAATAACTTATACAACTCTTTACGCAATATATAAATATATACATTTATTTACAAAAATATAAAGGACCTATGAAAGTATTAAAACAGTTGTAATTAACAAAATGACTTTATTTTTACAGCATGGTCATGGGTAGATCTTAAAACCCACTTCCTTCATCAGAAAGTCAAACAAAAATCACTTATTGTATAACCTCCTGATGAAGTTTTGATGCCAAAATGCAAAAAAAAAAAAAAAAAAAAAAAAACACTTTTGTTTTTGAGAGTTTTCTTCTTGTTTGTCATAAACTTTATGAATCCCTTTTCCAAAGAGCACCTCAAACAAACTTTTTATTGAGTCCTAGAAGCACTCCTTCCTATGTTTTTTTAAGGGTTTTTAGCAGTTGTAATTAGTACACTTCACTGTCCATGTAGAAAGCACACACAATCAACTTGCTGACAAATGGGGGACTAGTTTAGAATTTCAACTCTTTTTTATGAAGGCCGTAGACATGACAGAATGAAACATGAAATAATGTATTCTTTAGCAAGTCAATGGTGGAAAAAAACTGTACTGGCTGTACAAAGTACTCAGTATGGTGTCATGATAAAGGCATGGAGACAGGACCAAATGGGTTTCTCTAATCAACAAACATTAAACTAATGTTTAGTCCTTCCTAAACTGTGCTGCCGACTGAAAGTCTTATTCAGTCTGAACTGGGTTAAATTATCAAAATTGTTATAGTAAGCATAAATCATGACTCTACTGAATTAATGTGTGCATGCATGTTTGTGTAAGTTATGTGCCAAAATATATCTTAGAACATTCATGTTCCCCTGTTTGTAAACAAACAAAACTTTTATTTGGTTTGAGCGAAAAGGAAACATAATATCACCATCTCTGCTGGAGTGAGGACATCAGATTATTGGATGCTAAAGCTCCACTTCATTGTTCAAAGGCTGATAAAATGGCGTACATGATTCAAATGAAGCCGGAGAGTACTTTAAAAAACCTCTTATTCCTGTTTTTCAAACTCCTTAACAAAAGAGGACTTCTTGACTTAGAATGATATACAAATTACTTATTTTTTCTGTTTTAAAAGCAAAGAAATACTCTTGATATTTCTTAACCGGCTGATTTTTTCCCCCTCTTCCCACATTCTATGACAAAAAATGCAATTCATGCATTAAAGCTGTTCAGCGGTAAATAAATGCAGTTTGCTTCTTCCAAATCATCAAAAGCTTATACCAAACTTTGAAATTCAATCCACATAAAATGTGTTACATATGATTAACAACTATAACAAAAATACTGAGAAGTTTTTAATGAAAAATTATGAAATACTTTGAAGCATCAAGAACAACATTTCTGTAAGGTATGAAACCTGTGATTACACCTGGGAATTCACAAAAAAAAAAATACCATAGCAGTCATCTATCCCATTGACTCAGCATGGTCAAAGAAACACCCACAACCATCAAGCAACATACACGGACATCATTATTATATGATTAAGAATGAAATACAGCTGTGTATCTGCCGATACATGAATACTGTTCTTACTGTTCCAATGAGCACAACCATACATTCACAAAAACCACCTTACTCCATGCACAGGGTTCCAGATTCTTCTCTTTCCAGAAGCTACCAGGTTCCTCTGTGATCCTACAGCTGTCAGTCCCCCCCCCCACCCGTCTTCTAACACCCCCATTTTTTTAAACCCTCCTCCCGCCACTTTGGCATCAGGCATTTGCTGGTGAGTTCTCAGCTGTCTGCGCCCTAAATAGACCTTATCAGGAGCAGACTATCTCGATGGGGGGGGTCTCTCTCACATATTTCACTAAATGGAAAAAAACAGTTTTCTTCATAAAGCCTTTGATGTCTTAAAGACACAGGGAGGACAGCTATTTTACTTTAAGGCTCTGGGTTTATTTAGACATTTGGTGCAAAAGTGTTCTGTGGAGTTTCAGTGCGCTCTGAGGAAACCCCTACAAGAGACGGATGGTCCATCTTGGCTTTGCCCCCCCTCACTGAGATCCATTATAAATATGATTTGAGGTGTTCTTGAGGAAGGTTACATAAGACAGAGAGTTTGCAACAAACACGAGGCGTTTGAAGACCAGACCAACTACAACGAGCAAGACACCCAACACAATCCTCAAGGTAGATTTCAGCTTCCACAAAGATCTGCTCTTTTGATTTTAATTTCTAGTGACACTGGATGAGGACATAGAGAAATGTAGATTGCATTTATAGGAGGAGCAATAGTAAATGGTTTCAGTCCATCAGTAGAAGAGCATTTGTTGCAAGGCCTCTACAGGGGTCTGAGACCATGCCCAAATAAGGTCTGAGGGGGGGCCATTTAAAGTTAGAGATAACATGTGCGTGGCCATTTGCTGCAGGAGACCCAGGTCAGCAGGACATTTTTTAGCAACAGCGGTGAGAATACAAAAATTTCATAATACTTTCAAAAGTTGTCATATGCTGACAGATTATTATTTGATATGTGGTTAAAATAACTGTTTTATAGTAAAGGCAAGAACAGAGTTTCAAGTGGTTCAGTATGTTTTCCTCCACTTTCTATTTCCTTTGAAAAAAAAAATGAGCTTATTAGTTATCTTGAAATATTATTGACCATGTCAGACACAGACCTTGAGTAATTTCTGACACACATTTTGACTCACTTTTATTTCTATTTCTGTAGAGGGCCAGTCTATTTGCATGTCTTCCCTCATGGCTATCCTCTATCTACTGACTGTGTTTTGAAGCTTGTCACAAAACTGTTGAGTGTTTGCCTTTACAGTACCTATAAAAAGTATTCATCCCTTTGGATGTTTTACCCTTTTGTTGATTTTACAAATCAATCATGGTCAATATAATTTAGCTTTTCTGATGCTAAAAAATGTTGCTACAAAAAGATCTTTGATGTCAAAGTGGAAACAGATTTCTACAAAGTAATGTCAATTAAACAAAAAATAATAAATAAGTAATTTAAAATAAATGACTGCATAAATATTCATCACCATTAAAGTGACTGACCTAATTCAATGGAGGTCTGGCCAATTTATGTTAGTAGTCTCGCAATTGGTGAAATGGGAATCACCTGAGTGCAGTTAATATGCCTCTAGCGATTGTAGTATAACAGCTAATCATTATTCCAGGCTACCATTGCACCTTGAAGACAAGCAACTCAGAGAAGATGTTACTGGAAAGTATAATTCATGGGAATGGAAACAAAAAAACAATACCCTGCAAAGTTTAGTTAAATCCATAGCCAAGTAAATGGAAGTAAACATGTGTAAATCTGACTAGATCAGGCCGTCCTCACAAACTGCGTGATTGTGCAAGGAGACTAGTGAGAGAGGCAACCAAGACACCTATGACCACTCTGACAGAGTTACAAGCTTCAGCAGCTGGGATGAGAGAGACTCTGCATACAACAACTGTTGTTTGGGTTCTTCACCGGTTAAAGCTTAATGGGAGAGTGGCATGTTGAGGAAGACTCATCATGGCAACTTGAATCTCAGAGGGTTTACCAAAAGGCATGTGGAAAACTCCACAGTTAAGTGGTAGAAAGTTCTTTGGTACAATGAGAACAAAACGGTGCTTTTGGGCCATCACACAAGATGCTACATTTGGAGGACACCAAACATTGCACATCACCACGAACACACCATCCCCACTGTGAAGCATGGTGGTAGCAGCATCATGCTGTGGGGATGTTTCTCTGCAGCTGGCCCTGGAAGACTTGTAAAGGTAGAGGATAAATGGCTTGGGAAAAGATTTATTTCACAGTAAGACAATGACCCGAAGCATACAGCTAAAGCTGTACAGGAATAGTTAAAGACAACAAGGTGAATGTTCTGGAGAGCCCAAGTCAAAGCTCAGACCTCAATCCAGTAGAGAATTTGTGGCAGGACATGTGGATGGACTCTGTTCATGCCAGATCCCGCATATAACCTGACAGAGCTTGAGCAGTTTTGCAAAGAAGAATGGAGTAAAATTGCAGTGTTCAGATGTGCAAGCCTAACTGAGACCTATCCACACAGACTCAGTGCTGTGATTGCAGCCAAAGGTGCATCTACTAAATATTGACCTATAGATTAGAGGGTAAATATTTCTGCAGTCACTGATTTTACATGATATATTTATATTTAATTGACATTACTTTGTAGAACTCTGTTTTCACTTGGACATTAAAGATGTTTTTTTTTTTTTTTGTCAAAAAAGCTAAATTCTATTGGCCATGATTGATTTTTAAAATCAATAATAGGGCAAAACATCCAAAGGGGGTGTATACATGTTATAGGCACTGTACATGTGACAGTTAATCTGTCTTTATGTAAGTTCTATTCATTGAATGAAGACACTGAATTCAAGAGCTAAAACGTATATGTTTATGTGCACGTTTTTTGTTTGTTTGTTTGTTTACATGAAAAACTACACTTCAGGGCCACACGGCAGCGCAGTGGTTAGCGCTGTTGCCTCACAGCAAGAAGGTTGCTGGTTCGCTTCCCGAACAGGGCCTTTCTGTGTGGAGTTTGCATGTTCTCCCCATGCACGCATGGGTTCTCTCCAGGTACTCCGGAACATGTTCATTAGGTTAATTGATCACTCTAAATTGGCCATAGGTGTAAATGTGAGCATGCCTGGTTGTCTGTCTCTATGTGTTGTCTGTCTCTATATGTCAGCCCTGCAATTGACTGGCGACCAGTTCAGGTTCAGTTCAGGGTACCCTGCCTCTCTCCCAATGACAGCTGGGATAGGCTCCAGCCCACCCCGACCCGGAACGGAATAAGGGGTATAGAAAATGGATGGAACTACACTTCAGTCTTCAGGCTTTAAATGCTGTGATAATCTCTGTTTCTACCAGATGGGAGATCCAGTCCAGTTAAAAGATGAGGGAAACAAATACTTCCAAGCAGGAGAGATCGACAAGGCCATTGAATGCTATACTAAAGCCATCAAAGTGTGCAAGGACAAAAAAGTTCTTGCTGTTATACACAGGAACAGATCTGCATGCTACCTAAAAAAGGTAAGCAATTTGTTAAACCTGTAAAATAGCAAATAGACTATATTTGCAATTCATTTTATAAATGCATTTTTTTTCTTGATAATTTCCCTTTTTCCTTACAGGAAAATTATTCAAATGCAGCAGCAGATGCATCTAGAGGTAGAGCAATAAATTAAAGTCACCAAAGTCTGTAAACATGTTACCTTAAACTTATGTCTATAAGCTCATTGGGGTATTTCTTCCTCTTATATAGCAATCGATGTTGATGCAGCTGATATTAAAGCTTTGTACCGGCGTTGCCAAGCTCTGGAGAAGTTAGGCAAACTGGACATGGCTTTTAAAGACGTGCAGAGATGTGCAACTCTTGAACCAAAGAACAAGACCTTCCTTGAGACTCTCCGCAGGCTAGGAGCAGAAATCCAGGCCAAGGTCTGCATCACACAGAACAAAACAACCAAATACACAAAGTAGTATAAAATATGGCCATAAAATGTAGTATGTCAGCACCAGAAAATAAAAGTTGCACTTCTACTTCCCACAGCTCAAGACAACATTTTCCACAGATTCAAGAGTACAGAACATGTTTGACATTCTCTTTGATGAAGAAATGGACAGGGACAAGAAGGAGAAAGTGGGTATAATGAACAACAGGAATGAATCACGCATGGAGAATGAAAAGTCCCTGGTTTTTTAGGAGTTTCACTTCTGCTACTTACATGTTTCTAGGCTGCAAACAACCTGATCGTGCTGTCCAGAGAGGATGCTGGAGCAGAAAGGATCTTTCAGAATAATGGGGTGTCTCTGCTACTCAACATGATAGAGACGGGCAAACCAGAGATGGTCCTGGCCGCTGTTCGCACATTATCAGGGATGTGCACAGGACACAAGGCTCGGGTGAGTACGCTCATAAAAGAAGGTCAGGATAAACTGAAAGTGAAACTTCAGCAAAGAAATTCACATTAAGTCTTTTCCACAAACAGTCACAGTATTTAGAAGAATAATCTCGACCTGTGTGATACCAGAAACAATCACCAATGTTATATATGTCAAATGTCCCATCACAAAATGTTCTAAGTTTAATTTTTGTTTCACTGCCCTCTAACAGGCCATGGCCATTGTTAACATGGTGGGTGTTGATAAGATGTGCAGCATCATGGCTGTTGACAATGAGGAGATTGCACTGGCAACCTGCAACCTATTCCAGTGCATCAATGACTCCCTCACTGGTGGAGATAAAAGAGAATATGGGAAAGAAGAGGCTTTGATTTTGGGTAAGAAACAATCATTGTCTTTACCGATTATGTGAGAACAGAATGACCTGCTGCCCTACTGCAGCTGGGTTTCACAGCACAGCAATGTGACACTTTCATATCTGTTGCCCCTCTGCAGATCCATCTAAAGACCTGAAAACTATTCTTCTCTCCCTTCTGGAGATGGTTGCCAGTAAGAAGGTGTCTGGCCATGGCAGAGACCAGGCACTGAACCTCCTGTGTAAAAATGTTCCTCGCAAAGACAAGAAAGAGGTAGACCACTCAAGGACCCTGTTTACCATTGACAACGGTGAGACAGACAGCTAAAAGTCACTTATTTGACATCCCAGATTACCTGGCATCTATATAAGCTTATTTTTGATTGTTGCCCAGGACTGAAGAAGATCCTTAAGGTGTGTGGTCAGGTTTCGGAGTTGCCAGACCAGCTGCCCCTGACAGAAAACACACAGCTGATCGCCAGCATCCTTCTCACCAAGCTGTATGACGACCTCAAGTGTGACCCAGAGAGAAACAACTTCAGGGACATTTGTGATGCATATATCAAGTACATACAAAGCCAGTGTTTGAGTGTGATTTAAAAGTGCTCATTTCTGACTCTTAAGTGGATACCAAGCCAGCATTACTTACATTTGCTTTCCTCCCTTCGTAGATCCAAAATTGACCCCAATGACATGGACAAGACAATCCATGCTATCAATACTATTTCAGGGCTGCTTCAGGGGCCCTTCGATGTGGGCAATGCTCTCATTGGACACCAGGGTATCATGGAGATGATGGTGGCGTTGTGTGGCTCTGAACGTGAGGTGGACCAGATGGTTGCAGTGGAGGCTCTGATTCATTCCTCCACAAAGATGAGTCGTGCTAGCTTTATCATCACCAATGGTGTGTCACTGCTGAAGGACATCTACAAGAAGACCAAGAACGAGAAGATTAAGATACGTGCACTGGTGGTGAGTGTCCTTACAAAGAGGGGCTATAGCAGCAGCAAAGGAGAGGCCAAAAGGGGTGGTGTTCTTAAAAAAGCGGAAAAAATGGCTAAATGTAGTGAAAAAGCTGAAAGAAACAAAACTTGGACAGCAGCAAAAATGGGTGAGAAAAATATGAAAAGCGATTAAAAAGTATCAAAAATTAGTTAAAAATGGCAAATATTAGTCAAACAGGACAAAAACAGGATAACAATGTAAAAATGGGCTATGCAAGGAAAGAAGGGCAAGAAAATGAGAGAAAAATGACTAAAAAAATTAGTTAAAAGTGGCCAAAATTAGTCAAAAGTGATTAAAAAAATTGCAGCCTATTCTAGTGCATCACTGACTCCCTCACCGGTGGAGATAAAAGAGAATATGGGAAAGAAGAGGCTTTGATTTGGGGTAAGAAACAATAATTGTCTTTACCGATTATGTGAGAACAGAATGACCTGCTGCTGTTAAAAGTGAAAAGTGGCCAAAATTACTGAAAAGAGATTCAAAAAATGGCTAAATGTGGCAAAAATGGACTAAGCAAGGCAAAAATGGGCATGATAAAATGGCCAAAATTGGTTAAAAGTGGCCAAAATTAGTCAAAAGAGATTAAAAAATGGCTATATGTGGCAAAAATGGGCTAAGCAAGGCAAAAATGGGCATGAAAAAATGGCCAAAATTGGTTAAAAGTGGCAAAAATGAGTCAAAATAGACAGAAATTAGATTACAGTGGCAAAAATGGGCTAAGAAAAGCAAAAAGGAGCAAACATGGGTGGGAAAAATGATGAAAAATGGTTAAAAAATAGGTCAAAAGTGGCAACAATGGGTTTCAGTGGCAAAAATATGCAAAACAGGTTAAAAATGGACAGAAGCAGTGATGAAATGAGGTTTAAAAATGACATGTACAAGTAATGTGAACATCAAACCCCAGTAATGGCTTGACACACTTTTCAGCTTCAAAATGAAGTTACTTTTTGCCAGGACGAATGCTAGCGCCAATGCCGCTGATCCTACTCACATGCATTGATATCATCAGTAAATCACATTATTGATTTTCAGGGACCCAGCCATCTCACCTCAGGACTTGCCACCACCTCACTGAGCCACTGCCACCAACATATCTGAGCATTTTCAGCCAATTTATTAATTGATTAATAATTAAATAATTGGGATTATTAGTAATATCTAACAGCCAGTTTCTAGATTGCCGTGCTCACTTCTGGTGGTAATCGTGGCAGATGGAATCAGAAAAATTGTGAATCTGTTATTTGGTACTTTCCGAGGTACCCTAGGAACTTACAAATGCAAAAATCCTAGATGGCAGAGTCCTTATGTATGAATAAAAGGCTTATCTTAAATAAATAAAAAATAAAACAATTACATATATATATATATATATATATATATATATATATATGGATGGATCACTAATTTAGACAGCCACTGTTAAAATATATTGTTTCATTTCGGTTTATTCTACTGACTGCTGCTCAGATAAAAAATACACACTCTACCTTTAAAATGCTTAATCTGTACCTTAAATGGAACAAAACACATGACTGAACATATTATGATATTAAAACCAGATTTGTTATCCAAAGATAGTGAGATAAGTAAGTCAGGATCTGAGGAAAACAGACAAAATTGACATAACACAGCAAAAATTAGTAATACCAAATATATGAGTCTATGTTGTGTCTGCGGTTCTGCAGAGCAGAAAGGACCCAGACAGGACCCAGTCCACCGAGACCACCAACTAAAAACCACAGGATTAGATCAAACATTTCCCACGTTTTCTTTTTGTCTGTGACGTTTATCTTTTCTTTAGGGTCTCTGTAAATTGGGTTCAGCTGGTGGTGACGACTACAGTCTGAGGCAGTTTGCTGAAGGATCCACGGAGAAGCTTGCCAAACAGTGCAGGAAGTAAGTACACAAATTAATAAAGAAACCTTCTGTTTATTAAGGAAGAAAAATGGATGAATGTAAAAACCTATCACAAAGCTGAAACCATATAACTTTTTTTACTGTATTATCAGGCCAAAACATAACAAAACCAAAAAGTGAGGGTGTCCGTATACTTTCTAAAGGCACGAGGGGGTGGGGGTGGTCAGAATATAAAACTTCTATTGCTTCTTCTGAGAAGTTTGTATGCAGGGGAAGCACATATGACAAGACTGGAAACATTTAGTCAGCCTCATTCAGTAGAAGTCTGTTGAACAAAAGTGAAAATGTTGTTTGGTAGCTTTTTAGCGTAGGCAGCAGTAACGTGTAATGAAGTTAGCCAGAAGTGCACAACCACACGTGTATGGGGGTTCTCACAATGCTCGTCGTTTATTACAAAATAAATTACATGAACCTTACAAAGCTTGGTTGTACGGCTACTATTTTATCATACATGAGCACAACAGTAGTCACGAATCCTTGCATTACTTGAGTTGAGTGGTAATAAGAACAGGAGCTCAACAAAATTAAACAACTGCGTCTTCTAGTGACGTTGCACAGTATGTCTTAAAGGTACATCACACAATCTCAACTGTTAAACATGTTAGTAGTTATAAAATAGTCTAGACCAGTACAACCATGCATTACTGCTACAGTTATAAGACAACTAAGGGTACAGTAACAAGTTTCAAAGAAGCTTCTTTCTTTTAATATAATTAAGTTGTACTGTAAAATTATGGTTTCATCTTGGGTTTGCCCTGAGCAAAAAGGTCAAAAGTACATGTCTAGACAATATAGCCATGACATAACATCTTCAAAAGGTGACCTTATAATATCCCAAAAGCGTATATATACTCAGATTGAAGTTTTAATTTGTTTTGTTCTTCTAGGTGGCTGTGTAATCCCACAATTGATACTAAAACAAGGAAATGGGCCATAGAGGGTCTTGCTTATTTGACCAACGATGCTGATGTGAAAGACGACTTTGTTGAGGATGAGCCTGCCATGAAAGCTATGTTTGAACTGGCCAAGGTATGAAAGTAACAGAAGTAGTTATACCGTGTACAACAGTAGACTTGGGATATGACCTCTCTCTTTTCTTGTCTTTTTTTTAGTCTAAGGATAAGACGATCTTATATGCAGTAGCATGCACCCTTGTCAACTGCACCAACTCCTATGAAAAGAAGGAAATCATCCCTGAGCTGGTTCAACTAGCCAAATTCTCAAAGCAGCATGTGCCTGAGCAACACCCCAAGGTAAAAAAAAAAAAGGAAAAAAAAAAAAGAAAAGAAAAAAGGAATTTGACCCATTCTAATTCAAACAGGTGGAGCTTAAAATCTCATATCACTGAATACATACATACATCTTTAATACTGTTTTTCCACAGGACAAGAAGGACTTCATTGAGAGGAGGGTGAAAAGGCTGCTGAAGGCTGGAGTCATTTCTGCTCTTGCTGTCATGGTCAAAGCAGACAGCTCCATCCTGACAGACCAGACCAAGGAAATGCTGTCAAGGTAGGAGAAGGAAAACATTAAAGTGAAGTAGTACCATTATAATGTGTCATTCACTTAATATCCCCATAAACTGTGTGACTTATCACCAAGTAATCAGCTTGTCTTTAGCAAGGATCATGCTAAGGAAACCCCCTTTACCTTCCTTTATGCCTTTGCTTTTTCATACAGTGCATTTTTGCCATAAATGTCTTTGTAATTGTTCTAAAACAAAGAATATGAATGCACATATGAATGCACAACATATCTTCTCTTGTGATTGCTGCACTGCTTAGAAATGTGTGATTGCTCAATGTATTTGTTTTCTGAAGGGTCTTCTTGGCATTGTCAGAGGACTCCAAGGACCGTGGAACTATTGTTGCCCAAGGTGGGGGTAAGGTGAGTAATAGGCTGAAAGGTGCAGAGAATTCAAGCTTCAGTCGTTCATGACCTTAACACCGCTGTCACGCCACTTATTTTGCCCACAGGCTTTGATCCCACTCGCTCTGGAAGGCACAGAAGCCGGGAAGGTGAAGGCCTGCCATGCCCTTGCAAAGATTGCATCTATTTCAAACCCTGAAATTGCCTTTCCGGGTGAGAGGGTAAGAGACATACTGTTTTGCATTCATCTTCCTCCTAGACGAAACTGCGAAGAAAGAGAAGTTGCTCAGCTTGTTTCACTTTTTCCTTCCTCTGTTATGTTTATTTCTGCCTCAGTGATCACAAAAGTCTTTCTTGCTTTATAGGTGTATGAGGTAGTGAGGCCTTTGGTAAACCTCCTTCAAACAGACAGAGATGGAGTACAGAACTATGAAGCTCTGAGAGGCCTTACTAATTTTGCTGGTTTCAGTGAAAAACTTAGGTAACTTTTATTGCAATCATTGATATTCTGATGATGACTGATGACTAATTTCTAATATGTTTGAATCTTCAGGATTCAGACTATTGAATTTTTTTCTCATCTTAACCTTTGTTTGCTTTGTAGAACAAAGATTGTGAAAGAGAATGCCCTGTCAGACATAGAGAACTACATGTTTGAGGAAAACGAGCAAATCAGACAGGCTGCTACTGAATGCATGTGCAACCTTGTTACATGTAAAGAGGTAAAACAGACAACCAGGCTGAGACATTCAAATATCCTCATAGAGCCCATTCAGAAAAATCAACAATTGTGTTTTATAGGTCCAGGAGCGTTATATGGAGGATGGCAATGATAAAATGAAGCTGCTGGTGCTGCTATGTGGCGAGGATGACGAAAAACTCCAGATAGCTGCAGCAGGAGCTCTGGCCATGCTCACTGCTGCTCAGAAGAAGCTGTGCACCAAAATGACCCTGGTGGTATGTACAACAGAATATTAATCAATGCATCAAATCACATTAGAGCTTATTAAAAAAGTAAAGCATGAGTTCCTTACTATGAAAAAGGTGCTCGATAACTCACTGGCGGTTTAGCTTTACTTATTTTACCCTTACTGTTCTACAGGTCAAACATCTGAAATTTCCATATACATTCACTGACCACTTTATTAAGTACGCCTTGCTATTACGGGGTTGCACCCTCTTTTGCCTTCAGATCTGCCTTCATTTTTCATGGCATAGTCTCAACAAGGTGTTGGAAACATTCTTCTGAGATTTTGGTCTGTATTGACATGATAGCATAACACAGTTCCTGCAGATTTGTTGGCTGCACATCCACGATGAGACTCTCCAGTTCAACCACATCTAGAAGAAAAAGAAGCTTGTCCTGACCTGACACTTTCTGTTTTACAAGCCTTTAAGAAGCTACTTCACCTCTGTCACGTAGGCCTTCTTCGTATGTTAAGTCGCTTAGGTCCTCAGTGTCTATCTGGACTGGAACAACGAGCCGAGCATCCATGACTGTGACGATAGCTCTACCACCTTCTAGTAGCTGGTAGAGTCTTGTTTTGTGGTGCAGAGTGCCAGAAGAAAGAAGTGAAGCCCCTGTAGACATAAATGTCCCATTAAATACTGTAGCAAAGACATTTCAAAATCATTTGGTGAACCAAGAAAAATCTCCCCCAACCCAGACTTTGAGAATTATTGCTCTGTTGAATTGAGATCTGGTGACTGTGGAGGTAATTGTCTAAGGTAATTACTCACTGTCATGAGATTTGTGACATTTGTGCATTATCCTGCTGGAAGTAGCCATAAGAAAATGGGCACACCGTGTTCATAAAGGGATGGACACAGTCAGCAATTATACAGAGGTACACTATAGTGTTTAAATGATGGTACCAAGGGATCCAAAGTGTGCCAAAAAAAAAACCCACACCATAACCCCACCAGCACCAGCCTTAACCATCAAAACAAAGCAGGATGGAGCCATGCTTTCATGCTGCTTACAACAAATTCTGACCCTGCCATCTGAATGTTGCAGCTGAAATCGAGACTTCAGATCAGGTGTTTTTCCATTCTCTATTGTTCAATTTTGGTGAATCTGTGCAAACTGTTGCCTCAGTTACCTGTTAGTCGAAGAGTTGCACACGTTGAACTCATGAGGATAAAACCATAGTTTACAGTCACACTGAGTGTTATATATTTATAGTTCGGAATTCACGCACCACCTCTGTTATTTTTTAAGTCAGTGTCGTCTTTAGTTCACTGCTAGCTACTGATTGAAGTGCACATGTTTTTTGCTAAGGTGTTGGACAATAACTAGCTTAAAAGTTGAACAATGCTTGAAATTTTAGGTGAAATTAAAAAAAATAGTCGCAATTTTTTTTTCATATATTAACTGAGGTGTATGGGTAACAATGCATTCCACATGCATGTGTGTTTGAATGGCACACAAGATTTAGTGAAGGCAGAGAGGATGTCAAAAACAATGAACGTTTTGGGCACCCATGCACATCATAAACTTCTGAAAACATTCAACAAATTGTTCGAAACTTTTGAGGACTCAGTATAAGAATGAAAGCAGAAATGGTCTCCACTGATAAAGAGAGTTTGGCAAATTTTGCATAAAAATTTGAACATGACAAAAGTGTGTGCCAAAGTTGTTCCAAAACTTAAGACTCCTGATCAAAAGGAAAAACACAAGCAAGAAACTTGGGAACAAATTATAAGAACCCCCTCCTAAAAAAGGAGTGATTACATGTGATGAAACTTGGATCTTCCAATACCATTCTGACAGAAAACAGCAGTCAAAGCCTTGAAAACACCAACATCACCAAGAATGAAGAAAGCACAACAAAGCACCTGCTCTTGATTTAGCACTGTGTGACTTTTCCCTTTTCCTAAGATCAAATCAGTGCTCAAAGAAACACGTTTTGAGTCTGTGTCAGAAGTTAGGAAAAGAATGACAGAAGTTCTGAGACAATTGTCTGAAGAAGACCTACTGTATGATCAGTGGAAGACCTGAATGCAGTGTTGTGTTGATGCAGAAGAGGAGTACAATGAAAGAGAAAGACACTGAAAAATGTTTATGTTCAATACAGTTGTATTACAGCATAAGTCTCGTTTTTAATAGCCATATCTCGTACACCAATTTCTAGAGCATAAATACCAAAAATAATTTAAATAACTTTAAAAATATATTATTATTATCATTTTTGGAAGTTTTCATTGTTACACTTTGTCACTTACTGCATGACTGGTCCTCCTTGACAGACAACCCAGTGGATGGAGATCCTTCAGAGACTGTGTCTGCATGATAACCCTTACGTACAGCACCGTGGCCTTGTGGTTGTCTACAACATGCTCAATTCAGACAACAGTGAGCTGGCAAAGAAGCTGATCGAGAGTGAGTTGCTGGAAATCCTCTCAGTCATTGGAAAAGCTCAGGACAATCCCAAGAGGCAGGACGCCATCGATGCAGCACGCACATGTCTTGTTAAAGCTATGGATCTTGGTCTCATCAAACCTTTCACCAGCCCTTCTTAGAGCCCTGCTGCAAGGGAAATAAACAGAAATGAACTCTTCCTTATTTTCTCTGTTACATTCAGACATTTTTAATGCTTTTCTACTTAA
The DNA here is from genome assembly GCF_018320785.1 of Cheilinus undulatus. NCBI lineage: Eukaryota > Metazoa > Chordata > Actinopteri > Labriformes > Labridae > Cheilinus > Cheilinus undulatus. The sequence continues at coordinate 21,534,980 of NC_054869.1, read as the reverse complement.
AAAAAAAAAAAAAGATTCATCAGTCTGCTTTAGCCCTCTAAAAGATAACCTCTCACAGTACTGTCCCACCGTATAAGGCATAATGTAATGTATTATGTTTGTGCTAATTAAAGTGTTTATGAATATTTAAGACTGATCTGTTCTCATGTATTTGTTAAGACTGGGTGCTAATGTTTGGCCTTCACAACAGAAGAATTGGGAAGCCAAATAACAAATGAATGTTCAACTCCATACATGCAATATATTTTACTCTTTATCCAAAGTTGTTGCCTACATGAAGGACTTTTCAATGATCCTAAAAAAAGGTTTTGTACATAAAGACTCAATTAATATGTGAAAAACTTCTGTCATTATTTGATAAAACCTTCTTATACTGTTGTTAACAATGAGAATGTACCCAATAATAAAGTCCATCTTATGTTATCTTAATTTCCAGATGACATCACAGCGCGTTATATTTAGAAAAGGGTCAGTTGTTGAAATACAACAATTTTTGAGAAAGTATGAGTATTGTTGCTTACTTTACAATTTCTATTAAAAAAAACAATAAAACACTACATTAAGATTAGAAATATATATAGATATATATCTACCTGGTTGTAACATATTCTGTTCATACTCTGTTTATGACAGTGGTTCTCAACTGGTCCGGCCTCATGACCCACCAATCTGTCTTCCGACAGATTGCAACCCAATTTCCAAAACATTTTTAACAACGCATGTTAAGTTAATTGAAAATGTTGCTGTTTGTAGCATGGTTTTAGCAAAACACCTGATATTAAAAAAGAAAAGGGACAAAATTGACAAATTTGACACCGTCTTTCCCCATCATTATCTGTCAATTTTGCCAATTTTCAAGAGAACTTGTGACATTACTTCATTATCATGGAAAAAGTAGCCATTTTTTTGCAAGACGAGGAGATAAATTAGTTTAAACACTGATCAAACATTTAAATTTTCCCAATTTCACAGTAAAACAGGTTAAAATAAAAGGTATCAACACATGTTCAGTAAGGACTTTAGGACTTTTGCCACCATTATTTTTTCAGACACCTTATAGCGACCCACTGAAAACTGCTCTGCGACCCACCAGTTGAGAACCACTGGTTTATGACTTAACTTTGTTCATTTGGCCAGTGTGGATGAGGAATCTTTTCCTTTTGATGTATCCCCCATGCATGATGACAGTTTAAAGCTCCATCAGAATGGTAATACGAATCAACGTCATGGCCATAATCTCATCTAATCGTCCGATCGACAAGCTTTCTTTCTTTCTTTCTTTCTTTAACAAAGGTGTGCTACCTTAAACTGGCGTCCCAGAGGTTAGGAAAATGGCTTAACAGTTCACAGCCACCTATCCTTACACATCAACCACATAACATTTCGGGGCACACAGAGGAAAATGATAAACGGAGAAGATATGAACAGGAGCAGCTTACAAAGTCAAATGAAGTTATTAAAATGGCATTCATACTCTGAAAAAAATGGGGCTGTGCTTCCCTCGGTTTCCGCGCGGCCGATTACAAGCACGGATTAACAAGCACAGATAAACAAGCACAAATTAATGGCAGATTAAAAAGCATCAATTTTTATTCATTGTCATGATATGGTGAGGGATCTTTTAATGTCTAGCGTACAGAAGATCAAACACTTGCCGCATCCATATGCAGATTTTGCCTTTATGACTCCTTAATGATTGTTAAGGTGAAAAGCGCCCCGTCCAAGTGGTGATAAACAACGCCCAGTCATGGCAGCAACACCTTCCTCAGGCATCCTGTGAAGCATGTTTGTGTGTGTATTCATTCAATGTCAGAAAAGTTGGTGAATCGCTATCGCCTCTGTGGTCAAAGAGAACGTGAGTAGAAATTACTTTTGCATGTGTTCGGCAAACTGTGTTGCCTGTTTGTTATTTATATACCGTCGTTAGCACAATTATTGTTTAGCATCACGGTTAGAACGCACGTAGGGACAGTCATCGTGGTTGTCTTCAACATGCTCAATTCAGACAACAGTGAGCTGGCAAAGAAGCTGATCGAGAGTGAGTTGCTGGAAATCCTCTCAGTCATTGGAAAAGCTCAGGACAATCCCAAGAGGCAGGACGCCATCGATGCAGCACGCACATGTCTTGTTAAAGCTATGGATCTTGGTCTCATCAAACCTTTCACCAGCCCTTCTTAGAGCCCTGCTGCAAGGGAAATAAACAGAAATGAACTCTTCCTTATTTTCTCTGTTACATTCAGACATTTTTAATGCTTTTCTACTTAAAAAAAAAAAAAAAGATTCATCAGTCTGCTTTAGCCCTCTAAAAGATAACCTCTCACAGTACTGTCCCACCGTATAAGGCATAATGTAATGTATTATGTTTGTGCTAATTAAAGTGTTTATGAATATTTAAGACTGATCTGTTCTCATGTATTTGTTAAGACTGGGTGCTAATGTTTGGCCTTCACAACAGAAGAATTGGGAAGCCAAATAACAAATGAATGTTCAACTCCATACATGCAATATATTTTACTCTTTATCCAAAGTTGTTGCCTACATGAAGGACTTTTCAATGATCCTAAAAAAAGGTTTTGTACATAAAGACTCAATTAATATGTGAAAAACTTCTGTCATTATTTGATAAAACCTTCTTATACTGTTGTTAACAATGAGAATGTACCCAATAATAAAGTCCATCTTATGTTATCTTAATTTCCAGATGACATCACAGCGCGTTATATTTAGAAAAGGGTCAGTTGTTGAAATACAACAATTTTTGAGAAAGTATGAGTATTGTTGCTTACTTTACAATTTCTATTAAAAAAAACAATAAAACACTACATTAAGATTAGAAATATATATAGATATATATCTACCTGGTTGTAACATATTCTGTTCATACTCTGTTTATGACAGTGGTTCTCAACTGGTCCGGCCTCATGACCCACCAATCTGTCTTCCGACAGATTGCAACCCAATTTCCAAAACATTTTTAACAACGCATGTTAAGTTAATTGAAAATGTTGCTGTTTGTAGCATGGTTTTAGCAAAACACCTGATATTAAAAAAGAAAAGGGACAAAATTGACAAATTTGACACCGTCTTTCCCCATCATTATCTGTCAATTTTGCCAATTTTCAAGAGAACTTGTGACATTACTTCATTATCATGGAAAAAGTAGCCATTTTTTTTTTGCAAGACGAGGAGATAAATTAGTTTAAACACTGATCAAACATTTAAATTTTCCCAATTTCACAGTAAAACAGGTTAAAATAAAAGGTATCAACACATGTTCAGTAAGGACTTTAGGACTTTTGCCACCATTATTTTTTCAGACACCTTATAGCGACCCACTGAAAACTGCTCTGCGACCCACCAGTTGAGAACCACTGGTTTATGACTTAACTTTGTTCATTTGGCCAGTGTGGATGAGGAATCTTTTCCTTTTGATGTATCCCCCATGCATGATGACAGTTTAAAGCTCCATCAGAATGGTAATACGAATCAACGTCATGGCCATAATCTCATCTAATCGTCCGATCGACAAGCTTTCTTTCTTTCTTTCTTTCTTTAACAAAGGTGTGCTACCTTAAACTGGCGTCCCAGAGGTTAGGAAAATGGCTTAACAGTTCACAGCCACCTATCCTTACACATCAACCACATAACATTTCGGGGCACACAGAGGAAAATGATAAACGGAGAAGATATGAACAGGAGCAGCTTACAAAGTCAAATGAAGTTATTAAAATGGCATTCATACTCTGAAAAAAATGGGGCTGTGCTTCCCTCGGTTTCCGCGCGGCCGATTACAAGCACGGATTAACAAGCACAAATTAATGGCAGATTAAAAAGCATCAATTTTTATTCATTGTCATGATATGGTGAGGGATCTTTTAATGTCTAGCGTACAGAAGATCAAACAGTTACCGCATCCATATGCAGATTTTGCCTTTATGACTCATCACTGATTGTTAAGGTGAACAGCCCCCCGTCCAAGTGGTGATAAACAACGCCCAGTCATGGCAGCAACACCTTCCTGTCAGGCATCCTGTGAACCAGGTTCGTGTGTGTATTCATTCAATGTCAGAAAAGTTGGTGGATCGCTATCGCCTCCATGGTCAAAGAGAACGTGAGTAGAAATTACTTTTGCATGTGTTCAGCAAACTGTGTTGCCTGTTTGTTATTTATATACCGTCGTTAGCACAATTATTGTTTAGCATCACGGTTAGAACGCACGTAGGGACAGTCATCGCCATGTGACAGACTTAGGCTACTTCTAGCCATCATAAGAGTTAGTTTTCCGTTCATATTAAGGATTTCCTTGTATATTAGTGCCTGACATTTCCTCTCAAGTTGTGGAAAATTTCACCTACCTCGGTGTGGTCCATTGACTGCCAGGCTGATGAAACACGGACTGGCGCGTTGGCAAAGGATTCTCTGTGCAAAGTGAAGTAAAGCTCCCGGTGATGGAGCATAAGCCCGGAGTGCAATAAGGAACTTAGGTAAAGATAGAAAGATATTCACAGATTCGTACTTTCCGCTTTAATAACTCAGTAGAGGATCATCACATTTACAAAACTTACACCTCTTTTCAATCACGTACAGTGGACTGAGAGCTACAACACGATTTTAATCAAAACTAAACGTCTTTGGGGTTTGACAGATTTAATTGTTCTCTATGCGCGACCAGCGGGGGATCGGAGGAGAAGGGACCGTCTACAAATTACTATAATGAATGAACATATTCAACAACTCCTATTGTACATTGTAGTGACTTTAAACTGACACCAAACATCAATCATCTCTTCTACTTTATACTACAAGACTTATTTTAAAAATTAAGTGTTTAATGTAATTTCTATGATTTTTTCAGATACTAAATTATGTCATTATCTTTAATAACTCCAATATTATACATTTTTGTAACATGAAGCTTACATCACACATCAATCATGTCCTGGACTTTCTACTACAAGACTTAATTTGGCAAAAAAGGTTAGAGAAAAATTAAATCTGTCAAGCCCCAAAGACGTTTCGTTTTGTTAAAAATCGTGTTGTAGCTCGCAGTCCACTGTATGGTGATTGACAAGAGGTGTAAGTTTTGTAAATGTGATGATCCTCTACTGAGTTATTAAAGCGGAAAGTCCGAATCTGTGAATATCTTTCTATCTAGTGCAAAACAATGGAGTCCGTCAAAACTTCCCTAGTGTAACTCTCTAAGCTACTCCGAACACGTCTGTGCATCTCCCTATGTTTCCTATTTCTGCTCACAGAACCACATGGTAACAAATATAACTGGCCCACATATGTTCCTAGTGAGTTGCCGTACCCTTAATCGGAGCAAATGATCTCTGAATTAAGGTGTTTTACTTATAAAAGTTTATTTCAATGTTATGGTAAATTACTTAAACATTTCTTCATTTTTTAGATCACAGAAGAGCTACAGATTTAATCTAAAACGTCCTTCATTAATAAGTGAGAACCACTAATTTCTGTTAGCCTACATTATGGTACTCTATGAGGCCAGATTGCTAGTCCACAGCTGATAGGAGGTTTAATATTGTTCTTTTTACTCTGGTATACCAATAGGTTGTTATTTTTGTTGATTATAATTTTGCCCATCCCTCCACCTGGTTCCATAATGAGATAGAAGTGAGATATAAGTCCTTGAAAAATTACCACAAGCTACAACCCTCTCTGTAAAAAAACCTGTATCATGGTACTATGCCAAAATTGACACAAAACTCTACAACACTTAAAGCTTCTGCAAAGTGAAGCCAGTGAAAGTTTACTTGAGTTTATTTTCAAAAGTAAATTCCCCAATTCCTAATTTCCTAAATTCACTGAAAACAGAACCATCAAAATTAAAGTTATGATTTAGATTAAAAAAAAAACAAAACAGATAATGTGTTCCGTAAATGTCAATGACTTACTGTTGCAAAGAGGAATGGAAGCAGATTTCCCTTTTTAGGGCTTTGTGATTTAATTTAAGAAAGTGTGTAGGGATGTAACGATAATCGATATCACTATAAACCATGGTAAAATTTGAGAAGGTTAGTAATACCGTTTCAAATTTTAATTATTGTTAAAACCGTGTTTGATTACCGCACTTTGAAAACTCAAGGAGATACTGCTCAATTCCTGGAGAAGCCGCGGCGCTCTGTGACAGTAATGCAACTTGCACAGTTTGAAAACATGGCAGAAGGTTGTACAGGTTGGGGATTTCTTATATAGATAGATAGATATTACTATAATTATATATCATATTAATATAATATAATACAATATATTATATATATATATATATATATATATATATATATATATATATATAATACTATTTATAATATATATTTTTATATAATAATAGATAGATTTATATTACTTATTTATTATTATTTTGTTTCTTCTATTTCTCATGAAGGAGAGAATAGACTATCAGTGTGGTTCATTTGATTTGTGTATATTATCATGTTATTTTAAACACTTGCACTGTGGATTTGTTTACATGTGGTTGTATTGTTCTTACATCCACATTACTTTGTTTAATATATTTTTATGCACATTTGATTCCAACCTAAGGTACACCAAACAGTGAAAGTGTCCATTCTGTACCAGTTCTTCGAAGAAAAGTATTTTTATCTACAAGAGTTACCGGTACCTCTTATGGCCATAAGGTGCCATCTTTAATGCACATTTATCTTTATTTATTTATGGTATTTCAATGTTTCTGCTACATTATTTTGTTTAAAGTGGAAGTGTTGCTTTTATATGCACATTTGATTTCTATTTAAGGTACATGAAACAGTGAAAGTTTATCTTTCTGTACCAGTTTTTCTTAGATTTAGTGTGTGTATAAGTACTTTTGAACATTTTGAGCACATTTAAACAATACCCTGATAATAATGATAACCATGATAATTTTGGTCACAATAACCATTATATGAAATTTTCATATCGTTACATCCCTAAAAGTGTGTGAGGTTGCAAGGTTAAACAGACATGACATGACATTACATGATACAAGTGATGACAGGCAAGTCTCAGCATGGAGAAGATGAAATTCAACACTTTATTTTACAGGACTCAAATTGGGAGAAATCTCTGTGATTAAGAGTTGAAGGCATTGTTTGCTATTCAACAAAACCTTTCAGCACTGATCTAAACCATGAATGGTGAGTGTTCTGACATTTTTTTCACTTGTCATCAGAGAGCAATCAGTAATGTAAATCAAAATTTATCCTCACAGGACTGACCCTGTTGGTGCTGCTGTATGCTGCTGGACTTGCTCTGTGCTCTCCAGGAAAAAAAGTTCCAGGCATGTCCTCTCTTGTTCGTCAGACATGTTAACCTTGCAAAGCAGATGTCCTTGTTTTTCACTGGCGAATCCATCTTGTTAAGCACCCATCTGAAACGTTTGGGCCCGATAAGAAAGTGACAGCACCAATCAGCGACAGGGGGGCAGCACTTTCAGGCCCAGCAGAGTCGTGACGTTAACAAGCAGCAGCAAGAGCTGGTGCATTTATGGAGGAAGAGATTAGCGTGGATGCTGCTAAAGCGCCAGTTTTATCAGAACTTGACAACATTTCATTGTTAAAAGAAGAACAAGGAACAGCAATGAGTTGTTTTCTTTTCAAAAATGACAAAAGTTGAATACTTACATGTCTATAGTCACCATGGTTCGCGTTATTCCTTAGTAGCTGCACACACGCAGCTCGATAACTGCTACGTCACGTGTTTTGTTGCTCTGATTGGCCCGTAGAGAGGTGACAGAACGTTCATCCAATCACACTCTGAGTTTTTTTCAAATCCTCTGCCTTTTTTCAAACGTTTCCTATTGAAGCTTTGTGTGGATGTGTGAAACAAATCCATCTGGCGTGTCAGGTTATAAACATGTAGGGTTAATAACAAATTTAATTTTTAAATTTAAACTATGTGCTTTATGTTACAGATGGATCTATATACACGTTCTTTTGTGAGAAACCAGGATGTGCAGACGATGTGAAAGCAGTGTACTGTAATGATGTAGAACTCTTGAAAGACGCTAAAATACCCGAGTGCACTGGCCTTCCACCACCCCAAAAAATCTGTCAACATGCAGGTCAGGCATTTGTTTCTACTGATACAAATAAAGGATGTGAATTTGAGGGGGATGGAGTGCATCTGGAGACGAAAAATTGTACAGGTATTTATCTGTCCTTTCCTATCTGTCTTTATTTTCAGATTACATTTCTAGTAGTTATTTCAGACATCTTGTTACTGCATAAAAAAAACAAACTAAAATCGTTTGCTTTTCTTCCTAGGAAACACCGTTTGTGCTTTCAATAGGGGTAAGGTTTCCAGTATACACACTAAATCATGCTGCTCAGTGTTTTACTGACCATTGACACATTTTGTTTTTCCTATAATCTTCACATGATCACCAACCACACCAGAGTTGACTGAAAAAGAGGTTGTTGGAGTTATAGGTGAGTTCTAAACGCAACAAATCTGTTTAATTTTACGAACTCGCACCTTGAAAGCTTTGCTTTCGGATCAACAACTGTATATGGATGCCAGTGTTAAATCTTCCTTCAATACCAACTGTATTTACTACCATCTGCAGCTTTATTAACATGAAAAATATCATACTTTTGCCACTAGTGCAACTTGCTTTAACGTAGCAGTCCTCTTGTCTTCATGCTTTCGCTCAAGGCTAAATATTTGTCTCTTGAAAACCAAATATCAGGTGAGGGCACATTTTAAATAATGTGTTGTATTTATTGTTTGTGTAGGTGTGTGAGTGTACTTTTTCAATTTTCATATTCATATTTCATATTTCATATCTTGCTTCCACAGCTGGAGCAGTAGTACTATTGGCCCTCATAATAGCCTTGATAATATATTGCAAATGCTGTAAGAGGAGACAAATGACCAGCAACACAAATGGACAAGGTAATAAGAACATGTAATTGTTAAAATGTGTTTATTTATCTTCATACCACTGACATATCTGTATTATTGAAATGACTCTGTTTCAGATATGGGCACCCTCAGGGAGCCACCGAGCTGTAAGTAAACATTTAATCATCTCACAGTATGATCAGTTATACATGATAATAAGTTAATTCTTAGCTGTTTTCCAATCTTTCAGTTTCTCTCAATGGTACTGGTGATCGTGCCTCTCCCTCCCAACATGATGGAGCTTAAACTTCAACAGTCTCATCACATTATTTGTCTCCTATTTTGATAAAGGAGTTATAAGCAGTTTGGACTATGAGCTGCTTAGCATTTATTATGAATTTTGAGTTTTCATTATCTGTAAGCCATAGTCATCAACATTTCAATAAATAATGGCTTGAAATATTTCATTCTATGTGTAATGAGTCTTTATAATACATGGCTTTCACTTTCTGAAATGAGTGACAAGAAGTTTTGAACTTTTCATGATATTCTAATTTTCTGAGATGTACCTGTACTTCAACTATTAACATAAAGTAACTGTCATCTTAGGGTAAGATTGAAATCGGATTTTAACTGTCCAAAATTGCTGTAACAATGTGTAACAAGGGTAAATGTGACCCATTGAGATGGATAGAAAGCAACCTGCAACACAACCCCAACAGCTGATTCCAACACAAGTCTGACAAAGCAAATAATCAGTCATCATGTAGTATTTCTGGCCATCCTCTGTCTCTGTCCTTGGTGTTTCCTTCAGATATAGATGGATATAATTTTATGGATTAACTCAACAGTAAATCCAAAACAACCCCAGCATACTGGCCCTTTGTACCAAATGTTGCACAGAGGAATGTCCCCATATTCCACCTGACATTAGTCTGGACTTACAGCAGGGTGTTTACTGTCTCTTGGATCCAGAGATTGCGCTACTGGGTAAATTAAGACTGAAAAGTAAACACACCATGTTAAGAAATTTTGCCAGAAATTGACACAGATTGTATTACTTCAAAATGAAAATTCATTAAATGTTAGCATACCATTTGGACTGTGGCTCTCTGACACTGATAGCTGTGGACCCCCAGAGAAATTGACTGTTTGATTGAGGAATGAAAGTTAAATGCTTTACAAGGTACTGAAACCCTTCCTGGGTTGTATGGAAAACCTACCAACCCACATAATTAATGAATGGTGCCATTGTAAAATGAATGTAAAATTAAAAGTAAAATGTATCTCAATGATAATCTCGGGAATGCCAGAGCTCACAACATTTTGACATATTTATGAAAAGATGATGATTTCTCTGGTGCTAACTGAATGTGAAGCGAGAAAACCGTTTTCTATGTCATGTTTGGGTATTTAAATAAAATCCTGAAGCTGTGCAAACTGAAGAGTTATGTGTCATTCTGTCCGGCCTGCAGAGGGCGCGAGAGGCGCGCCTCTCATGTTGTGTGTCCGGTGCGGTCCGGTGGCGCACTGAATGGCGTGCTTGTATGTAAAGGGGCAGGGCAGAGACGTAGGGAGACACACAGGGCTTCTTGCTGCCCTTAGTGAAGGAGTGTCTCTGCAGTTGTACACAGGGCAGTCTGTGGTGGAAACCCACACAGCGTAGTTTTTCTTCAACGCATTTGTTTATGTGAGAGGGGGGATCGACTTGCTTGGAGGAAAGGGTTTCCTGCGAGGACTGCAGCAGCAACTCAGGAAAATACAGTTTCTAAACGACCATCCAGAGGAGACGACTGCCTGGTAAGGCTGATGGGAGTTTGATTCAGCTAGTGTGATATCTGGTTAATACACGTTCAAAAAGATCAACGTTGCATTCAGTTTATGTTTTGTCAGTCTTCAGGTGTTTTGACAGGTGAAAAACTGCTGGTGCGTTTTTAGCGTTCCGCTGTTACACATTAAAAATGATGCATTAAAACCAATCTAAACTTGGTCATTGTCAACAAAACAACTAGTAAAGGCAATGTAAATGCCGAGGTACTTACAACGAGCAACGTTTACTACCTGCTTTACACATCTGGATGGGTCATAATCCCCACCCTGATTATTGTTGACTTTATTTCTAGACTGGAGAAAGAATCAAACACATATTAGATAATCTACCCAAATAGAATTTTTTTTTAACCTGATAATAAATGAGTTCACATTTTCTCATGTTGTCTTAAAAATAGGGAAATATTCCATTAGATAAAGAAAATTGTGAAAAGAATTTGTCAGTTACAAAATTACACCATTTGTAAAATTAGGACAATTATTTAAAATATTTGTTCTTTTTCTGGTTTGTTTCTGTCCAAGAATGACCGGGTAACCTAGGAGTAATGATATTTAATATATATGTTTTAAAGTTTGATTTGAAAATAACAACTTCAAAGTGAGACAATGCAATGGCTGATGGGCTGCTTTCTCACCTGTCAGGTTCACACTGAAATTTTATTACGTCTGTAATAAAACTATTCAGTACAGCTGTTGGAGTATGAGTACTATTGGTTGGCTTACTTTTGACTGATTTCTTCATGAGTAAGTCTGTTGGTTGTGTCCTGTAACTGTCCTGCACTTTTACAGAGAAACTGGAAGTCTGTCTAGAATGATGGGAAATGAGGCAAGCCATCTGAATATTGTGAAACACATTCAAGGGAAAAAGGAAGAAAGTCTCTGGTTTAAACCATCAAGATAATGACTGTCAGGCTCTGGTGTGAATGAGTTCACAATAAAGCTTAGACCTCTTCTTATCACTATTAACTTTTGGCCTCTTTTAACTTCCTTTGTAATCCTTATCATACATTTGCTGAATCCTTCCAGCTCAACACGTAGGCCTACCTTGTTGCCAAGTGACCGGTTTTCCGAATATATTATTTGTGTACATTAGGAGATCCTGTACTTAACGTCCCTTCATTTTACTGGCATGAGCCTCAGTATTTATCACACTATCACTGCTCTTGACAGTGAAGTGTTACATTTCTTCTCCTAGTTATTTAGAGCCAGGCTGTCACTGTGAAGTAGATCTGCCAGCACAGAAACAGGAGATAAGTGGTTATCTTAGATATTCTGATTATTTAGAGCTGGGAGGTTCAACAGCAGTAATGCCAAGTGATCTTTCGGGACTAATTACTCAATAATAGATCAGCTGCTTGATTAAAATCTTATATAATTGGAAAAAACTTAATTTTGACTTGGAAAATAATGTTATTGTTTCAGGGGGCGAGTTTTATGTAGTTCTGAGAGAGGCAAGCAGAGTCAATGATTTGATGATCTTGATTGTTGTTTGCCTTTTCTCTAGTTTAACCTCCCTTTCAAGCAAGCTTGAAACATCTGGATACAGAGGAAAACATCCTGGATATACCAGCTACATCCTGCATCTCATTTTACCCTGTTACAGTCTTGCATGTTGTAGACTTTTTTATCTCTTTTTCACAGATGTGAATAGATCCACAAACTAATGACTCTTATATATAACCTACATACTGGGGTTTTGCTTATTTGGAGACAAAAAAATGACCGTAAAAGTCTGTCTGTTTCACAGCTAGGCTTCAGGATGAGGATAAGGTGTCACACAGCATTGTGAGCCTGTGGTTTCTGTTAGGAGCTTCCTGTTTGTTCCTCGTTTGACTGGGCGGCAGGGTAATTGGTCCAGCTTGGGTCAGGTTGGTCAGCTTGGCGCAGAGGATTTTTGAAAGGGAAAACAGCTCATGCAAATCCCCTCCTCCTCTCTCCTTGGGACAAACACCTGAGCTCCTGTGCTGTGCTGCCTTCTGCCCTTGCACTGATAAGTTGCTTGTCAGAGTGAGCCGCAGTGTATTATGCAATGTTTTCCATTTGAGTGGCAGCAGGAGTGTCACAGTGATGTGGAGCCAAAACCTTATCAACATATTCACATTTAAACTCTGGCAGATAAATTCCCTCTTTGATTAGGGTTGAAATGATGACTCTGATGGAATCATTTATATACTAGTAAACTTAGCACAAAAAGTAAGGAAATGTTTGTTTGGTTGATTATTTCTTTGTTGTAACAATGCTTGTTGTCATTAAAACTTAAACCATTGGAAAGCCTGTTTAATTCTGTTTGCCATATTTTTATTGAACATGCATTTGTGGGATGAGCAGCAGAGCTGAGTATGTGGGTTGTGCCCATAAAAAAAAGGCCACATCTTTTTTTCAGACTGCAATCCACCAATCAACACCAAACAAGAGTCAAAGGCAGAAAAAGCTGTTCGGCATTGGCAGAGAAGAACAGGCATTTTTTTCATGGGCACAACCCACATACTCAGCTCTGCTGCTCATCCCACAAATGCATGTTCCTTATAAATGCAGTACCATTTAAAAGGGAAATGAACAGGCTTTCTAACAATATAAGATTCATCGCCAAGAGGCATTGTTACAGCTAAGAAATAATCTCCCAAACACACATTTCCTTAGTTTTTGTGCTGTTTATTTAACCTTGCTTTTTCCAAACAGAGCCAGATGGGTTTTTTTTTTACCCTTATTCTGCTTCGTGAGCTCCCTGTGAAGAGGTGGCATGACAAATAGCAACTATATGGTTTTAGTGTAGTCTTGTGATTTTAGGTCAAAGAGCACTCTGTACTCTGCTCATACTGTAGCATGGGATCAACAGTGATAGGACAAATAAGAGGCATATGAGGCTCATTAAGACAGTTACATAAGTCAGCGGCCTCAACAGTAGTTCTCAGTGCTCCCTCTGATTCCTGATAGTGGACTGACTGCCCCATGTGTCCACACATGCACACATGACAAGGGTGTGGCCTCATGTTGGCTCTGGTTACGTGGGAGATATTCGGATTAAGAAAGGCCTCAAGGTGTTGTGATAATGAAATCCGGCACCTCGTCTTGTTTGTGTGTTTAGTGTAACCTTTCCTTCTACTACACCAACTCCGTTTCCCCCTCAGAGGATCCTCTCTCACTCCCGCCTGCAGTGTTGTATTCTGGGTCGAAGAAGCGCTAATGTGCTGTGTCCCAGGTGCAATGAGTTGAAAGCATGACAAGAGTGTTTGTTTTCTTTCCAGCACTCCTCATCTCAGGTTATTCCACGCCACGTCATTCTCTTCTTGTTTCTATTCTTCAGCTCAGTTATCTTTAATCACATCACTTCGGTTACAGTCAAACACCACAGCAAGCAGCAGCACTTATACGAGGGTTATTGTTGTTTCCAAACACTTTGGAAAAAGAATATTGAAGGAAAAACAGGAGCACATACATTTAACATCTAGAAAGAATTTAAAATGTGGGCCCCCTCTGACCACAGCACACTTTCCCACTTTTGGTCAGTCGTAGATAATCTCAGGCCTGAGCTTATCATCGTAGATAAGCTCAGGCCAAGAGATTTTGGTGGCACCTCTGGAAGTTGTTTACATATGGTTTTGCTTTGCTTGGTAATAGGCTTGGGTATTGTTTGGGTTTTTCTTATACTGGTGCTAAATGGATACTTTATATACAGTGTCGATGCATAAACAGTGCCTGAATCAATATTTTTGTGGGAAAAAAAATGTGTTGAAAGTCAGTGGTAGAATAAAGGCTGTCAGGGTATCTTAAATAAATTGCAGAAATATCTTTATAAGATGCCAGTCCAACATGGGACAAGAAAAGGAATCCAGAGCAACTCAACACATAAATCACACAAATTCCATCACATTTTTTCTTGCCTTTCATTTCAGATGCCAGGGTATTGAAATGAAGGAATGGTTGAAATGATACCTGTGTTGTATTTTGGTCCGGTAGGTATCGGTACCGGTTTTCGACACTCATCCTTACTTGGTAGACTACATTTGTAGATGCAGTGATGTACTGTTGTAAGTGACGATGGTTTTCTAAAGGGTCCACGCTGTAACATCCATCACAGAATGATGCTGGTTTCTGATGCGGTGCCGCCTAAGGGACTGATGGTCACAAGCATTCAATGTCATTTTTTGGCCTCGCCCCTTACATGAAAAGATTTCTCCAGATTCCCTGGATCTTTTGATTTTATTATGGACTGTAGGAATTATTTTTTTGTAAATGGTTGGACTATTTGCTCATGCAGTCCTTCACAAAGTGGAGAACCTAGCATCCTTGTTGATTTTGAATGGCTGAACCTTTCAGTAGGGCTCCTTTCATACCCTATCATAGTACAAGCACCTATTACCAGTTAACTTGCTTACCTGTGAAATATTGAAATATTCCAGGTGTTTTTTGGGCATTCCACAACTTTCACAGTCTTGTCTTGCCCCTGTTCCAACTTTTTTTGGAATATTTTGCGGGCATAAAATCAAGAAATTGTTAGTTATTCTTTAAAAGACATAGTTTATCAGTTTGAACATTAAGTATCTTGTCATGTGTTATTTTCAACTGGATATAGCCTGAAATGGATTTGCAAAGCAATGTTTTGTTTTTATTCACATTTCACAAAGCATCCCAGCTTTTTTGGAGTTAGGATTTGTTCTTTGTAGGTCCTACTGGAGCATGTTTTTTGGTGTACAGTGATTTAATTAGAATAAGTTGTTGGATGACCTAAGATTAAACATGTGATTAGCATGTTGTGTTATATGTGATTACGTTTTAATGGATGATCTAGTTTTGCCAATTAATGGCAAAAATTAGATAGTTGTCCATAAAACGCACCCCAAAATATTAAATGATTGGATAAGTATAACAGTATAATATAATAACAATAAATTTTGTTTAAAGACCTAAAAGAATATTGTTTAACTTGCAGACTAAGTGAAATGACTGATAGATCCATCCATCTCCATATGTACCACTTTCCCCACTCAAAGTTGTGTGGGGCTTTCACCCATCTCAGCTGTCACTGAGTGCTTGTTTACAATGTCCTTTACTGGATTGATAAAAGCAGTTCATTGCTCATCACAATTGCAGTTGATGGTAAATAGGTAACTCTTGATTCCAGGGTCCTTTTCCATCCCATATTCACTCAGCCCTAGTGGTAGAAGATGCTGCTGTTGGGGAAGAAGAAGATGAATAGGACAGGGGTAAGATTAAATCCCCTTGTGTATTTATTGGGTAGTTTAGCCTCCACACTTGTGTTCAGTTGTTTCACACCTCTACCTCAGCACAGAGTGAGCTGCTCTCTGTCTTTTATCTGTTTTATTGTCCTCATTCATCAGCCACGCTGCACTCATGTCAGCACATACCACATACAACTGATAGCCACCAGGACTTCATAGTCAACTGTCTTTTATTATCACTACCATGATCAATGTTCAGCCTAGGTGATAAAAAATGTGCAGTAAAACAAAATGTCCTGCAGAATACTTTTCACATAGTAAATGTACCGTAAACTTTACCAGATGCAACAAAAGAGGAGCATGTCTTTTATTTTCATATCTACGTTCAAGCTCTTAAGGGAATTGTTTCAAAGTTTTTAAGGCTTTGGTGCTTTTCAGTACTCTGGACTATCAAAATAGCAGAGAGTGTTTTGTTGTTGTTTGTATTTTGGTATCAAAAATTGGTTATTTAAAAAAATACTGGAGTATTAAGTATTAATAGTATTAAGCCTCTAATAAATCTGAGGGCCCAGCAGTGTGGGGTATACTGTATATTACAGTACCTCCCAGTATTATGTTCTTTAGAGTGCTGGCATCAGCTGTAGAGAGCAGAAATAGTCTTCCTAAGGAGGCCCTCAGTGGTAATTGGCTCATTATTGTGCCCCCCCTTTGTAATGATTGGCCCGTTGGAAGGTAACAGGCAGAGCGATTGGTTGGCACCCCTTCAGGAATTCAGATTATCTGGAGGTTGTGCTGTTTGTTGTGGTTTGTTGTTGTTGTTGTTTTGGCCATGCTGAGCCCCCCCCCCCCCTTTTTGCTTCCCTGTCCTGCTATTGACAAGGGTTGCAGAGGCCCACTCACTGGAGTTAGAGAGCTGGAAGGAGACACTACTTTATGATAAAACATTCAACTGCTCTAAGCTTTGCCCACTGCAATTTCAGATCTGGGCGGATGCATGGGCAGAGTTTCCCATCATGCCCTTGGACAAAGAGTTGAGACGTGTGCTCTATGTGTTTAGTTGTGTGCTTATCCCTGCTGGGGTTCTTTTGGTCATTTTTCTGGTGGATTGTTGTTGTTTTTGATGTGAGACACATTTGCACAATGTGTGAAGTTATCCACCGAGTTACAGTTTGACTTTAGGTGCTCCTAAAAGATTCATATTGTTCAGCAGTATGCAACAGACAGAGGGGTTGAGCTGAAACCGCCCTGAACTTCCTGACTAACAGTTACAACATGCTCACCTGTCAGTCAAATGAAATAGGCCCCTAATTATGAGACACTTTTTCCCTTAAAATAACCAAAACAGTTGAGTTTAGAAAACCAAAGCACCCCCATACAGCGTGTCACAATAAAGATATGATATCATTTATGTTCCTTTTTTATTTCTGCTATGTCGAATTGTCATTGTCTTTTATAAACACCCTCAAGTGAACTCTGGAGGATCTGCAGGTCTTTGCAGTACCATATTTGCCACATATTTTAAACCCTGGAGGTTACCACTTAGTCAAAAAAAAAAAAAGGAGAGCTGGTTGGTAAAGGTAAATACTGTATGTGGGAGATAGAATCTGAAAATCTGGAAGGAAAATCTTCCCTCTCCTCTCAAGCTTGGGATTATTGATTTCTGATCAATAAAGGCGGCTGAAGAAATCCCTTCCTACTGCTACGATCGATTGGTCAGAGAATAATAAAGTCATCCCAACAGCAGTATGCAGATAATAAACCTGTCACAGAGGACCTTTGGACTGCAGGGCACGGCTAAGTAAAACTGGGAATGACTGGGATGGGCAGTCTCTCTTTTCTTTTCGATGTCATGTGATCATGTTTGCAATGGGCTGTGAGTGACGTTGGACGCTGAGGCAGCCTCAGCAGATATCACTAGCGGTTGATTATAATGGGCTTGCTGTAATGAGTCCTTGTCTCGAGCTATAGTGTATATCAGGCCATCAGGGCAGCCTCTCCCTGCCTCTCTGTCTTTGGAGAATGTCATTTCTGTTTTCTCTCTATTTACTCATCTCTTTCGTCCCCTCCCCAGTTCCTTCTCTGTAGTCATGTGGCTCTGTGGATGCAGAGGGGGACCTCTTCCTACTCCTCCTCCTCCTTCTCACTGCTTCTCATGCAGAGTGGAGCTAGAGTAAGACGCTCTTTGCATAACAAACACTCAGGCTGAGATCTGTACTCTGTATTTATGTTGTCTTAAAGAAAACATGAAAATTACATAAACTTTCAGTTAAGTTTGCGCTTTATTTTGCAGACATTCTTATTTTCTCTGTGGTCTGATAAAAGTGCTTTATGTCGGGGTGAAGTGAATGGTGTCGGGAGGAACAAGGATGTGACTCAAAAATATTTGGTTGGCTTGTTGGTTTGTGACTGATAATATGATCAACAGCCTCAAACCAAGGGAATTTCTCTTTCTTATCAGTAGAGCTGCCTGACTAACGCGGCATATCCTTCACTTTGTGGTACTGCTGCTGCTGGTTTTTTCCACATGTCGCTACATCGTTCCATCGTCCTACTTTGACCTCATGAATGCAACTTTAGGCTTATGGTTCCAAAAAGTTTTTACATATGCGGAGATCCCTTTTACCAGATTCAACATGAATTGTGCTCCAGACCACCACTCCAATGTACTCAGGCCGGGTACATTTGCATTCACACTGACCAAATGGAACTGGACATTGAGCTCAAGTCTACTTGGATCTGGGCCCAGGCCCCTAATGTGAAAGCCCCCCAAATGAAGCTTGACGAATGGTCTTATTGTACATTGTAGTTTGGGAAATCAGGAGGGAAGTACCCTCAATTAAAGTAAGTGGCCATTAGTGTTACAGGTTCAGTTCATGAATTAGCTATTTAGACCAACTGTTTTGTACCATTTATGACAATGTGTATTGAATACAATAAATTAGTTCAAAAGCAATAAATCCATAGTAGCATGGATCCGAATATGAGAGTGTAACAAGCTTTACGCTATAGAGGAGGAGGCTGGGATGGAGGAGGTTAAGCTTTGTCAGCAGCAGTAGTGTGGTGCATCAGCATTAATTCAAGCTGGGATTAGTGAGAAGCACATCATATTTGAATACATTGCTGTGTTTAGAGAAAGGTGTGATTGGCTGTGGGGAATGGGAGGTGATAATTAGGATCAGCTGGCCGTCAGCTGATCACAGCTAGGCGTATGACTACCTTGAGCTAGCTGCAGTTTGTTACACTTCTGCACTGGCTTCTTTTTCAACACTAGAGGTTAACACTTGATTACCTACTAAGGCTACATGAACAGACAGACCAAACGTCCACATGTACAGGTGCATCTCAAAAATTAGAATATCATGAAAAAGTTTGTCTGTTTCCCTGTGATTTTATTTAAATCAACAATCCACTGTCTCAAAATATTAGAATACCACACAAAAAAAAATCAGTCCAAAAATGAATTTATAATACAGAAATATTGACCTTCTGGAAAATTATGCTCATTTGAGCACTCAGTAATTGGTTGGAGCTCCTTTTTGCACAAATTACTTCATCTATGCGGTGTGGCATGGAGCCAATCTGTGGCACTGCTGGGGCATTATGTAGCCCAGCTTGCTTTTGATAGCAGCCTTCAGCTTGTCTGTGTTGTTGAGTCTGGTATCTCTCATCTTCCTATTAGTATTACCCCAGAGATTCTCTATGGGGTTCAGGTCAGACCAGTTGGCTGGCCAATCAAACACAGTAACACCACGGTCAGCAAACCAGTTTCTAGTAGTTTTGGCTTCGCTGTGGGCAGGTGCCAAGTCCTGTTGGAAAAGGAAATCAGTATCTCCATAAAGCATCTCAGCAGATGGAAGCATGGAGTCCTCTTAAATCTATTGGTAGACGGCTGACAGCATTGACTCCGACAGAGACAGTGAACCAACAGCAGCAGATGACATGGCACCACAGACCCTCACTGAGTGTGCCTCTCTGATCTTCCTCCAGACTCTGGGACCTTGATTTTCATATGAAATGCGTGGTTTAATTTCATATGGAAATTTAACTTTCTGAGAAAAAATCTCTGGAAAATTTTGATTTTTTACATAATATTCTAATTTTATGAGTTGCAACTGTATATGCACCAGATATTATTAGACTTAACATCAGGATAAACCCCTTTCATTTGGGGAGAGAGCATTGACCAATCTTCCATTTTGCCATTTCAGTATAGCAGTAAATGTTTACTCACACTGGTTATCCATCTAGTCAATCATCCTCATGGGTTGCCACTGTGGCTCCAGACTTTATGTCTTGTTTAGACATCTTGTTCACACACTATCTCACATATTCTCCAGCTCTGCAGTGCTGCATAGAGCCCAGTTAATGCTGGCAGATACTGTTGTAAAGCTGCAGCACAGCTTGTTCCTCAGAGCGACAGTGAAAACAAACAAGCCCCTGAAAGATACAGTGAAATATAACAGATGCACCAAAATCAATCCAACATAATACCTACCTAAAGACATGAGAGAGAGGAAGCATGCTTCAAATAGATATTTATTTGGTGATAGATGGTGTTCACTTGTGTGCGCATGTTGAATCTGTAAATGTTAAGTTCTGTTTGCCTGTCTGTGTTTTTGCATAATTGTTCTGTTTAAATTTGGGTGGAACCAAGGCAGAGATCCTGCAGCGGTGGTGTTACTTTCTCTTATTGTGTTGGGTTTGATGAGCTGAAATTTCAGTTTGACTGAATGTTTTACAAAGACGGTGTTTGTCTCCTCTATGAATGTCTGTCTGGCCCCCACCAAACATTTTCTGCTGCATGCTGACATATCATTTGTTTATTATTGTCTGGCTTTTTTGTCTGTTGATCATTTCTGTTCTGCTGTTAAAGAAGAGACCACACATGTAAATGTTAGCTTCTAAACCTCATGATTCATAACAGGACATGACACATTTCACAGAAGCAGCTGTTTAACACGGCTGGGGTAACTAAGCCAATTATGTAACACACCAAGGAGGGAACAAGTGTTCACACAAGGAATCATAATGATAATGACAAATGCCGTGCAACACTAAGACATCAAACCTTGTAAAAATGCCATTTTTGTTATGTGTTCTAGCATATTAGCTTGATTTAAATTTGCTTGGATGGAGTGTAGGAGCTGTAGTTGAGGATGATCGCAGTTAAGATGATGAAGCTGATCCCCCACAGGCTCAGCTAAGCAGGCTCCTGATGCATCTTCTTGATTGTGTCCAACCAAATCCAGAGATCTGTGCTTATCTAACATTTCACAGTCAGGGGTTGTGAAGGTCATGGAGGCCCAGTAGTCCCCCCCCCAGACCTCTACAACCACCAGCTTTGCTAGTCTGCTATTGATTCTCCATTATGTCTCCTATCTGCTGCAGTAATCCAATAGTATCTTGGGACTGAAGCAAAGCAGGACAGAGAGGGAGCTAAATGTAGCATCTGTGGCCTGGTGATAGAAAAGAGCCTACCTGAAACCTCTTAACCCCTTGTTGGTTCACTGTTTCACTTAGCTGGATTCATGCCTTTAGTGTTATCTCTCTATTGAGGGAATATTACCACTGAGTCTTGACAGGTCAGACGCATTGGATCTGCATTTTTATCATACCAGACGGCCCATGTCTACTCAGCTACATATTTTCCTTGCCAGAACTGCTGGGCTACAGAGAGGCTATTTGACTTCCATACGGACAGACAGGCACCCTTGGCAATAGCCCTGAAACCATGGAGAAGATACGACATGAGAGCCAGTGTTTGATCTGTTCTCAAGTGTGTTTGTTTGAAGGGTGGTAGAATTTCTTACAAGGGTGTGGAGACAAGCATGAAATAGAGCTGTTCAAAACCAGAGGGGCTGAAGTGAAAAGTAAGTAGAATGCATTCATACCGCACAATTTAAGAGCAGAAGTCACAAAGTGTAACAAAAGCAGAAAAGATAAAGTGACCGAAAGGAATTTTGTTTACCAACTCCAAGTTTTTGACAAACTGGGTCACTGGAAGAGGTGTCGCTGGATTTATTGACAGGAATGGTAATGACTGTCATTGCCAAAGCAAAATTAAACAACTATATAGATACTCCAGAAATATTTGAGAACACTGTTATAAGTTAATACTTTATATACATATACAGTGATTAACAAATTTATTAGACCACCTGTCATATTTGTCTCAGAGACCATCCAGCATCATGAAGTGCTTTAATGCGGACTCTTTCATTTTCAGTGAGCTCTCCACGTTTTACCATTTTGAACAGGAATGAGGGATTTCAAACTGAATTCACCTTTTTATACCCAAATTTGAGCCAACTCACTGGGCTTCTCTGAGAAGTCAGAAATTAATCAAGCGTAACAATCAACCACTAAAACTCATTTTTTCTGTTCAGAATGCAAGTAAATAACTATAATTTGACATATTAATCAAGAAATAATAATGTGCTTTACTATTTTTTCAGGGGGTTTTTTGTACATCAGTAAATTTGAAAATTCATGGATAACAATAGTAATTATATTTTTGCATTAAAAATATCATTTTGGTTAAAGAGCTTCTACATATTGGTGTCTTAACCATTGCAGAAACCTAAAAAATGATTTTGGTAATTACCAGTGCTGTCAATTTAGGGTAGCTGTGGCATAAACCTTATTTTGGATGGTGGTCTAATACATTTGTTTAGCACTGTATTTATTTATATAAATATTAATAGATACTGGCCTAAAGGCAGTCAGTTACGAATGGTGTGGCTAAGTGTTCAAATTGTGATTCACAAAGCCTCATTTGTTCCTCTGTGACTCTGCTGCTGAAGCATGGCTCAATAAGCTCTTTCTGATGGCTTCATACAGCAGGCAGATGAGGGGATGCATTTGACTTACACCATATGGACAAAAGTATTTTAGTATGAACTTTGACATGGAGTTGGTTCCACTTTTGTACCTATAACAGCCTCTTCTTGGAAGTATTTCCCCAAGATTTTGGAGTGCTTTTGTTAAAATTTGTGGTAATTCATTCTGTAGCGCATTTATGTGGTACTGATGTTGGATGAGAAGGCCTGGCTTGCAATCTCCCTTGCAGTTCCTCCTAAAGGTGCTCAGTGGGGCTGAGGTCAGGACTCTGTGCGGGCCAGTCAAGTTCTTCCACACTGAACTCATCAAACCATGACTTTATAGTCCTTGCTTTGTGCTCTGGTGCACAGTCATGTTGGAACAGAAAAAGGCCTTTGCTGAACTGTTGCCACAAAGTTGGAAGCATAGCATTGTCCACAGTTTTTTAAAGCATTAAGATTGCCTTCACTGCAGATAAGGGGTCTAGCTTAAACCCTGAAAAACAGCCACTTACCATAATACCTAATGCACCAAAATTCACAGTTGGCACAATCCAGTCTGACAGGTAACGCTCTTCCAGAGACAACAATCTGACTGCCAAAAGGTACAGCCCCACTGAATCTCTCTGTGCAGCAAGCAGATGAAGCATCATGCCCCGTCCACTTCCGTTGCCTACTATGTTTGTTTTAACTGAGGTGTCTTATCATTAATACTGGCTCCATAAGGTACACAGTTCACTAGCATTTCATTTCCGTGGATCAGCGCCATTTGAGCCTCTGGCGCATGGGAGCTACATGCAAAGCATATTGGGAACTTGATGCAGCACCAGGCCGTAAGGCTGCAGCACTTTAAAACATATTTTTTCCTTTTATATATGAAATCCATGAAATGAAGTTCAGTTTTCATCAAAAAGACACCTCAATTCAAAAAACATAGTAGACAATGTAGGTGGATGGAGAATGACGCTCCAGTGGAAGTTCAGAACTCTTCAGCTGTGGAATCAGCAGAGAGTTGGGGACTTTTACACACCTTAACAGTCGTTGACCCCACTATAATTTTTTGTGGTCTTCTGCTTCATGGCCAAGTTGCTGTTGTTCCTAAATGCTTCCACTTTCTAATGATATCACTTACAGCTGATGGAATAGCCAGCAGGGCTGAAATCTCATAAACGGTCTCATTGCAAAGTTGGCATCCATCACTTTACCACGCTTGAAGTCACTGAGCTCCTTAGACAACCCATTTTGAATCACAAATCTTTGCAAATTGAGACTGCATGGCTAGGTGCTTAATTTTATACACCTGTGGCTACAGGTCTGACTGAAATACCTGAATTCAGTAATTAATGGTGGTGGCCAAATACACTGTATGCTGTGACTTTACATATGGGCTTTTTTATGCCCAGAGTAAAACCAAAGCCTGTAATTGTAAAAGTCCATTGAAATTTTCTCTGGTCTGTATTGTGCAGTTATGCTGTTGCAGTGCTAGAATGACAAGAGGATAGGAGCCTTCAACCATAACGTTTGATTAAAGGAACACCTTTTATTATAAAGGACAATGCAGCACCAAATTTGGTATCTTATATGGACGTATTACTCTTTCTCCAATCCTAAACATTTAAACAGAAGTTTATATGAAGTATTCATTATGAAAACCATGTAAAAAGCTCAATTGAAACATTTAAAACAAGTCCAACAAGTGGATTAGTGCTCCTCAGCATAAGTAGAAGTAAACAAAGGTAAACTTTTCAGTCATCTGATAGGCATAATGCACTTAAAGCCAAACTGGCTATTTAAGGTTAACCAGGGGATTTATTTCTTTTCTTCAGATCTATTCACATTATCTTTTTTGCTGGGTCCACATTTTTAGCATCAGCAGGAGACTCCATGATCTGTCTGTACTCCAGACCATCATTTGGTACATGCCAGCTAGCCACTTTTATGTGGTTAAACAGTTTAAATTATACTCAAAATGGTACATGTTCACAATAAGGTAAATTGGATTAACACAAGGAAGTATTGTTTGTTAATTTGTAACAGTGTTGAGGCTCTTTCCCATCTTTGCCATACCTGTGTGCACCTGTGGTGTTTGCAAAAGAAGAGTAGGACAGTTGCAAGACATGGCTGATATGTATGATCCATCCGTCCATTTTCATCCACACATCCAACCAACTGTCTGCCTGCCTTTTGTGGGGAGGTGAACAACAGAGCTGCTGTTGTTCACTGCAGCTGCAACGGGCCTCGTGTGGATTGTTCTGGAAACAGTCTGTTGGAGCAGCGGCTGGGCTGTGGGGTCAGGTGAGACATAGAGAAGGGGGGAGAGAGAGAGTGAGAGAGGTCCAAAAAGTCCCTTTTTAACACCGACATAGAGAGCAGAGCTGAGCGGAGAGTCACACTGGCTGGCTGGCCGGCTCATTAAAATTCCTCAGGTTCAAAGATTAGCGTAATGGTGGAGGTGAATCAACACCTCATTACTCAGCACTGGAGGGAAATATTCTGTTTCATTTCTAATTACAAGGCTAATGACTGATAGCAGGATTATGTTGTGTAAAGACCATTCTTGTTCACGTATGCCTCAGATATTGTCTTTTAGGATGAGTTAGCAAATTCAGTGACCCTGTATGCCTCATAGAGGAACACAAGAGCTTGAGGATTATTTTAGAAAAGGTACAAATGATGCATGAGAGAACAAAGACAGATAGCTGTGTTTGGAGGTGTACCTCATGCTAAAATGTAGCTGTATCGGTGTTGTCTCTTTCTTTATAGCAACAGAAGGGCTGTTGGACTGATAAGACGCCAGTCTGGAGATAAGAGTTCAGCGTCTGCTTCATTCTTTTAATATCTGACCAGTGTGTTTGTATGAGAACATGGATTCATCTGAAGCCTTTATTCTTCTTTTGAAGACCATTTTCAGACATGGCTACAAAATATCAGGTGTTTTTTAGTCAAATTTCGCATTTAAACTCACCAGTATCAATGCTGTTGCTTGTAGTGAGACTTCAAAAATGAAACAGTGCCACAGAGGGCATATTTTCTCCTTATAGTAGATTCAGATTTCATTTGGATGTAATTGATGGTCACACAGCAGGTGACTGGAGGACACTATGCTGCTGATGAAGCAGAAACACATTATGCAATAGTCATAGCTTCAAGGCTTGCAGGTGTATTTATATGCAGGAGAGGTGCTGACTGCAGGCTTGCCAGAGCTCATGAGACGAAGTCCAAAATTTGCTTTTTTTTTAAAAAATTTTTGCTACGTCTCCCACTCTCTTACACACACTGTGAGGCCTTGTTATGTTACAGTTTAATTGACTTGTGTCACTGCCTCATTTTCTCTGGGGAGAGGGAGTGAAACAGGAGGATAGCATGAAAGAAAAACAGTCAAGAGAGAAGGGAAGAGAGTGACAGGGAGTGGTACAGTAAAATCCACAGAGAACGTGTGAGGAAATGAGACAGGCTGGTGGTTTTGTGGATTATTAAGGAGTTGGATGTTCTGGAAACTGGGCAGCACCAGCCGATCACTTTCAGGCCCCAGGGCGACACCTCATTCATACTTACGCACTTGGTAATTCTACAACTTTATGAGGTGTTTTTATCCAGAACTCACACATACCACATTACACACAAATGACGTCAACTTTGGGAAAAAAATAGAGTAGTCATAGGTGAGAATGAGGAGTCTTGCTTTCTACATCATTATAGTATTCAGGGTTCACCAAAACACAACAAACAAGAAGAGTGGATGGTTTGCATCAACAATGCATTAATCATGAGTGAGAGTTCAAGCAGATATGTACATACAGTATATTTATACTGCATCACAGTTCAGTAGTAAGAGGGGAGAAATAGTTATTTGCCCTTCCTATCTGGCAGAATAGGAGGATGATGACATAAAAAATTGGTGTAAACGAAGAAATCTTTGCTGCTGGACATGTTCCATATCCTCAGCTGTGAGTGTTTCTTTTCCCTGCTTTCTTATTAAACTAACCCTTTGTCGATCTTTTCTCTTGTAGAGACTCCCCAGACGCAAAGGAAGCTCCTGATGTTTGCTGAGGCTGACAATCAAGAGATGTCGCCCTGATTGCCATTTGTTGGGCGCACCTTTCCATTAAGCAAGGTAACTGTTATGCCATTGCTTTTAAACTGTTTGTAAGCAACATGGATATTTATTTTAATACAGTAAGCTTTATTGGCCATGAATACAGCAGGGACACTATTGCCAGAGCAGCATGTTATTGC
Source organism: Cheilinus undulatus (assembly GCF_018320785.1). Classification (NCBI taxonomy): domain Eukaryota; kingdom Metazoa; phylum Chordata; class Actinopteri; order Labriformes; family Labridae; genus Cheilinus; species Cheilinus undulatus. The sequence goes on along the minus strand of NC_054869.1, from coordinate 21,508,051 downwards.
ATAAATAATAAGGAGCTCAGTGCAAGTCATTGTTTTGTAGCAGTGGTTCTCAACCAGTACCCACCACCACCTCCGTAAGAAGAAAGCACAATTCACATTTTCAAAAAATGAAAACAAAATATGTTGCAGTTTGGACCTTGGATGAAGCAAAACATAAGATTAGGCAAAGAGATGAGAGAAAACAATCATCCTTGCATTTTATTTTACTCTGTTTCCTGTGATAGTGTGTACATTTAGTTATTCTTGCAATGTAGTAATATTGGGGAACCAGCTTTGCTATTCTAAGAAGATGAAATAAATGAACCAGGAACTCAAGCAACGTTCAAAACTGGAGGATTCGGATGGTGCTAGTATGAATTGTGACAGTGGCCAAGCAACCCTTGAACTCTGTCTGTATTTTTACATGGAAGTTATCCCTGACTGCTGGATTTCTGACTATTACCGCGCACTCCTGCAGCACATGCCATCTACTCCTGCCCGCACCCACAGCAGGTGTGTCTAATCCTGCTGCATCATGTGCAGATTCTAGCAATCCATGTTTACTGTTTGGAATAGCAGGCAGTGCATCTGATTAAAGGAGTTGCAATATTATTGTGTTCACTTAAGCACCCCCTTGACAAAGTTTCCTCCCTGAATGAAGGAAAGGTCTAGAAAACAACCTCAAAACTTGCATCCTTATCATGCATAACAATGCCACACATAGATAAAAATGCTGGCAGTCACAGACTGATTTAACCCCTGGTTATGGCTTAGCAATAGCAATGTTAGAGTCATATTTACTGACTTTATTTAAATATAATTTATCAGCATTTATTTTAAAGCCATACAGAGGTGAAACTGTTTCCTGATCTCTTGAAAGTTCTTGAAAGTTAAAAACTGCAGGTCACCTCTATCAGTTCTCAAGACTATGCTATTACCAACCTCGTCATTAGATGCTTAGTGCCATACGGCCAGTTTGCATGGAAAAGTGTGTTTTGTCCCCCAAATAGCTGCATAATGGCTCAGCACAATTAATATTGGAGAACAACATAATAATGGGAGAGTTAATGCTGTGCCTTTTGACTTATTTACAAAGTTTTGGAGTGCCCACTTTATTGTGGAGCGTTAAAGCATCACACGGTTTGGCTGCATGGAGACGGACGAATGTTCAAACATTTATACGCAGATCTGTTAACTACAACCATGACAAATAACAGCAAATTAACAATGATTTCTAACACCAGCATGTTTGTTTTTGAGCGAAGTCCATCTCCTCTTTGGCACTGTGGCAGAGTGAGCGGATGTGTTATAAAAGGGAAGTGACACAATGGGGGACGGGGACAGTGAGGGGGGCAGACTGAAGCAAAAGGTGCAACAATTTTCAACAATTTTGGATTTTAGAGAAAATCTGTCCATATTTAGGATTTTGTCATAGCACCAGTTTTGAACCGGTACACCCAAGAAGTCTGCTGAGAGGTATTAAGGGCAATTGGAGCAGTGATGTGATGAGCAAAAATGAGACAGAGAGACAGACAGTCGCACCGTCAATTGTATTAGACAGATTTAAGTGTTACATGGGGTTTTTATTCCTTTATTTAAGAGACAGGACAGTGAATAGTGTTGGAAATTGGGAGAATGGGGAATGACATGGAGAAAAGGAGCCACAGACTGGATTTGATCCCAGGCTGCCTGACAGCAGACCCTGGATATTCGACATATAGACATAACCACCACCAACACCCAGAAATGTGTAATTATAATGTAAAGATGTTTTTTTCAGGTTTTTTGCCTCTGTTCAGGTAGGACAGCTTTTGAGTGACAGGAAACATGGGGAGGGAGAGTGAAAGAAGACATACACCAGACAGCACCGAGACTGGGAATCAACCTTGCAACCAGTTCTTCGAGGATTCGAGCCTATATACACTGGTGCCTGCTCCACCAACTGAGCCAAACAGTCACCCATTAAAACCAAAATTGAAGGAAAACATACTATCCCGTAGCCAGTTATCTAGTTAACATATTCATCAAGGAAATACTGTAACTATGTTTTGAAATAAGATCCAGCTATTCCATCTCACAGTAGATTTATTTCTGTCTTTTATGCCACTTTTAGATGTCAACCACAACAGAAAATGGGATGGGAGGACCTTGGAACATCAACAGAGAGAAAACATACAAAAAGGTAAAATAAAAACACATGATTTTGTCATACAACAGCCTAACTGAGTTTTTTAACTTGTTTTCATGCCAAACATGCCTCTTCAAAAATCTCTTAGTGTTGCTTTTTGGAGCCAAATAATCCAAAACATCTCTACTTTACTTGTCACAAGTGCTCATAAATGTCCCTCTGCAGCACATAATGTCCTGACCCCTGCCAAGGCTTGCTGCCAGAGATCATTCAAGTCCTGTTTTTATTTCCTTTTTCTGACTTAAGACGTCACTGCCTGTTGCAACATTTCTTACACAGTCACCGTCGCAAAGCTCACAAAGCTCACAAAGCTTGTTTTATTCAGGCTGAGCCTAAAAGGTTTTTTGTGGGCTACCTGCAGCAATAGTGTATTAATGCTCAGGAGCTTTCAGGGTCTGAATGTGTTTTCTAAATTATATAAGAGAGTTTAACCATGTAAGAGTCATGGATTAAATGTTTGGTTAACATTCAGCTTAATGGTGTGAGTGAATGGGTGTCAGCATGTTTACATGTTTACTCATCAGTTTGTAACAGGGACAGCAGTGACAGTATGCCATAACTGACTAATACCACGGCGCCTCTTCTGTTTTTTTTCCCCTCTAGACTACTTCATCAGCCTTGAAGGGTGCCATTCAGCTCGGCATTGGCTATACAGTGGGCAACCTTACCTCAAAACCTGACAGAGATGTTCTTATGCAAGACTTCTATGTTGTGGAGAGTGTCTTTCTGCCAAGGTTAATGCCATTCACACATTCAGATTCTCTACACACAGCAAGGCTTCCTCAAAAATGTATACTAATGCATTTGTCCAAGTTATTTTTCAAGTAATAGTTTGCAAAATGTAATGACCTAACAGCCAGACTCTTGCATAAGCTCAAGGTTATTTGTTTACAAGAGTCAGTGAATCAGAGCTGCTTCATAAAAAACAGATTATATGTAGGTGGTAACAGGCTGGCAGTGACATTTTCCTGAATGAATGGAAACGCCTCAGCACTAGGCTTAGCCTTTCTGCCTGCTGGAATATTCTAAGTCTGCATTTCGTATTGAAAACACTCTCAACTATTATTAATCATGCTTGGCGGTGGAAAGTGCAGGAGCTGGACATACAGTCCAAAGAAATTATGCTTTGACACTTGCATCATTTGTCAACAAAGTGAATTTTGCTGGTCTGAGTCATGATGCAGGGATGTAACTATTCTAATGAATAATCCTGCCAAGAACTGTGAAATCAGCCTACTGTGTGCCTCTTACTGCCCCAGAGCAAAACATATGTCAGTGTGCGGCTGTGCTGTCAGCTTGCGCTGCCCTCAGTTTAAAGAAACGTTTTATGTAATCCACAACAGAGGTGGGTATTCTTCGAAAGTCTGACACATATATTCACACATGTACAAGGACATACTGTACTTATTTATAATTGTTCTAAATTGTTTTCAAAGTTTGAGTTAATATAACTTATTAATAGGGCTGTCAGCATTTGCAAATTAATCATGATTAATTGGGGTGTATAATTAGTGCAATAATTTTTAAAGACCACATTAATCTAATGCTTTATTGTCTCTGTCAGTGTACTTTGGTTGAGCCACTTGACCATCTCCCTGCAGCAACAGTAAAGTAAAAAAAATACACCACTGCCCCTTAAGGTTTAATTTAGAAAAAAATGGTAGCTCACCTTGTTAAACAAACATTACCTTTTTATTGCCCCCTTATTTATTTTTTTAATCCACAACAAACTCTTTTAAAGAGGTAAAATTCATGTCAGAACCTTCAATTTCCTCAAAGTTCCTCGTTTTCTTTCAATACAAAAGCAGGTCTGTATCCAAAAGGATGTCAGTTACCCTTAGACAGAGCAGTTTGATAGTTTAAATTGTGAAATAGTGGAATTTCAAAATGGGAACAAAGGAGAGATTAATCCTGATTAACTACAGAATTTCTGAAATTAATCATGATGAAAGATGAAGATGTTTGACAGCCCTAGTTATAAAGTATTAGGTTGGGTTTAAGGGGATTGTACCATTTAGTTTTTTGCACAATAAATGAATTGTTACAGCCTCTTTCATTATATAACTGGTGCTCAGAAACACAGAGACCTGCAAAATGTAAGGCTGCCAACCAAGGATTGGTTAAAGAAAAGGTTCAACCTCTGTTAAAGAAATGCAAATAATAAAAATGGTATATAAAAAAACAAAAGGTGATGTAGGCACCCTTGAAAACAGATGGACTGGTCAGATTCCATGTCTATCAAGAGGCAGATCCAGCTTGCAAAGCACTTTTGAAAGTGTTAAATATTCTTGATAATCTGTGGCAAGGGGGGTCTCCTCTGACAAGAAAAAAGCAAGGAGTCAAATTTGTAGCAAAACGAGGCATACTGATGACGAATATTCTGTGAGTGTCCGTTAGGGACACCAAAAGTCACAATCAGCTTAGTGGATAACTTCAGTCATGGTGCAAATGTGTCTAAGAACAAAGGCAACAACAGTCCACCTGAAACATGACTGAAAGAACCCCGACAGGTATTGCTATATGACAGGCAACATCCAAACACATATAAAACACATGTGAACTCTCTGCCCAAGGGCATGATGTTAAGCCAACAATTCCCCCCCAGAATTTAAAATGGCAGTGAGAGGAGCTTGGATCAGTTGAGTCCTTACAGAGTTGGTGGATTGACACTGTCAAATAACAGACTAAAGCTTTTCCAAAGCAAAGGAGGAGTATATAAACTCTAGTTTGCACTCAGGTGTGCTGCAGTCAGAGGGAGGAGGGAGACCATGAGACAGAGACAGAGAGAGACAAAGAGGAAGAGAGAACCGGGTTGCATGTAACATGGAGGATGTTAAATGTTTATTTTCTGTTTTCAAGAATGGCGTGTTTTAGCCTGTGGCACCTCTCCTGCATGTCATTTCCCACTCTCTCTTAGTTTCGGACTATCCACTGTCCTGTCTTTACATTGGAGACATTGAAAAATGACACGTTTTTAAATGCCCATTTTTGGACATTCAGATTAGGAAATATAAAACAGTCCAGCAAAATGGGTATCTACTTTTCTCTGTGCTTATATTGATCATTCACAAGTGTCTTTGAGGAAGAGAGTTTCTTTCCCATAAGGAAATACTTTGTGGTTTATCTTTTCAAACCTGCACCAGGATATGCAAACGCACCATGGTTTATGCAAACTTGATCTTAGCACGCACATTTACTATCCTGTTCCTCAGCAACAGCCAAACATATCTCTCTCTCTGGGTGTTGGCTTCACTGAGGACTGTTTTTAAAATCCTGCTGTAGATTTGTTACATCATCCTCAGTCTGCACCCACTGTCAGACTTTTTCACATAATAGTGAAATAAATTAAAAGTTGAATTCTACCTTCAGGGCCAGCGTTTATAGCAAAGCACTGGTTGAAATATTAAAAAAATCAAGGCTTTTTGTGAGGATACAGGAAATTACACAAGACAGAACAAACATAATCAGCAGTGAGGGACAGTTGCTGTCTTTTATTTGATTTCTGACATAACTTACCTGGGTTTCTGTCTCTAAATGTTTCTGTTTAGAGCATCCTGAGAGAGCTCTCTGGTGCTTTTATGGCCTCCTCTTCTCTCAACACTCCTCTCCCTCTTTTGCTTCACGTGTTGTTGCTACTATGAGGGTTTTCCACTGTTGTCTGCCCTGTCAGTCTAGTTCTAAATGGCTGGAGATGACACAGCTAATCTTAACAGGTTTTTTTAAACATCTGAGAGCATGTATCTCTGACAGCCATCATTAAAAAGACACACGCTGATTGCTCTCTGATTAGATTGAATGAAACATTTCTGTTTTGTTGAATTGTTTCCGAGTGAGATAATGTTGTTCCTACTGAAAGGAGATTTCATTGTAGTGTAATCACAGGTTTAGTGTCATACATTGTATGCTACCAGGAAAAACACGTCAGGCCCTTTACCCTGAAAAACAAACATGATCTTGGATTTTAAACCAAATTTAAATACCTTAAAACACTTTTTTCATGAAGCCTTTTGTCCAGATAGATTTCAGTGACAGGTTAGACGATAGAAAATTTAGCAGTCGACAACTTTTAGACATAGTTTCCTCAGACAAAGGGTCTTTCTTTGCCATGAGCAGAATCAGGTCACCAACAATCAAGACAACAAAAATATGTAGGTTATTTGTTTCCTTATTTTCACACTTTTTCCCTTCCTCCCTGACGGAGTCAAGGCTCGTGTTTTGGTGCATTGTTCAGATCTGGTAATCAGAGTCAGCTTCAGTCCCCAGGGAAGAAATTTATACAAGCCAGTTTGTCTCTACAATACTGGTGAATCTGGGTTCCCATAGACGACTTTACTGAAGCCTGTTCATTCATGGGCAGAGCACATTACAAGGGCCCACTGATACACTTACTGGGAGCTGATAATGAAGATATCCAGGCCTAAAAGTAGAGTGTACAGCTTCACTTTTCCTCTGGGGATGGGCTAAAGCATTCAGCAATAAAAATCATCACACTTAAATGATATTAAAGTCCCTGTAAGATGATAAAAAAAATTGTATTTGTTTTATGACAGTCACGAAAACATCTATAAAAATTGAGCTTATATCTCAGTTATGTGAAGCTATGTCGCTCCCGTTTATGTGATGTCTTTGTTGTTTAGTTGCTGCTGAAAACACTCCATTTCCTGCTGCTCTTTAAGATAAAAGTCTTCAATGATGATTAGCATTGGAGACATTTATTGTGACAGACATGGCAGGAAGAATGTGTCCATCATCGGATTCTCTACTAAACTTTTGCATTGTAATGGTAACAGCCAGGCGGGATTAAACTTTTTCTGCTAGGAGAGGGACAGTCACAGTCTACTTCTTTTAATCATCCAAATTTAATTAACCATTTTTAAATTTACTGTTTTCTGGCACAAATTTCTTTGTTGTTGAGGGGCAGTACTTTCAAGCAGCAAGCAGCAACAAGAGGCTGGTGCAATTATGGAAGAAGAGCTTAGCGTGGATGCTGCTAAAGCACCAGTGTTATCAGAACTGGACAACATTTCTTTGTTAAAACAAGAACAATATACGACAGTGAGTTGATTTCTTTTCAAAAACAACAAAAGTCGTGTAGTGACATGTCTATAGTCGCCATGGTTAGCATTATTCCTCGGTATCTGCACACACGCACCTCAGTCACGGCTACGCCACGTGTTTTGTTATTCTGATTAGCCTTTAAAGATGTGACAGAATGCTCTTCAAATCACACTCCAAGTTTTTTTTCAAAGGCTCTGCCCTTTCCCAAACGCTGTATATCGAAGGTTTTCCAGATGGATGTGTGAAACAAATGCATCTGGCATGTCAGGTTAAAAACATACACTATATTGCCAAAAGTATTCGTTCACCTGCCTTCACACACATATGAACTTAAATGACACCCCATTCTTAATCCATAGGGTTTAATATGACGTTAGTCCACCCTTTGCAGCTATAACAGCTTCAACTCTTCTGGGAAGGCTTTTCACAAGGTTTAGGAGTGTTTATGGGAATTGTTGACCATTCTTCCAGAAGCGCATTTGTGAGGTCACACACTGATGTTGGAAGAGAAGGCCTGGCTCTCAGCCTCCATCCTAATGCATCCCAAAGGTGTTCTGTCGGGTTGAGGTCAGGACTCTGTGCAGGCCAGTCAAGTTCATCTACACCAAACTCTCTCATCCATGTCTTTATGGACCTTGCTTTGTGCACTGGTGCACAGTCATGTTGGGGCCATCCCCAAACTGTTCTGACAAAGTTGGGAGCATGGAATTGTCCAAAATCTCTTGGTATGCTGAAGCATTTAGAGTTCCTTTGACTGGAACTAAGGGGCCAAGCCCAGCTCCTGAAAAACAACCCCACACCACAGTCCCCTCTCCACCAAACTTTACCCTTGTCACAATGTAGTCAGACAAGTACCGTTCTCCTGGCAACCACCAAACCCAGACTTGTCCATCAGATTGCCAGATGGAGAAGTGCAATTTGTCACTTCAGAGAACACGTCTCCACTGCTCTAGAGTCCAGTGGCAGTGTGCTTTACACCACTGCATCCGACGCTTTGCACTTGGTGATGTATGGCTTGGATGCAGCTGCTCGGCCATGGAAACCCATTCCATGAAATTCTCTACACACAAACTCTAATCTGAAGGCCACATGAAGTTTGGAGGTCTGTAGCGATTGACTCTGCAGAAAGTTGGCGACCTCTGCTCACTATGCATCCGCTGACCCTGCTCTGGCATTTTACGTGGCCTACGACTGCGTGGCTGAGTTGCTGTCGTTCCCAATCGCTTCCACTTTGTTATAATACCACTGACAGTTGACTGTGGAATATTTAGGAGCAAGAAAATTTCACGACTGGACTTGTTGCATAGGTGGCATCCTATCACAGTACCACGCTGGAATTCACTGAGCTCCTGAGAGCGACCCATTCTTTCACAAATGTTTGTAGAAACAGTCTGCATACCTAGGTGCTTGATTTTATACACCTGTGGTAATGGAAGTGATTGGAGCGCCTGATTTCAATTATTTGGATGAGTGAGTGAATACTTTTGGCAGTATAGTGTATCTAGTATTTTAAGGCACATGTTTTAAATTTCACTTTACAAGGACTTTTAAGGTTTTCTCCCCTCTCATTCAAAACTCCTATTTGGAATTTTTGGCCAGCTATGAAACAAAACTATCATCAATGCTATCGCTTTATTAGCTAGAATAGCAAAAGAGACCATCAGTATAAATACTGGTTATGTAGATATTTTTGATGTTTGCAAAGGCCAGCAAGGGGCAGGTGTACAGCAAAGTGAATAAGTGCCGAAACAACTGATTTTAAATGACATTTTCCACAGCAAAGATTCTCAATTCATGCCCTATTGACATGACTTTCACCTGTACAAGGCAACATCCACAGTGAAAAGGGGCACTGCTCTGTCCGCAGGGGCCACCACAATAGACACAAACTGAAACCTCCTCACTGTAGCTTTAAGTTGGTGTTGTAATCATGTTTCTAAAATGACTTCTTTGTTTTTTTCCATGCTTGGGTTTCATTGCACATACCAGTGAGGGAAGTAACCTGACCCCAGCACATCATTATCCAGACTTCCGCTTCAAGACCTATGCCCCGCTGGCCTTCAGATACTTCAGGGATCTGTTCGGCATCAAACCTGATGATTATCTGGTAAGACTACAACCGTGATCGTGTTCTTTTGTTGTCCACATGTTCATCCGGGCATCAACAGGCAAATGTTGTGTCAAGGACATGAGGATATTATTAAATAAGAGATATGGAGATGCCTTGAATCATCACATTAAATCAGCCTACTACTGTCCAGTGGGGAAAAAGGGTAAAGCCTTCTAGGGCCCGGCAGAGGATGGGGGCCAATAGAGTGTAACATGATGCATCAAAAAATTTCTTTATTATTTATAAATAAATTGAATAATATATATATATGTATTTATTTTTTGTATTCATTTTGACTTACATGCTTTGCCTGTAGCTCGTGTCTGCTGGAGGCGCAGGCCAGAACATGTCAGTGCTTTTAAAACAGCTTGTCTCATTCAATGTGAGAAATTCATTCGTGAATTGACAACAGTAGTTTACCAATCAGTTAATACAATTAATCGTGTGTGGGTTTTATTAAAGACTCCTCAATAAAAAAAAAAAATAAAAAAAAAGATGGGCAAAGGGCAGCTTTTCACCTTTGTTGGGATAGGACAGCTTAAGAGAGACAGAAAATATGGGGAGAAAGAGAGTGGAAGAAGGCATGCTCCAAACAGTGCTGAAACTGGTAATCGATGCTGTGACCATTGTATCAAGGTCATTCCCCCCTGTACACCTTTCTTTTACAATAGAGTAAGGTATTTTAAAATACTGCCTATCATTAAAATGGCAGCGATTGTTTTATTTTATTTAATTGGATGGATAGTTTTGAAAAAGCATCTAATTTTTGAACATTTTGACTACCTTCTTAACTGTTCTTTATAGCAAACTCCTTAAATAGACTTGCACTATTGCACAAAACCATCTGATGACTGTGATTTCTCAGCAGACAGAAATGAACCTTGGAAGAAGACAATTTTCCCGAAGAAATTGCTTTCTTATTCTCTTTATTTGCATGTGCTTTTCTGTATAAGAAAATATTATCTGACTGCCCTCATAAGTGCCAAACATCACTCATGATGCATGTACAAACAGCCCTGCCAAAGCCATTATTTATATACCCTTCATGCCATCCTGCAACTTAATTTGATTTACTGCTCACACAGGAGTACAATGTTGCCATATTCATCCCTACTTAGCACATTTGTCTCTTGCTCAGGAGCAAATTAGATTTTGTGTAATCTTGTTTGGGCTTTATTATTTGTGACGTTGTTTCCTATTTTTTCTCTGCCTCTAAGCCTTTTTAAACCATTCTGCTCAGTTCTTGTTCTTTGAATGCTAAATTTATTGATTTGAAGGGAAAGACAAACACGCCTGGAAGCACAGATGAAATGTAACTTTAAGGGACTTGATAGAGCATGGCATAAGGCAGCGCTGCTTAGAGGTTATACTGCTGATTGATGTCCTTGAGGGGATGACAAATTCATTCAGACAGAAGTCGTGCAGCAGAGTCTAATTAAAAGGGGACACTCTCGCTCAGTACCACTCACACAGTATCCTGAATGTTAATGCAATAACAGGGGATGTGTTTGTGCTTGTAAATTAACATGACTGCAGATGGTCATCAGAGGAAGAGCCTCTGCAGAGGGAGTTTGGATGCCTCGAGTGTTTCTCCTCCCCTGTTAACATGTTTTGCTCATAACACACTGATTAACAGCTAGGTCTAATGGGTCTAATGGGTGCTCTCACAGCCTCTCCCTTGCACGTTGTTAGCCATGTTGGGATGAGGCTACCCATGTGTTATTTATTTATCTTAAGCTGCAGTGCTGACAGCTATCGCTCCTTATTAGGGCTGTAGAGCTTGTTGCTGTATTTTAGTTGTTTTTATCATAAGCAATACAGACAGAGATCTGATCTCAATAAAGGCTTTTTTAAAGAGGCTGAAAGAGCCAAACTTATCATCTGCAGGGATGTCTCACCTCCTGACCAAATTCAACAAACCCATATAGATGCCATTTCTTCTGTTGTCATGCTAACCCTCTGGAAGCAGAGGTGGTTATATTAGCTCTGGTGAATACGCCAAATCATGCTGATATATGATTGGTCTATACAGCTACAGGACTACAATTTACTACAAACAACAACCAGCAGACTTGACATAGTATTTCTCTGATTCCACATATCTACATTAACCTGACCCGCCAGACAGATTTGTTTCTCACATCCATCTGGAAAACCTTCGATATACAGCCTTTGGGAAAGGGCAGAGCCTTTGATAAAAACTCGGAGGGTGAATTGATAAACGTTCTGTCATTTCTTTACAGGCCAATCAGAGCAACAAAACACGTGACATGGCCGCGACCGAGGTGCGCATGCACAGCTAATGAGGAATAAACTCCATATAGAATTGCATAACGCAAACCATGGCAACTATAGGCATGTCAGTACACAACTTTTGTTGTTTTTGAAAAGAAAAAAACTCAGTGCTGTTCTTTGCTCTTCTTTTAACGAAGAAATGTTGGCAAGTTCTGATAAAATTGGCGCTTTAGCAGCATCCACGCTAAGCTCTTCCACCATAACGGCACTGGCCTCTTGTTGCTGCTTACTCACTTCACGACTCCGCCGTGCCTGAAAGCAGTGCCCCTCGTTGCTGATTGGTCCTGTCACTTTGTAACCGCGCCCAAACGATTCAGACGGGAGCTTTGCAAGATGCATTCACCAGTGAGAAACACAGAAACAGGCGTATCCATCTGCTTTGCAAGGTTATATCTACATTGCTTTCAAAAACATGTACTTTGATATGGAGTTGGCCCCCTTTTGCACCTATAACAGCCTCCACTCTCCTTGAAAGGTTTTCCACAAGATTTTGGAGTGTTTCTGTTGGAATTTGTGCCCATTCATTAAAATGCTGTAAAGCATTTATGAGGTCAGGCACTGATGTTGAAGGAGAAGGCCTGGCTTGTAATCTCCATTCCAGTTCATCCCAAAGGTGCTCAGTGGGGTTGAGGTCAGGGCTCTGTGCAGGCCAGTCAAGTTCTTCCACACTGAACTCAAACCATGTCTTTATAGTCCTTGCTTTGTGCTTTGAGGCACAGTCACAATGGAACAGAAAGAGGCCTTCGCCAAATTGTTGCTGATGTCTTGGTATGCTGAAGCATTAAGACTGCCCTTCACTTGTGATAAGGGGACTAGCCCAAACCCTAGAAAACAGTCCCATACCATGATACCTCCTCAACCAGACTTCACAGTTGGCACAGTGCAGTCAGGTAGTTAACATTCTGTCATCTGCCAAACCCAAACTCAATAATCTGACTGCCAAACAGGAACATGATTCATCACTCCACAGAACACGTTTCCACTGCTACACAGTCATGTGTCGGTGTGCTTTACTCCACTCCACTCCAATGCTTAATATTGGACTTGGTGATGCAAGGCTTGCATACAGCTGCTCGGCCTTGAAAACCCGTTCCATGATGCCCCCACCACAGAGTTTCATACTGTCATTAATGCCAGTGGCTGAGTTGCTATTGTTCCTAAATGCTTCCACTAATAGTTGACTGTGGAGTATCCAGCAGGGATGAAATCTCATAAAAAATCATAATGCAAAGGTGGCATCCATCACAGTACCATGCTTGAAGTCACTGAGCTCTTCAGAACGACCTATTCTGTATCACAAATGTTTGCAAATGGAGACTGCATGGGTAGGTGATTGATTTTATGCACTTGTGGCAAAGGGTCCGATTGAAACACCTGAATTCAAAAATTAACAGGTGTAGCCACATATGTTTGTCCATATAGTGTATGTAGAATCTATTTCACATTGATCAACAGTAAAATTAGTTGGACTAAAGGCAAGCAAACAAACTATAGCTAACGAGTTACTGACTGTGTTGATATAGCTCTAATATGATGTGATTTATCCCTGTTTATTCCTTTTATAGAGGTTTATTGATGATTTTAGGATGGAATCACATAAATGCCAATGTGTATTTATTTAATGATGGGTGTATAAAGCCTCTTACTTAAAAACAAGTCACCACAAATTAAGTTTTACTGTAAATATCCCGAGGCAAATGAGGAACATTACACTTGATCCCTTCAGCACCAAATAAACAATGATTACACTGTGGTAGCACCTTTACTAATCATGTTTTCCATTAAAAAGAAGTAGGTCACACTTTTGTATGTTATGTGTTAAAGGCTGTTTATGTTTTCCTCCTCAGTACTCCCTGGTGAATGAGCCTCTCATTGAGCTGACCAACCCCGGTGCCAGCGGCTCTCTCTTCTACCTAACCAGCGATGATGAGTTCATCATTAAAACCGTCCAGCACAAAGAGGCCAAGTTTCTGCAGAGATTGCTACCTGGATACTACATGGTGAGATACTCAAAGTTTGTCAATGAAGTCTCCAGAACCTTAAGAGGTGAAAAAAAAATCTCCATCGGGGTGTTTAAAATGAATTTTAACAGATAACTCCACAGATGCTTTAGTGGCATAAATGAGATTCAGTGAAGATTCTCATTAGCTCCAGCTGCAGGGTGCCATCAGGCTGAAAACAGTCCCAGTCAGGAAGGTTGAGGACATGTGGGCTGCATGCACAGAAGTCACACTTAGTCATACATTAACCTGAGAATATTTGAAGGGACATAACACTCATAGCGACTCTAACCTTGTAGTGCTTAATCTGTAAAAGACATAGTAGCCAAATAAAGGACAAATGTTCAATCTCGGCCTAATTAGATGCAGTACACATGGTTTAATTTAATGATAATTTTAGCACAAAAATTGTGATTTTTATTTTTTTTAAGTAAAGCAGTTCAAAATCCAGAAACACAAATCCTCTAGCTTTATCAGGTCATTTCCTTTGTAATAATGCCAAATTAGTAACCAGGAACCAACCTTTTCCCTTTATCCTATTTACAGCTTCCTAATTAAATATAAAGAAAAGTCCAAGCTAATTAAATGATCCCAAAATGTGAATCCAGGTTGTTACCCAATTACTGAAGCTGCCTTCCACCTCACAGAACCTAAACCAGAATCCACGTACGCTACTGCCCAAGTTCTATGGACTCTACTGCATCCAGTCAGGAGGCATCAACATCCGACTGGTGGTGATGAATAACGTGCTACCCCGCTCCGTCAAAATGCACTACAAATACGACCTGAAGGGATCCACTTACAAGAGACGGGCGTCTAGGAAAGAGAGAGAGAAGAGTTCGCCGACCTATAAAGATCTGGACTTTCAGGATATGCACGAAGAAGGGCTTTACTTTGACACAGAGACGTACAACAACCTGATGAAGACCCTGCAGAGAGACTGTCGGGTAGGTGGCTTGAATTCAAGTCTGTCTTGACGTGGTTGTAGCTTTAAATGCAAAGTCATACCACAAAAGAAGGGTCTCTTCAATTCCATAAAAGGACCCTGCATAGAAGTCTTGAGTCAGATGATTTTCATTGCCAGAATGCCTTCTTTCAAATGGAAATTAGCGTTGAATTCTCATGCTTTCTTTCCTGCACTGAATCATTTTGGCTCATGTGCAGCAGAGCCCCACATGGCTGTTATGTCATGAGCCATATCACGGCGCTGCATGGATTGCTTTGAACCAGGGAATTCACTTAATGAAGGGACATTGATGTTGAAGGCTTGTCACTGACCTCTCATTCTTGTGACCCATTACGCAATCTTAAACATATAATTAGCATAAATTGACCACATTGTGTGCTAGATTAGTACAGATCTTAGGTGGAAGAGAATACTTTCAGAGTTTTCCATCTGTTTGCGCAGCATATTTGGGGGGTAAGCTCTCAGTTAGCCCCAGGCTCTGCTCTCTTGTCTTTGTGCTGCTTTGTTTCTGTACATGACAGCTCTCAAAACAGCAAGTTTGATTAAGACATGATCCTGGTAGCGTGAGAGCCTCAAAGCTCAGACCAAAGATAGTTCTCCAATCTAAAGGTTCACATTCTTTACTTTTTACGCTGAGGCCAGGAAATTTTCTACTGGACGAGGAAATTAGAGTCATAGTGGTATTATCTTACCTTGAAACGTGGACAGTGTAGTGCTGTAAATTCTCTGATTTCTCTGGCCTGCAGGCTTCAAATGTCAAAAGAAACATAAAAGAAGAGCTCTTATTGGATTTTCCTCTGCCTCTGAAATAACAGAGACTCTGCTGTAACTACATCACACTGTTATGGCCTCTAATATAAAATATAGCTACAGATGAATTTGGAGCAGCACACTGGACTGTTGATTCTCACCAAACGAAGACAATATTTTTGTGGTTACATTCCTCCTCTCATAGTGGAAAAGGTGGAAAGGTTCTTGAAGTGGCTTTATGAGTGATTACAGAGCAGCTAATTTCACCCTCATAATAACTGGTTGATGATGGGGTTTAAAGCCTAAAGCTCCCTGTGCTGTAATCCCATTTGTTCTAATTGCACACTCACATCCTTTCAGAGTGAACACAGCTACCCCATGGTCTAATATAAAACCTGGAATCTGACCAGGATGTTACTGTAAGTGGTGATCAGTGTATCAGAAAAGGCTCACAGACCTGGAAGAGAGACTTCCCGTCAGACTTCCTGCTGAGCTCTTTTTGCAACCTGTTAGCCCTGGCAGCCCTGCATGATGGAACCGTACTGCTGACGACTTAATGACCTCCATTACACCAGGCTCGGCGTAAATGATTCCGTTTTTAATGTGTGGGAAAAGAATAACCTTGATAGCTTTATGGCCAAACGATGATGGATGACACATGGAGCTGAATTAGCAGTAATGAACAGTGTGATGATGTGGGTATATTTAGTTTGGCAGGTTAAGTATCAGAGCACTACTCTCTTTTCTCCTATACTTTCTCTGTTAATGTAAAAACAGATTCTTTTGAAATACAGAGCTGTGATGTAAGTACATTTATCTAAGTATAAAAGTAGTGACTTGTAATCCATTTAGGGCACTTTTAGACCTTTTATTATGCGAAAGTGGATAGAGAGGGGAATCATGGAGAGAGAGTTCTGAGCTGAGGGTTCTGAACCCGAGCTGTGGTCTTAAAGGACCCCAGCCTCTGTGTATGGGGCACGTGAAAAAACTACTTGGCCAGTAATGGCCCACATGAGGCTTTTGGCTCAAGTTTAATTGGTACTGCTAACTTTTATTTAAAAATCATACAATCAGTGTCATTATCTAGAAATCCGCTGATCTTCACATCATGAAAATTGTCATTATATTTGAAGTTTTAAAAAATAATGTCAGAAATCAGCTTAACTGCCACCCACTAAAAGTGTAAAAACTTGATTTTACATTTGGACTCAATCTCATCATATTAAAAAAACTTTGCTTTACCTTCTGATCCCTCAGATATATTTTTTACCATTTTATTTCATCTTAAAAGCATGGGCTTTAAGAATATGTGTGCTGCAGCAATGTCACTTGAATTTTTTAAGTGTTATAGGATTATAAAGAAAAAAGAAAAAAACTGAATGGAAATTAAAACTCACTGTGTGACTAAGAAATTTTTTGGAACAAACTTGTTCTCCCATCTCGTGGGGACCAAAAAGAGAAAAGTAATCATTCTGTGACAGAAACAAATATTCACATATTTAAGATCTGAGTGTAAAGAGTGCATATTTTGGTACAGCATGATACAATGACAGAACAGCCTGCCATTGGTTGTCACAGCCCGTCACAAAGTATTGTGGGAATCGAAATGGTGGATAGCATTAGCTGCTAGTGGCAAAAATGATTAGAAAATTGATTTAAAAAAACAGATAAAAGGCATTTAATGGTGGAGTTACTGGTTAGATTTAGGGTCAATCCCATTTCTACTTCTTAGCCCTATCTTCACCCTTCCCCTTGGTTTTGCACGTTCACATCAGGTGAAAGCCAAAAATGAGGGCTGTTAACTGTATAAATACATGGAGAAGATCAACATGGAGATCCATAGTATGAACGAGATGGTTGAAGCTTTATTGTCACCTCTGATGACGCAGCTGTATATCAGCAATATGTGATAATGAACAGCGATCAAGTGGTGTCTCATTTCTTAAGGAAATGTTTTCACCCCTACCCCTCGCCACTCTGTTTCAGACAAAGGGGAAGGACTGAGGGAAGGGTTAAGAGGTAGAAATGGATTTGGCCCTTAGACATATCATGCAAAAATCACTTTTTCAGACTTTTGTAACAAAAATATGTGACCCTGGCCTACAATCCCCTCAAGTACCAGAAAAATCCATTCCTTTACCCCCTTTCTTTGTCCACCTTTTGGAAAATGTGTGCTAAAACAAGCTGCTCTCAGAATTTCCCCTCGTGATGTCATGTGGGGAGTTAGCACTGCCCCCAGGTTGGCCCTCCCTGCTTGGGAGGAAGTTCTGCCCTCCTCTCCTGATCCTTCTCTAAGGTGCCAGCTAAGAGGAGGATCAGGAGAGCCACATCTATCAAGCCACAACAACTTCCTGAGGGGCAAAATCTGACAGTTCAGAAACATTTAAAGACACGGACACAGAAACAGCTCATTCTGAGCAGGGCTGAAACAGAGGGTTTTTTAGACATGCAAAAATCCAATAGTGGAATGTTTTTTCAGCAACAGTCTTCACAGGCATGTTTTGGGGACCTCTGAGACCAATACACACTTGTCTTAAAGGGGTAAAATATGTGCCCTTCAAGCATTTTTTTTTTTGCTTTTATATGCTGTGAATTTTCGCTTCTGCACTTTGATGGTGATCACTGGGGCTGACAGCTTCAATTCTGTTGGTCGAATATTTGGTCAAAAGCTTTTGTTTTACTTCCGATCAAGATAACCGTGGCTGGCCAGTCATACTCCCTGGGACACTAGAAGTATTCCTGGAGCAAAATGGATCTCCTAGAAAATGCTAATTCATAAACACAGAATAATACGTTTTGTATGTTTGTCTGAGACAACAAAGTTGCCAGATTGTGCAAAATCGTGTAAAACAAACACAGTTATCATCAACATAAAAGCTCAACCCCTCTGTCCCTGTTACCTGGCAACCCGTGACCTGACTGAAGGAGAAAACCTCAACTCTTCAGGAGCAGACAGACGAGTTGTGAACTGCATTGAGGGGCAAGGTAGCTGAAAATGACAGAAAAGTGCTCTGTTGTCATTTTTCATCCTCTCTTCTGTCTTTTCCCCCTCTCTGCATTATGATAATACTTGACTAAATAATATTCAGCACCCTAACGTCATGGTAACAACATGTTAGCATGTACTTTAAAAAACCAACATACTGAAGAAGTTCAACAATTTTGAGCTTATTGTACAGATCATTTAACAGCTCTGCAGCTTTTGAAAAGTGTGGTTTTGCTTGTTATTAAAGACAGAATATGTAAATTCTGCTTGCAGCACTCATGACATGAGTTTCAGTTATGTAAAGGATATCCTGTTTTTCCCACCCTAGTCTTTGGTTTATTTAGAGATGTTGTTGTGGGAAAGTGCAGATTTAGAGCTGCAGTGTTCACATAGGTGTGAACAGCTGTGACTTTCCCACATTTGAAGTCAAACCGTATCTTGATTGAATGCTGTGGACAAACCTGCATCTTGTGATGTTTGTCTAAATTGATATATTGCTAGAAATTTATAGGAATTTGAAGTGATCTCTTCAGGTTTTGGCCCCTCTCAGCAGCATTAATTAATATGCTGACTTTAGTCACATCCTCTGTTTTTTTTAAGCGGATACTAGACAGAAAGACATCCTCCTTCTCACTATGTCTATAGTTTGGTAATTGAAAGGCACACTCAGTCTTACAACAGGCAGCATGCACAGTACCTGCTCTGTGATCATGTACAGACCCCTGTGTGCTATATGTGTAGCGTGTATCATTTATGTGAATGAGAGTGTTGACCAGCAGCTGTTAGAGACTCTGTGCTGTACAGTTTGTTATTGTCACAGCTTCCTGCCTTTGCCTCCTGAGCGGGAAGCAAAGTGCCCTCTAAGCAGATTCGCTGTCCATTTTCATGAGTAAGCAGCTAACCCCATCACCCCAGGAGAGGCAGGGGATCAAAACACAGAGGTGGGTCTGCGAACGCTAAGCAGCAGGGGGTGAGGGGCGTGGAGGGAACCAGGAAATGAAGCGGGATTGTTGTCCTGTATGACAGTACATGCGGTGAGGCTTTGGAAAAGGACATTTTTGTTGTTATTTCCTGTGCTTGGAGCGATGTGATTTCTTTTTCAGAGGAATGCAGGAGGTTAATGACGATGCAGAAAGCTGAAAAATGAGAACAAGAGGATGATGAGTGATGCTTGAGAGATTTAAATACTCCTGCTATGTGGGACACTACTGCTGAAAACTCTGGGTTTGCTCCTTTTAAGTACTCTCTCTTCATTACTCTGCAGCTCCCCTGATACTCTCATAATGCCAAAACAACACAACGCATTAATAATTCATGACCAGCTCTAATGTACAGAGAGAGTGAGCGTGACTGTGGTTTGAGAGGAGATCATCATGTCCCTGTTGCATTACTCTGATTGTACAGCAGCTGTCTGAGAGATAGTGATGAAGATAGTGATGCTGATGAAGATGCCAAGCTTTTGGGACAGTTTTTCTACATGGCAAATGTGAAGTAGAAACCTCACCATGTCGGGGGAAACCCTAGCTGAATGGTGTCACAGAACGATCTCAGTTCTCATTGAAAATTTTCAAAGGAGGACTCAATTTCACGTATATGTTGAGGAGCAGAGATAAGGATTCAGTGAAGGCTTGCATTCTTGGAAGTGGGACAACGGTCTAGACAATCAAAAACAACCGTTCAATGTATGCATGTATGATCCTCCTCTCTACAGTCATGTGATGTAGTGACAACAATGGTCTCTCTCACACTCAGCTGCAGAAAAGCCAAGGCCGTCTCTGACTTTGCAGTCAGAAGTGAATGAAGTAACAACAAGATTGTGAGCCAGAACCACAGCACATGTCTAAATCTGTTTATAATGCAGGTCTGCTGAAGATGATGGTGGCTGACCTACTGCTGATAATCTGCATGGATAAGCTGTAGCTTGGTCTATAAAGTTTTAACAATTAATAAATAATGTAACATAAGGATGACAGGCTGGAACGCTTCCTGATTAAGCCTTATTTTTGCTTGATGAGAATGTATTTAATTTGTATTAATGAGAAAAGTTTGTAAGCGAAAACAGAATGCAATTATTTCTTGCTTATATTTAAGATGTTTTTTCTATTTTGTCGCTTCTCTAATAAATTATGCATTTGATTTAACTGTAATATACAGCCATGTGCATACATTTTAGGCATGTAGGGTGCTAAGGATTGGCCCGAAGTGCCATAATCCAGGGCTGGAGATGGGGGATGGCAGCCAAACTCAGGTTGACACATGTCAACACACGTGTGTCCCTTGGCAGCCAAGGTCAAGCTCGACAGCATCTCTTTTGTCTGGGCATTTTAATTCCTGGTAATACGCCTGGAGACTGCTGGCTGTTTTTGGGCCCTTGGTACATCCACAGCACAATTTGTTCCTGCTTTGAAGGTTGATCTGACTTCTGATTAGGCAGTGCAGCATTAGAGAGGAGGTGTTTTCATTGCAACTTCTATTGTGAAAATCAGTGGTTTCTTATGGGATACATTTTACCCATGGCAGTTCTAGGTATAAATGGCTATTTATAAAAAATGGAGAAAAATTGAATGATACTAGGTGCTACAAAACAGACTTTATGGAAGTGTCAGTGACTGCTAGACTATAACATGTTATCAATAGGAAGTTAGACACAGTTAAAGAATAGCAAATATTACCCTATGATGGTTCTAGTGTTAAATAAATTTCAATTTTAAATGAGGGAGAGAAGCTGTTAAAAATGGGTCTACCTGTGGTCAATCCCAGAATGCTTTGTGCCTACAGTACAAACCAGGAAGGCCACTTTTAACAGCTCTTTTCCCTCATTATGTGACATTTAAAAACAAAAATGCTGATTTACTGTTAAAGTGAACACATCTGGTAGAGAGCAGTGTTTGAGTTCATAATAACAAGTAATCCATGGAGGTGGCGGAGCTTAGCTGCATGTCTTTTGACTTCAGTAGCATCAAAACAGTGAGGCCACAGTGGTATGTTACTGGGGCCAAGAAGGCAACAGAACGTGGAGCTGTTGCCAGAAAATAATCCATTACCTGTAATCAACAAATTACTTCATATTTTACCTTTGATGCAAAGGAAAAATCAGAATGGATATTGGCAGTTTCCCACATCTTTATTTTTAACAACAAAACAAGTACCTGATTTTCATAATTAATGCATTCCTGACTGGAGTCCATGGTGATTCAGGACACTGAAGAAGGAAAAGTCCATTAAACAGGAAGTGTGTGCTAGCTTTGGGACTTTTGCACACAAATCAATAAAGGTGTTAAGTAGCAAACTTGTTTTTAAGGTGTTTGCCAGTGGACTGAATAATTATTTTAATCATCAATGCAGCTGTAAATGTTGAGCTTTACTGGAAAACAAACCCTGAATCACATTTATAGGTCATAAAGTATCTGCATACATACCAATCTTATTAAAATTTCAGCAATTTAGAGCAACCAAAAGTAGATTAGAGCGTGATTATCATTGCTTTCAAATTACATAACAGTTATTACAAGTTAGGTGGTATCATTTCATAAGGCACTTTCATTAAAAAACAAAGATGACAAAGAAAACTTCAAACATCTTAAAATAAAGTGCTACTGTTCTTCTAGATAGCAGCCAAGAACACCTTTAACCAAGCCTCAAAGGCTTTAAATGTCTGATAAGTGACAAAATAAAGAGCCACCTATCTTTGATTCAGTGTGTTGAATTATGGGTAGTAGCAGGTTGTACTTCTGAATAATTGATGCATACTAGAGCAAAGTCTTTCCTGTGATTGTAACTGAGCCCGGGCTGAATGTCACAGCAGACGGACTCATACTTAAGAGGAGAGCAGTGTATTAGTGTCACTGCAAAGTGGGGCATCCAGTGAGCATGTAGAGGGAGAGCTCTGCAGCAGTACTGACACAGAGGTGCTTCAGCAGAGGGAACGGCTTGAATGTGTAACAGAAGGGGGCAAAACTGTTTTTTTTTTCTATCAAAACTTACACTTGTTACATTTCTGCTGCAAGGCAACAACATTTATGTGTGTAATCAACAACATGATGACATCTTTACGTAGATGCTACATCAGTCTCATTGAAAATGCTGCGGTCAGAGTTTGCAGTTTGTCTCTGGTTTTGGTTTTCAAACCTATTATTGTGTCCTGGAAAATGTTAGTCTTCCTTTTACAAAAGGAAGAGTTAACCTTGATATATCTTTCATTATAATACCATACCACATGAAATATCTTATATTATAGCTATTTTGCACTCTTTTGAATTCAAAAATGGTCTGTAGCTGTAACCCTCATTCTCATGAAAACATGTAATTCCTCAAACTGGCTCTGTCTTGGTAAAAGAGCTTTTAACGTTTTTCCTCCATTATCTCTGTCTGAACTACAGGGTCACCTTAAACTTGAGTGATGTGTTAATTTAGATGATTTTAATAACATAATTAAGAATAGTTTGTCTTGTATATGCATGTTTCACAGTCCTATCCTGCTGATTTTTTGATTGATGCAGTCTTTATTTGTTTATTTACGAGAGGGAACTCCTGCTGCTGCTCTGGCCAGGACGATGAGAATACTCCAGTTTATGTAAAGCTTAAGTTAATGGAAACATTGTGAAAAAACATCAAGGATTTGTTCATGTTAGTGGAATTCTATGACAAATCTTGCTTCCTAGAGGACTGTCAGGATTATCTTTAACCTTTTACTGCAGAAAACGGAGCTGTGTAAAGTGAAAACGGAGAGCAAGCTCCTCAGGGGAGAAATCCAAACATGAGGATCAGAAAAATTCCACTTCACTAACTTTTCTCTGAGAATCAAAGCAAAAAAATTGCAGATAATGCTTCTGCTTTTTTTCTGTGTGCTGACTAAAGCTGGGGCCAGGACACACAGTACTGTCCCTCTGTAGTCAGCCTGGTGTGTGTGGCTCTATTCAAAATGGCTGCACTTTGAATAGGCCGGGGGAGTACGAGTAACAGGATGCAAATGGTTGATATGGAAAAAGCAAAGCTCGCACAAAAGCCTCAGTGTTTGTTTGAGTCAGTCATCATGTCTATTTTGTATTCCAGTGTTAGAGGATGGATGTTTTTTATGCAAATCTTATCAGCCACACAAATGCTGTTGTCTTAAAGCAAAATTGCTTTTAGAAGAAAATGAGACGAGGTAGTAGGTCAGCGTTAAAACATTATTTGTCTCATACTCTTCATAAAAATAGGTCTGTTTCTGCTGGATTCTAGGTCACTGCTCTCTTTGATTATATCAGTCACTATTTGTCATCACTTCCAATCCTATTAGACTAAGGAATGTGTTGTTTATGGGAGTTTACGCAGGATTGACCGAGACATTAGTGATAAGCATTTATCAGATATTAGGCATTTTCCAACTATTCCTTAACCTCTTAATCTTTCTGTGGCTTTCAAGAAACTTAAGGAGAAAAAATGAACTGATAAGGTGGAGGCAATGTGTCTGAAATATTCAAACTAGCTGTTGCACACAGTTGAACTTGCAAACATGTATTTACCAGCTAATAATATATAAATAAAGTTTATTCAGGAGCACTCTCCTTATACATTTAACCATCTGATTGCAAAATGGTTACAGTTTTACTTGGTGGGGAACACTCTGCTCAAAAATGCTCCCTGGATTAGTCAAACAGCATGCTTTGACTTTCCAGGCAGTGCATGGATACATTTATGACAATGCGTATTGAATACAATATAATTAGTTCAACACCAATTAATCCATAGAAGCATGAATCTGAATAAGGGTGCAGTAAGCATTATGCTATAAACGAGGAGGCTGGGATGGAGGAGGTTAAGCTTTGCCAGCTGCAGCAGCAGCATTGTGCATCAGCATTAATTCAAGCAGGGATTAGTGAGAAATATGTCATATTCAAATACACCGCTGTGTTGACGAATTGAGCAGTAATTGGCCGTGGGAGCTTGAAGGCGATAGTTGGGATCTGCTGGCTACTGATCATAGCTGGGCATACCTGCATGAACTAACACATTCAATAAATGTATGTGTAGGTTGGACATTTGTTTGGAAATCAAAAGAGCTGCAAGATTTTTAGTTCCTAAGCGTTGAATGTAAAGAATTTAAGGGATGAAATGTAAAAATCCTCTTTCTTAAAACACTGGTTCCCTTTGGGGGTCTGGGACCCCAAGGGGGGTGCCAAAGATCTCAGCGAGCTTTGTCTGCTCAGAAGTTGCCAAAATTAGCTACCAAAATACATACATCCATTTTGCCCTTATTTTTAAATCAGTGAAACAATTACAATCAATGTTGATCATGTTTCTTTTTTTCCTGTGCGTCCTGGGGGAGCTCAGCTCATTTCAGATATTGGGGGGGGGGGGGGGGCAACAAAGAGAATAGGATGGCAACCACTGCCTTGAAAGGTCCCCTTTTCTGTCCATTTATGCTTTCTGTGCTCCCAATCCAGCCCCTTGTACACTTAAAGACTCAAGGCTCGAGTTATGATTTAGTACAGTTGTCTTAAG
This sequence comes from Cheilinus undulatus, assembly GCF_018320785.1. Taxonomy (NCBI): domain Eukaryota; kingdom Metazoa; phylum Chordata; class Actinopteri; order Labriformes; family Labridae; genus Cheilinus; species Cheilinus undulatus. The sequence goes on along the minus strand of NC_054869.1, from coordinate 21,483,235 downwards.
ATAAGCCTGTCTACCTGGCACTGACCCTGATCCAGTTCCCAGATCAGGCTCCTGCCTCTCTGTCTCGCCTCGTCCTGCCATGACGGCCGTGCTCGAGCAGTGGGAGACATGAAGTCACAGAGTTTCTGGGAAACTGGGCAAAAGGCTCCTCAGATAGGTCAATACGTAACACTGAGCTCAGTGTGGAGAAACACCTTGTTTATTTAGCCCAGACCTGGCTTAAAGAGAGATTTTCTTTTGCACAGCCTTTGAGCTGGGAAGCACATTGGGTAATTCAAGTGTTACGGGATAAAAAGATTGAGCTGTTTTGCAGATTTTGTAATCATACTATATTTACCTTCAGGGAGCTGGAAGTGAAGAAATAAGCTCAGAATAATAGCTTCAGTGTTAAACAGGCCAAAAGGAGTAAGAAATACTGTGTCCATTATAATGGGACTCTTATTAATTGTTTAATTAAGTATTTCTTGTTAAAACCACATGTCCCATTAACTTCTGTAGGTACTGGAGAGTTTTAAGATCATGGACTACAGCCTGCTTTTGGGTGTTCATGTCCTGGACCACAGCCAGAGAGAGGGGGGAGAACCGGGCCAGGCAGGGGGGGACGGGAGGAGACCTGTGGGCCAGAGGGTGCTTTACTCCACCGCCATGGAGTCCATCCAGGGAGACGGCAAGGCAGCTGAAGCCCTCACCACAGACGACACGTGAGTGGGCTCAGCTGGGGGAAAACACACATTATGCACACATATTTGGGCACATACACTCTGCCTCTGTGTGTCTCTTAATCTGCACCTTTTCTGTGACTGACACAGTTACACAACCAGGATCCTGATGCTCATGTAGTGTACATACAGTGCCGGTAAAAAGGATGCACCACTTTGGATCTTTTACCCTTTTATTGATTTTATAAATCAGCCATGATTAATATAATTTGGCTTTTTGACAAAAAAACAAACAAACATAAAACCTCTTTAATGTCAAGGTGGAAACAGATTTCTATAGAGTACTGCCAATTAAACAAAAATATGTAACATAAAATAAGTGATTGCATAAATATTTATTTCTTATTCATTACTTATTTAAACATAATTTCTCATCATTTTTATAGAGGTAGAATTGTTTCCTTATCTCTGGAAAGTTAATGCACCATAAAAACAGCAGCGCATCAGCTTTCACAGACAGTACACTAATCTTCACTCTTTTGATGCTGTGCTGTTACCATCCTTATCTTTAGATGCTTGATGCAGTAAGGCCAGTCTACATGGAAAAGTGTGTGGTTTTTCCCATATTTACTGCATAATGGCTCAGCGTCTCCTGCACCGGTGTGTATGTGCAGTAATTGGCCTAGAACATAAAAAGGGGAGCATTAAAGCTGTGCCCTTGACTTATTTACAAGATTTAGAGCGTGCACTTTATTGTGGAGCTTTAACAAGGAAGCACACCGATAGACTGCACAGCAACAGACACATATTCAAACATGTTTATGTTTTTATTACCAATGTGCCTAATACACTCTGTAATACATTACATATTTTTATTTGATTGATATTACTTTATAGAAATCTGTCCAAACTTGGACATGAAAGAGGATTTTTTTTTGCTAAAAAACCAAATGACATTGACCATGATTGATTTATAAAATCAATAAAAGGGTAAATTATCCCGGGGGGGGGGGGGGTACCTTTTTAAGGCACTGTATAAAACCATAGTTACACACATACAAACACAACCACTGCTCTGCATATTAACAGCAAAGACATGAATATGTACCCTTTTATGAACCTTTAAAAGAATTTCATTAAGAATTGTCAAAAATGACTTCTTGTATATTTCACTGTGTTTCAGGATGGGTGGTATCCCAGCAAAAACACACAAAGAAGAAAAGCTGCTCATCTTCCTGGGTATCATAGATATTCTTCAGTCATATAGGTATGAGAACTAGGTATGGTTACTAACTAACTAAAATACAGCTGTTTCTTCAATAGCTACTATATCAGAAACAATTAATGCTGAATTAAAGACACACAAATGAAGGTATGCATGGATGTTTAATGGCTGCATATAATTTTCAAAGTGATTAGACCGCTCTCCTAAAAGGACTTGGTCTTTTGTATCCCTCCACCGTTATTTAAATGGACACAGCAACCGATCTGTCTTCTTTATTTACAGATTGATTTTTTTTTTATCTTGAGACTTAAGTGAGGGATAACAGTGGAGAAAACCCTCTGGCTCATCAGCATTTTCGAACTTGGGGAGATTTTAATGCTATACATAAATCTCTGTCAGCCTGCTTGGTTGAGGCACTCAGAGTGGGTGAGGTGAGATCAGGACAAGGAGGAATCTAAATAAGCCTAATTTATCCTTTATTCCTTATAGCAAGCTTCCCTTTAAGATGCAATTGTAACCTAAAGCTTTGATGTGTTTTCTGCTGAAAATTGACCTCAGACTTTGTCATGCCAACGGGGAAGAAGAGAGTATAAAGAAGAAGTTGTTGGGTTAGTGGATACTTCATGACAAGCCTTCTTGTTTTGTTTCCTTGCAGGTTCATTAAGAAGTTGGAACACTCGTGGAAAGCTCTGGTGTACGATGGGGTAAGTGGATACTCTGCCCAGATCTGACACTGTTGCTTTTATGAATGAGCCTTTTATTCAGTCATGTACTTAACATCTACTGATAAAAGCACAACTTTTTCACTGTCTGTCCTCAGGACTCCGTGTCAGTACACAGGCCTGGGTTTTATGCCAGCCGCTTCCTCAAGTTCATGAGCACACGGGTCTTCAGGAAGACGCAACGTAAGTCTGCAGGTTGATTATTGTCACACAAGGGAAGGAACATGGCCCACATATGAAAAGAACAGAGTAAAGGGAAAGCAATAGGAAATAGAAAACCCTGAACTGAAAAGAAAAGTCAATATGTGGCCAAGTTTTATTATCTGGCTGTGTTATACTGATTGCAGTATTGTTTCCTTGTTTTGTCTTCTCTACACCCGAGGCACAAGGTCAGTTTATGGCTTGTTATTGCCTCAGCTCATAAGAACTTGAGACATGAATCATCATAAGCGGAACTGATAATAATGTACATCGTGTAAATCATCATATAAATGAGGAAATCCTTGTGGGTTACATGGGTAAAGTTCAATTTGCAAAGGTTTTCTGAGCCGTCATTCTCTCACTCTGGTTCAGTACACACAACCATAATCATGGGGAAGACTGCTGACTTGACAAATGTTCGAAGTACACTGTCAGCTTTCATAAGGAGGGTAAGCAACAGAAGGTCATTGCTGACAGGGCAGGCAGTTCTCAGAGTATCAAAGCAGATTCACAGAAAGTTGACTGGAAGGGAAAAGCGAGGTAAGAAAAGGTAGAGGGATGAGCAACAGGGATGAGCTCAGCTTTCAGAGGGTTGTCACACAAAGTAGATTAAAAAAATTAGGAGATCTTCATAGGGAGTGGACTGAGGCTGGAGTCAGTGAATCAAGAGCCACCACACACCGACTGGTCCAGGAAATGGACTACAAGTGTTGTGTTCTTAGTGTATTGTCAATCCTGAACCATAGACGTCATCAGTGTCTCACCTGGTCTAAGGAGAAAAAGGAACTGGACTGTTGCTCAGTGGTCCAAAGTTCTGTTTCCAGAAATTTAAATAAATTTGGAATTTCATTTGTAAATCAAGGTCCCAGAGGAAGATGAGAGGCACTGAATCCAAGGTGGATGAGGTCCAGTGTTTTCAGTTTCCACAGTCAGTGATGGATTGAGGCGCCATGTCATCTGCTGATGCTGGTCCACTGTGCTTTATCAAGTCCAGAGCCAACGCTGTCAGCCATGCTTCCATCTTCTGAGAAGAAGCTTTCCTTTTCCAGCAGGACTTGGCACCTGCTCACAGTGAAGCCAAAACTACCAGAAACTGGTTTGCTGACCATGGTAGTACTTTGCTTGATTGGTCAGCCAACTGGCCTGACCTGAATCCCAATCGCTGGGGAAATGTCACAAGAGATTAAATGTAATAAGATACAATAAGATAAGCTGTGATAGGATAAGTTACAATAAAATACAATGCAGCGTGGTAAGATATGATGTGATACCTTATTAGCCAAGTAATTCAAAATATATGAAGTTTATTGTTTTTGAATGCCCATAAACGTAAATATTCAAAAATCTGTAAAACATGTCAAACCCTTATATTCCAGGGCATAAGATTATGTCCTTTAAAACATCCACTCTACCCTACGGATATTAGGCCCAGAAATGAGCGAAGTAAAGCTGATGGATGTCTGACACTTTGATTGATCCTCAAGTCACAAGAAATAGTCCTGAAACTTTCTATTAACATTAAATCTAGTGCGAATGTTATGCAACTTTGAGGGGGGAAAAACATGAGTGAGGCAGTCATCTCCTATCAGCTTCGCCAAGTCTCATCAGAGGGAGGTGATGGGGAATGATTTAATTTCATGCCTTCCTGGGGAGGCAGAATAAAGTTGGCTTAAGGGACACTTGAGTAATTGTCATTATACCAGTTAAACAACTTCAATGCTAATTCTAGAGGCAGAGCAGAGGAGTTATATTGTGTGTGAACACTGCTTCAGTCAGGATCATCATCTCTTTCCACTGCCTCCTTTAATTATCCTGTCCTCTTACTCGTCCTTCCTTGAATCTCTCTCTCTCTCGTCATTCTCTCACTTCTTGTTTTTTTTTTTTTTTTTTTTTTACTCTACAGCACTTCGATTCTCCCCTTCAAAGAGGACTCGTACTTCCATCCCAGCTCTGAAGTCATCCTCACAGGAGATCCTTTCATCGCAAGCGGATGAGAGGAACGAGGAGGACAGGAGAGTCAGGCTGGGGGGGGCGTGCAGCCTGGCAAGCTTGGACGGACAAGGTATCAAAAGGTTTTTACAAGTTAACTTGAGAGTTTGGATCTTTCACAACATGCTCTTGTTTTTTGAAGTGCCTGAGTAATTAATGAGATTGTTGAAACTCGAAACCTGAGAGTTTCCTTGAATGCACTTTCACTATTTTCTACCCTTAAATGTAGCGTTTGAATCATCTTCTAGTTTCTGTGGCTGGCTCCAGCTTTTAAGAGAAACTCAAGGCCCATAAACAGCCACTAGCATGCGTCATAAAAATGCTGTCTTCTCAGCAGTGCCCGGCAAGGGAGCTGTCACTGGATGATACAGTAGTCCGCCATAATGGAAAGAAAACAGAGAGCAACTTGTTATAAGAAACCAAACACACAGTTTGCATGACTGTGTACATAAGGCATGTGTAAAGATAAAGAATAGTTTAACTTCAATATCTGCTCCTCCTCCTCTTTCTTTCTTAATGTCATGTCATGGTTACTATCTAAGCCCAGAACAAAAGGGAAGATGTGGATCAGGTTTTTGTCATGATTGATAAGCAGCAGTCTGACCTTTGCTTTTATAATAAAAGAAGATCCACACCAGCACAAACAAGGGTGTGGAGCTGGAAGAGAAGTTATGGAGTCATGAGTCCTCTTTTTTTCACACCCACAACCATCACGTTCAGCTGTGTCATAACAAACTATGAAGCAATTTGGATTGCCTTATTTTCTTTATACTCTTACTTTTTCACTGTTCAAAAGGAACCATTGAGATAAGTTACAGTAAGTTCTCTGCCCTCATCTCAGTCTGTAGAATCACTAGAAAAAGGCCTTTCCAAGAGTAACCATTTCTTTTTGTCCAGATTATACACTGCCAGCTGTATGTTTGATCAATACACCCATACTTAGCTTTATTGATCATATTGATTGCCTAATGAAGGATTTATGTTCTTACAAGGAAAGATGGCAGACGGTGTCAGCATTGGTCGATGTGTAAAAGGGAGCTGATTTTAAAAGCTCATTTTACTCCTTATGAATAAAACACAGGCTGTAGAAATACATCCAAAATGTATATTTGGACAGGAAAAAGCTTTTGAATTAAATCAATTTTGAGTCTTTGCAGCAAAAGACTGGGATACAAACTGAGGCCTGGAATTCGAATCTTTGCTTTCAACAATAGAAAGTAGGAAACCTGGATATGCTTTTTAATTTATGCAGAAGTGGGCAGAACTTTTAGGCACTTAGGGCACTTGAGGGCGCTTAAGGGCACCATCGGGCAAGAAGGGCGATTGACAAAACCCCGGTTGTGCTCTGGATGTCCTAAAAGAGATGTTGTCGAGCTTGACCTTGGCTGCTGAGCAACACACGTGCCAACATGTGTCAAGCATGAGCCCCACGATTTGGCCCAGCGGGCCCTGTGATGACCTCAGCACCCTACATGCCTTAAACATATGCACGTGACTGTATTTATGATGTTTTTATTTCCCTCCTCAGCTGTGTTCGGCTCTTACCTGCGTCCTGATCTGGTCCCTGCCAACCCGTCCTTCTACGAAGGCTCCTCCATGGGCACCATCTCCACCTCCTCCATCTTTGTCAACGTGGACAACCAAACAGAGGAGAGGTGCAGTGTTGGCTTTGTTTACCTTTTTACTTGTCCATGTTGCTCACATTACATGGAGACACTCTGTTGATTTAGCAGTGAGGTGGTTAGTTTATGTGAGGTTACTGTACTCAGTATATTGCTTTCAGGACGGGAAGGAGAGCATGCATTATTGGCCACACCCAACAAACACACATGCCTCTCGCACACTCCCACTTCATTGTCACTCGTGTGCCAACATGACAAGATCTTACTGGTGATGTGCGTCATGGAGCGGATGACTCAGCTCAACAACATACATGCAACACACAAACATACACCTCCTACACTACATGTGGAGAGAGCAGTCACAAATGAGTTGTGTGGTTGTGGGGACCATTTTTTCATTTTCAAAACATGGAGAAAAACCTGCTCCACAAGTTGTACTACATGAATTTCCCATAAGTTTCTCCACTTATCCAGGGAACCTCTGAAAGTTTGACTTGACTTCATGTAAGAGTTGAATAGCTGAATTTGTATCAAGTTTTAAAAGTAATATCAAGTATTCATTTAGTAATGGCCTTTTTGTCATAAAACTTGAAACAAAAATTAATTTGCTCTTACAATTTAACTGATATACCAGTAAAACTAGGTAGTCCCTTGATATTTTCGCACACATTTTTTAAGGGAGACCTAACCAAGATCGCACTCCAGTCACATTTTAGAATAAAATATAAATAAATATATAACAGGTATGATATATTACAGATCCCAGAAGAGGTAATGCTTCAATATTAATCACTAAAAGGTGTTGTTCTGTGGTTCTTTTCTTGATTTATTTATCTTGTTTACTGTAATTATCAGTTAATTCGCTATGTTGCCTTGATGTCTCAGGAAATTAACTAGTTACTGCTGGACAACAAGCATTGATTTATGTTACTTAAATTTAATCTTTCATGGAAAGAAGATGTTTGGATACATCTTTAATTCAAGAAAATCAAATACACTAAATTCAACTTAAGGTCCCTGTAAAGTGAAATCCAAACTTTGTGTCTTAACACACTACATATTAGCCCATGACTGGCTTGCTAGGGAATTACCCAACCCCCCTAAGACTACAATGAAATCCCTGAGGAGTTCATCTCAGTACAGTTTGTTATTAGCCAATGTCACTGCCTTCATTGGAAGTTTTTGTTGGTTCATTGTGAGGTATATTTCCCAAATCTATCAGCCACGGTGGTCTACCGTCATTAAAAGCATCATAACAGAGATTTGTGCCAGAAAACAGTGAATGTACTCCCCATCTTCTGTCTCTTTGCTCTTGCATAGAGCCAGGCAGCTGTGCTCTGATCAAAGCTTTTTTTTTTTTTTTTTTTTTTTAAATTTGAGAGGATCGTATAGAGTGGTGCAGGAATAAGTCCTAAAAGGCGGAAGTAAGTTAGCATTTTAGCACTTCTGGTTCCCTCGTCTGAAAGTCTGTGGGATTTTTGAATGAGTATTCGGTTAAATGCCTGAAATAAGGTCTGTGGTGAACACAAGCTCAAGAGAGTTTCACGTTTTATCCTACAACATAAAATACATCTGAAACATTCCCCACCTTTGAATTGTGTACCTTTTCACGTCTTAACAAAGGCGGTTGATAAAAGACAGTCAACAAGGACTACAGCATACTATACGTGATCATCCGAAGAGCAGCAACTGAGCCTGACGTTCACTTGTATCCGTGGGTGATGACATTAAACTCAGTTGACCGTGTTGTAGTTCAATATAGCATGATGTTAGCTTTTTACTTTCACCAGTCAGATTAATGAAGTAGATATGATGTTTATATTATCAATTTGTGAAGACTATCTTTATGAAGAAAACGTGTAAGTTTCATACATTTTTATTGGACACAGACCTTATTTTCAGCAATAATCCAAAAACCCATTTAAAAATAACATAGGCTCGACGCCAAGGGAACCCATGCAACGCTAACCTCCAGGTTTGCCTACAAAATTACGTCACCACTGCACCACTCTATTTCTCGTGAGTGGGTGTGGCTTCAGCTCATTTAACTGACACCCTACAGAGCAGATTTTACTGCTTCATTTCTCATGATTTTGAAGCTTGACTTCATAAACTTAGAAATGTTTTTCTCAACTGAGATTTAGCCTGGTGGTTCATAACACATCAGCCTGTCATACAACACACCTAAACTTCACTTTACAGTGACTTTAAGTTAGGAGCTTGTATTCCCCAGATAAGTTGAATTGTATTTAATTTTACTTTCAAGATTTATTTTTGAGCTTTTATGCCTTTATTTAAGAGATAGAATGTTTGGGAGCGCTTCGGGGGTTAGAGCCTCTATACTTGGGGCATGTGGATATAGCCACTAGGCTACTGGTGCTGCAGATGAGTTGTCTTTTAGCATGGCCCTCATTTATTTTCCAAGGAGACTTAATGATTTAATTCTAGAATATTCTCAAAATTATCACAAATACAGTGAATGTAGTGTTTTATACTAATAACCTAATGTTTACCTACATCACTTCATACTCCTGCAGTTTATGAAGGTCAGTTTCAGGCTCCATCTTCACCCCTCTACGTGTTTCCATCTCTTACCTCTCTGCCTGTCCTGCAGTGTCAGGTTCAGCTGGCTCTCTGAGGCTCCATTGTGTGACTTGCCTGGTCTTGTCCCCTCATCAGTCACCTGCTGCTGCTTTGACATTGTTCTGTCAACTGTCTTCATAAATATTTAAACAGCCGCTTTGACACGGCCCTAGTTAGTACCATTATGCTGCAGAAACCCTGTGACAAAAGGAGGACAAGCGGGGTAGTGGAAACTGTACAGTAACCAAACAATAATCCCTGTCTGATGGCCACTCGGCCTGATACAGTAGCAACACGTCATGTTAGGATGCTTCAGGGGAAGATTGATCTAGAATAAATCCCCCCTGTATTTCATCCGTGTTTGAAAGTTTTCTCCCCTCTGCTTCTTTTTACCTGGCTTTTCTCTTGACTTTGAGCTCAAAAGTAGGCAGTCACATGTCATAAAGAGTCAAAACACATTCCTGAATATATCAGGGAGTCACCTGATGTCCGTATGAGGAAAACAGATCTCATATCACCCCCTGGTGGTTGAATAAGACATAACTATAGCTAAATATTTGTGTAGATGCAGTCTTTTGCTGCATCATTTTCTCTTGCTCTATTGAAAGATATTTTTATGTTGCATAGTTCCTTTCTGAGGTGCATTTAATCCTCATTGGTGAGGATTCAGAGAATGAATGCTTTTCCTTCTTTGAGGAAAAAACAAAATGACTTGGATTGTAGTATTCCATCTTCAGTAAAAATCAATTTGTATTCTGTAGTTTTATGCAACGTGTGACCATTTGTGTTAAATATTCTACCAGCAAAGGAGGCAGAGGTATTCCACCGAGAGGATTTTGTTGATGCCCTGAAAAACCTATCGCACATGTAGCCCTGAACATCTATTGACTTGCTCACAGCAGAAAGGAAAGGTTTCATACAGTTTATCTGTCACACCTTGTTGATAAGGGATTTGAATCTGTTTTGGGCACTTGAATACCAAGTGGTAATCCTAAATCAGGGGTTCTCAAATGGTGGCCCGTGGGCTGCTTCCGGCCCGCCAGCAGGTGTCATCTGGCCCGCGAAACATTTGGGAAAAAAAGATGGAAAATATAAAAAATATAATAATTTTTAATTTTTACCCTCCTAGGTGCTTAAAATACAAATTTTCACTCATTTATTATGATCTTTCTATAATTAGCAAGGAAAGGTCGCACTACTATGCAATAAATGAGTTAGATATGGTTGAACTCTCTTTAGGGCAGGGAGAAACATCGTAAAAAGACACACGGCAGAGGGCTTCAGCACCTCGACTCTGCAAACATGCTGCCTAAAAAGAGGCTGATACAGACTGCATGACTTTTAAGACTGAAGGAGCAGTATTATTGTCTAATTTAATACTGATTATTTTGTTAAAGATGAAGAATTTAACCACCGTGCGCAGCTGCACGAACTCTCATTGAGTCCAGCCCTTCCTGCACCTCTGATAGGTTTTCTGCAGCTTAGGCCTTAACAAATGTCAGAGGCTTTTGCCTTGTAAAACCAAACTTCTAACCCTGTGGGGGGTTAAAACAGCTGCTCTCAGGATAGCAAATACTTTCCCTGCATAATTGTCCATCGGTTCCAAACACAGACATCGTATCTTGCTTTGGTGATTCAGTTCATTGTCAGCCTGATTTAATCCCTCATTATAAAGAATCTGTAATGCCAAACTAATACCAACTACATTTATTTACATACAATTTAATTTTATGTCAACAAGACATGCAGTTATGGTCTTGATCATTAACGTTTAAACGGGACATAGTTTATAAATCCTACTATTTGAATCCAGGTCTCGTCAAAAAAATGGTAAAAATTTCTCTCATAACGCTAAAAAAAAAAGTTTATAACTGAAAATGTATTCTAACCTGGACACAGGCTCTCCTATGACACGAGAGATCGGCATTTTTGGTCTTGGTGCAGCACTCACAGACATAATTACGCACAGAGATGCACCACTTCATGACGTGCGCAGGGAAGTCAGGGAGACTCAGAGAGAACAGACATGCATAGGAACGACTGTTGTGGCTCAGACGTGCTTATAACTCAAGTTTTCACTCAGTAGGTGAGGTGAGGACTCTCTTTCTGGACTCTGCACTCATCCTAGGTTGGGTGAAATAATCTCAGGGTCTGATCAGATATAGTGGACAACGGGTTGCCATTTTAAGCCATAAACAGTCATGCTGAATGAATGTTTCTAATGAATACCCAGTCTTGTAAATTTAGTATCAGTGGGTCTTAAAAACGTTAAAAATGGGAAAGTATGCCACCTGATACAAGGACAGCAGGACTGACCTGTTTAGATTACTTGTAAATAAATCCTCTGTCTAAAGTGTAGCTAATTAAGCCATACTCTGTGTGAGGCTTTCTGTCCTTGAAAAATGTTGGCTCCCAGGAAAAACTAATTGAGGACCCCTGCTCTAAGTAGTGGGATGTTCAAAGAAAAAAAGGCTGGGAACCACTGCTTTAGTAAACAGAAAGCCAGTAAAAACCAGTATTATGGTTGCCAAACAATTCCTCCTTCTGTGTCATTTTCCCTTTTTATGTCTTCAAACAACTGAAAAAAAAAATCACCTCTCAAACATTAGCTGGCTCCTGTTGCTCAAAGAAAAAGCAAGTTTTCAGAACTTGTTCTTCGCGAATTCATCACAACTCCCTCATAACTTTCCATCTGAAACTGAGTCGTGATTTCAATCTAACCAGTAAATCACTGTGGGCTGTTCGCATAAGAGAAGGGCAAATGAGTTCCAGTTATCAGGTCATCACTTGAGATGTGTTGTTGGGGCCTCAATCAAGGGGGAAGTACTAAGGGCTTTATGGGTAAATTTCAGGGTAAAGACAGGTCCTGAAACTTCAAATTGTAAACAGGGCCTTAGTCAACTAAGGTGTGTGGGAGGGTGAATACTGACGGCCTTGCTGGGAAATCTTGAGGTAAAGACAGGTTGACAAAATTTGCTGCTCACTAAGGTTAATTCATGGAAATTTGAGTTTTATGCATCCAGTCTCCTAAATGTTTTGTGTGTATAATTTATGCATTTTCTTTACTTACTTGCAGGACAAATAAAGTAGTAGTGAAAGTCTACTACTACTACTACACTACTACTACAGGTGGTTAATAAGAGGATCTATTTTTCATTTTCAGAGAGGATGTTGGATCCAGCTCCACATTCACCCTGGAGGACAGCGCTATCTGCCTCACATCAGAGCAGAGCACCATGGACGTGGACATAGACCGAGATGACGGCTCCGTTCTGGATGTGTACTTAGTGAGTTTTGTCAGTCTGTGATTGCAGGTCTAATTCTTGGAAAATTAAATTCTGTCTCTGTATTTTTTTTTTGTCACAATTTACGACGATCTTTTCCTCTTTATCTCCAACAGTGAAAAAAAGCAGTTCCACAACCTTCATTTCCTCCTGCCAACCATCAGACAATCCCCGCCCTCCATTGGACAGACCAGGCCAGCCTTTGACTCCACTTCCAGTGCTGCTACATCAATTTTGCCACATATTGCCAACATATTCAAAGACAGTGATTCTCTTCAGCTTGATGGACTGAAAGACTACACAAAGAGAGTCCCAGCGATGGACATCAGCAGGAACCGTGACATATCATGCAATGTGACGAATATTGGACCGAACTGAGTGCCGCTTTTAGAGCATGAGTCAGCGCAGTGCCATTTAGTTTTATATATGTAAACTATTTTCAATGTCCTTCACAGAGACCTTAAGAATTGATTTATAAACTGTATATATGAGGAGAGGGTAGATACATTTCTTTGTTTTTTTCTGCTGACCTGAAATATATGAAGGAGACTGTCAAAGTTTGCAGCTACATTATAGAGGCTGAACAGAGGAGTTTGCGATGAATTTGTGAAGGCGCCTTTGTCCCTAGTGAACAGGGATGCGATGGTCACCACATAGAAGCAATCCGTTCAAAGACAGATGACGCAGATGAGAAAGGACTCATTTGAACAGATGTGATGGATGTTGAAACTCATGAGGCCAAACACAGACTATGATGTTATTAAAGTGGCCCATTATTTTCCCTAAGGGGCAGTAAGTGTTACTGCCCTGACAGGACCCAGTTGCCTTTGGGATGGGCTGCTGTAAAGTGAAGTGAGAAAAGAGTTACTGGATCTCTGATGAAGCACAGAGCAGAGACGCTCCACTCGCTCTTGATAAAAAAGGCACTTTTGACATTGGTTGTGATTACTGTAAGACATATTTTTCTCTGAAGGACTTGCTTAGATGGGTGAACTACCTGACTGAAGCACAGGTTTGGATATAAGAATATGCACTTTTCTTTTTTTTCTCTTTTTACTCTATAAGTGCACACCTCTGTAAGTCAATGATACTACATGTACAGAGAAAAATGAAGGAACATTGTAGATCATTTTTGATGTGGAGCTTCTAGTTTTGTGAGGTTTGTGTCATGACTGAAATGCTTTTACTCAGGATATCCTTTGATACTGAACAAGTGTGTCCTTTGCATACTACATGAAGAAGCTGTCCGATACCTCTTCATCAAAACCATTTCCAAATGGCAATGTGTAATTTCATGATCACATGTTGATTCAGAGCATAATTTATTCTGTATATCTCAATACTTCACCATCTGCTGAAAAAAATCTTTAAAATCGCTGAATGTAAAGACAATGCGTATTTATATATGATGAGACTCCTCGAAATAAACTGCTAAATTTCAGTGTCTACTGTTAAGTTACTGAATCATCTATTTCACATCACTGCTGAGTATTTGTAACCTGACACACCAGATGCACAGCCATTTATATCCATTGCATGCATGTATTTTACATTCTTCTGGAAAAGCTCTCATAGAGGACGTCTGGGAAGGGCAGGACTTTTCAGAAAATTCCCAGGCAGTGATTGGACCAACGGTTTGTCACATTCAAGAAAGAATTAATTTGTGCGCATGCGCAGCTCCAGAATTAACAGTAGCTTGACAGGCAGTCTCTACCATGGTGCATTAACAGTAGAGCATGATGTGTATAAAACACGCAAGGTCGGTAGGGAGAAGAACGAGAAAGGTCTCCCCTGCCAAGAAAAGCTTGTGGTGTAGCTCTTCTCTTGTTTTGATAAAGAAATGTGGTACAATTCTGGTAAAATTGATGGTAGACTGGTTAATCAATCTGCTCTGCAAGGTTAGTATTTAGCCATTCAAAAAGCAGTGTGCTTGTTTCTCTTGTGTAACAATTTTAATTTACAGAACATTGTCAAATTGCATTACATTTAGTGCAAATAATAACACTTCTGATGTACAACTTAGAAATATACAAAGTGTGTAGATTACTGACAAAATATCAAAATTAAAAACACTAAATGCATTCTTTAGCTGACATTGCTTGTAGATGTAGCTCTTGTAATCATCAGCAAAACAATAATCCAGATCTTTCCAAACCTTAGACCCCTTTGACTAAAGAACCTGCTGGTTTAATCTTAACCATACAGATCTACTAATTGCAAAACTCCCAACCTTTGATGGCATCAAACACAATCGAGAGTTAAATTCTTGAGGTATGATGATGTGAAATGCTGACCCTTTCCCCACCCTTCCTTAAAGTGTTGATAAATGCACATCTGGTGGCTGTACAGCAAAGATAACCAGGACTTTTTTAGGGTTCATCCTGATGTCTAAGGCATCCTGGGGCGGTAGTTTATCAGTCAAAGGGCAGGAGGCCACTGCACTGTAGTGTGGCAAGTGAAATGCTAAATGTTAGAGTCTGACAGAGAAGGATGTTGATTTTATCCTACTCAACATTTTTCATGTAAGCAGCAGGGCTAATTTTCAAACCTGACCCTTGGTAATTGATAAGACTTTTTTGCTGCCTCATTAGGGGCTGTAAAAGGTGAAAAACAACACAAGGTGTACAAAATGTATCCACTCATCTCTCAATGAAAGAGAGGAATCTTTATATCAGACACTAAGGCAGGCCTTTTCTAAACACCTGTCAGAAACCATGAAACATGGAGGTTAAAGGCAGATATCTCTACAAATAGGGCCACACTTAGCATCTATAGACTACTGTCAACAACATTGATATCCAATCACTGATTATCAGTTCAACCTTGTCAAAACTATCATCCAACATGAGTTTTGAAGACTTAGAAAAATGCTCTTTATCTCCCTCTTCAGGTTTCCTTGGCCCATCACTATCTTCAAATTCAAGCGTTTAACAGTCAATTCACATTTCTCACATTGGTAAACTTATTCTGTTTTCTCTGTACAATACATTGTGTCCACGGTGCTTTCTGTAAGCTACTTTAGAACAATCTAGAAATATAAAGATTTCAAAGCTTTAGGCTCTGACCCCCCATCAAACCGCAGAGCGAGTCATCACTAGAGGGACAGGAGAAGGCAAGCAAGAGGAGACACTGTATCACACCTCCAAGCTTTTCCTGTCCTCACCTGCTTTCCTCTCTCATGGTAGCAGCAGCAACACAAGTAGCAGGATTACTAGTGATTAAAGCAAACCCAAAAGAAGTATGTAATCATAAGAAATGTACAAAACAATTTACAAAAAAACAAATAATTGGTAACAACAATTCAAAAACCACTTAGGAAACTCTTTAATTTACAAACAAATGTACCCATGACCAGCAGATGGTGTTAGGCCTTTAAAATATGGCTGGGACGACAACTACTGATGGATTAAAGCCATAAAACCAGTCCCTCCTATGAGCAGGGGTCCTGTTGGACGTCCTGAATGATATGCTGTCCTGCATGTAGAAAGAAAAAAACACATTCTAGTTGACTGGTGAATGGGTCATGTAGTCCGGAGAGCCATGAACAATGTTGTTTCTACAGAGGAAAATCTCAGCCTCCTAAAGCCTGAAAAAAGAAGAAAGAATCCAAGATTACATACAAAAATGACACAAATAAAACAACCTAGTGTCTATTTTTTTAATTTTACATCAGGCAACAGCTAAGTGACAATCAATACTAATCAACAAAAACATTTTTTTCACAGTTTGAATAAAGAAATGTTGCGCCTTATGGTTACCTGTTTGTGCTCAGAAGAGAATCGGCTTCCCAGCTGTTTTCTCCTGGACGTAGGAGGTGAAGCGTTTAAGAAACTTGGGATATTCTCTCTTGGCCACGGCTCTGAGGACTGAAGCTGGAGCCCATCCTCCTGGGTTTACTGCAAAATAGAATAATCAGAGCAACTGTGAATTAAAACATTTCTTTAAAGACAGAGAATCCCACAGTGCAGAACAGACAACAGTCTAGAGCGCCCTCTAGTGCTAGAAAAAATTTAACTCAATTCTTTCTTAAGTCCCCCTTTAAGTCGTCTTTTGTCAGAAAGAAGCCAAGGGGATAGAAAGGCAGTTTCAAGTCTGGCTGACATTTGCAAGTCACAAGCGTGTAGTTTATTCAGCTACCAGCTGTAAAAGAGCCAATTAGCAGGAACATTGGCTGATACGAAGTGTTTCTGTATTTTTACAAAAGGTAGTAATGCCAAAAAAAATAGTCAGAAGTGACCCAGCTAGTCATGCAGATTACCAATAATAAAAACAAAAACAAAACACAAGCCAGCTGGAATCACATTTATGACGGTACATTTTTATTTTCCTTTTCTATTTTGCTACTTAAGTCTTCATTGGACCTTGATAGACTAAGGTCATTTCTGATGATTAAAACCCCTTCTCACAACCCAAACAGATAACACCATCCAAAGCGCTAGCAGACGTTCCATTTTCCAGACTTGTCTTAGGGTATTACTCATGAACACAATACACATCTTTAGCCTGAATTATCCTTCTTACATGATATTGTTGGGACATATTCTGGGACTGGTGTGAGGAGTGTTGAGACACAAATTACTCCAGCAAGTGTTGCCTTTGCTTTCAGGTAGTGCATTTTATTGGTAGGAACTTTTACTGAGGTGTCAGGTGTTGCTAGATGGAGAAACACATACAGTTTTCTGAGCTACACATCGACTAAGGTAACACACTAAAGGTAACAGGGTGAATACAGAAAATCTGACATTAAATTTAACACTTTTTAAGACCTTTTTCAAGCACTTCTGTTTACATTTTAAGACTACTGCATCGTGCAAAGTAAGTATGGGTTCTGTGCCAGTAGTTAGACAAAAACGTGACAACAAAGAAAAGAAAATGCCTGTAGTAGAAACCGTCTGATACTGTAAGGAATCAGGATGTATGGTCTTATTTTTCTCTCAAGTGGCATCTCAAGTTATACCACAATCTAGAAGTAATTATTACATGTTCTGCACTGCAGTTAAAGCTAAAAAGTAGAACAGCCTACATTTAGGTTTTAAGAAAAAATACAATGCCCATTCCAGGATACCTATAGAATGTGTGCACGAACACTTTACTGTTGCAGATGATCAGCCATAGCTCAGTTTAGCTAAGTTGTATTAATGTCAATATTTCCATTCCCATCATGTTATGTGGACTGTAACCTTTTTAATATAAAAATTAAAAACAACATTTAAGACCCCATATTCTGCATTTAAGACTTTTTAATACCTTTTTAAAGCCTTCATTTTGGCTAAAATTGATTTATCAACTTTTAATACTATTTAAACCCTGGATAATGGGCATGCTCATCTCCTGCAAGTGGAGAACAATGAAGACCTTTAATGAATGGCAAATAAACCTTACATTAAAGAAAGAAGATATTGGATTGTCTTATTTTCACATAGATGCCACACTGAGGGCATAGATTAACAAATTAGAGTGTTATGTAGCCCTCAGTGGTTTTGTTTTAAGGCCTAGCAGCCTGAGAATATCATTAATGATTTTTTCATCCCCTCTTTAGTCTTGAGAATTTTGTTGGGATTATACCTTTTCCAAGTATGGATTTTATGTTAACAAGAAACAGTACTCCAGATTGACTTTGTCTCAGTGTTAGGTATCTATATTTGTTTGGATTTATGTGCTTGTGATTCTTAGTGACACTGATGTCAATGATAGGATTGTTTTTCACTTAGCCGCTGTTGTTTCCAGTGATAGTGACAGTAGGTGTGTGACATTTTCTCAGACTGAGGGACACTTACCATTGGCAACGTAGGTGATCTTACAAAGGATGTTGTCTCTGCTGATCTCTTTGTCACCTTCTGGTGGGCTGACCAGAGTTTGGCAGATCATGGCGACATTAATTTTGGCACGAACACACCGATTAGTAGGCTGAAAGTTTAACACAAATGTAAATGTTAAAAAAACTCCCAGCTTTAATATAAGCTGTGATGGAAGTTGAAGAGGGCTGGCACTATTATGCCTGATATTTACAGTGCCTTGTTTGACTGAGGGATAATTATATTTGGTAATACATCAAATACATAACAAAAAAACACTTGGATGTCTGAATAAATCTGGAAAACATCACTCAATGTATAAAATAACATTAAAATAAGAGGATTCAGCACAAACAAAAAAGCTGAACTTTCACCCCTTTTTAAATTAAGTCATGATTTTAAAACAAACCACATGTTTCTACACAAGAAACAGCGTTTGTCTGAAAATGAAAACTAAATAAAAAAGGTTCAATTTAACTCTTTTACATGTGGTGTACACTCTTATTTTCTGTTGAGCTGAGGGTTTGTGTCATCCTTTCCAACAGTGCTCTGCACAGGGCATCTACTTTTTTATGAATCAACTATGTTAACATGTAAAACAGCAGACAAGGAAACATGTTTATCAGAGTTCTTGTTTCACTAGATGCTAACTCACAACTGCCGGATGGCATGAAGTGTAATGTCGCAGTGATTATACAGAAAATCTCAATTTAATACTTTTAATACCTGTTTTTCAAGACCCTCCTCATACGATTTAAGAACCATTCATATTTTCAATTTCTAACCCATTACATAAGGGTGTGAAAAATGTGACAAAATCAACAAAAACCTCAGTAGTATTTGTTATTGCATGCAAATTAAGCGTTCTTGGGGCATTCTGAGATTAGACTATGAGAATTAAAAAACAATGGTTTGATACCATAAAGCATTGGGACAATCGATGGTCAGATTTTTCTACTTAAGTGGCCAGAAAGCGACAGAACACAATCAAGAATTACATTTTTCTATTTTAGCACTGTATTTTAAAACTCAAAGTAGCTAAGACCGTATATTCTCGCATTAAAGGCTTTTTAGTAGTGATCTTACTTGGGCATTGTCATGGTCCACAGAGAAGTTGCAGACCAGCCATGTGTCGGGATCATTTTCATTTGTTGCCAAGATCTTTCTGATGGCTGACAGATAAAGAACGTCTCTCTGCGATGCAGGCCAGACTCTCTGAAACACAACCAGAGGCATTACGCTGGGATCAAACAGACCACAGAACAGCAATCATCAACAATCATCAGTGTTGTGTAAAAGCTTCGCTTACCTTGTGCGTCTGATAAACAATGACCGCGTTATCAGAGAGTGTTTCCACAACGTTGAAATTTTCAATAGTGGCTGTGGGAGGAAGAGGTCAGATGGGTCATGACATTGAAACAGAAAAAAACCCCAACTCCATATACGTAAGATGCCGACTTCTATTGTAGTTAACTCACTCTCCCAGTCCAATCGCACAGAGGTGTCCCAGAAGTAGTGGCAGACCTCATGTCCTGTTACCCCCTTCACTGCATGAGTCGCTTTGAGAGGATCCAGCACAATGCCATTCTCCTCCACTTCTCTCCTGTACACCTGTTGACACAAAGTGAGAAATGAATAATTAGATCTGAAGCACTAAAAACATCCTGAAGTATACTCTTAATTCTACCATGAAGCATCTCTCAAGCTGTTCTGGTGTAAAATCACTGAGGGACACTCAGCAAAATACTTAAGGCAGTTTTTCAACTAGTTGTGACTTATGATTTACACACGCAGGAATGTTTTTCACTATTTAAACCTCCTTTGAAATATTGTTCCTGCATGTGCTCTGTAAACCATTATTCTGCAATCACAGTTCCTTTTTTAAATCCTGAATAAGATTTAAATATTCACAGCCAACAATCAAGGGAAATGATTCATGAGCTGCTTCGCTCCTCCGTGCTTACCTTCATCTCTCCTTCTTCTATTACCAGCTGCCAGTTGGCATCTCCACCCACATCTTGAAGAGAGTAAGTCATATGATTCTGCACCATCTCCTCCACCTGAGACACAGACGAATATTGATTAAATCCTCCTGTTTTCTCATTTCACGATTTGAGGACCAGCTTAAAAAAAAGAAGTTTGAGGAGAGAAGACATTTTAGATTTAATGATTTATAGACTTGAGCAATGACACACCTGGCACCTGTGCTTGTATTCTGAATAAAGTCAGAGCAGTCAAAGAGAAAAAAACATGGCTTTCTTAAAATCTTAGGAATTTCTTAAGAAAACATAACAGCTTCTGAACAGTGGCCACATAAATATTATACGCTGTAACTTAACATGAACACATGCACATGCTCATGCTGCAGAAGTGACGAGGGGATAGGAAATGAGGTTTCTCTTTAAACTAATCAGGGTTATTATTACAACCGCTACGTGAAGCAGACAACCTGTCAGTCATTCCAGGAATTTCTATTTTTTTAGTCCTGATGCATCACATAGCACTATGGAGACTAAAGCATGCTGCTAGATGGAGCTGAAATCTTCATGAAATCCTGGAGAGACTGGTTAGTAGACATTCTCATGCTCTCTGCCTGCTGCAGTGGGAAGAAGCAGTAGACGGATGCGTACCCCTGCAGAAACAGGTGCTAGCTGCGGAACAAGTACAGTACCTGCGTGCTGAACCTGTGAATGTCGTCCGAGGCACTGACTAGCTCAACAGATGATAGTGAAGAAGAATGGCTATGGGGCTGTGCAGCAGAAAGGAAGATTGAAAGAGAAAGGAATAAGCAACAAAGCATTAAGAGGCTCTGCTGCAGAGGTCCACAGGGCACTATCAGAAATAGTTTTCACATGAAGGTGCTGCATAAGCTCCCAAATTACTGCAATAAGAGGCATAAAATGATTTTTTCTGTGAAGAAATTGAAGTAAAGCATGGAACAATTAAACAGGAGCACACAAGTTGCACCAGCAAAGACTTGTGGACAGACCAGACAGGTTGTTAACTGACTAGACTGCAGACAGGAATGATGATACGATGAGAATAGCAGCGCTCAATTTTCTTATATTAGAACAGGAGGAAAATGAAGCACAGTGAAAACAGAGCTGTGTCGGGCACCTTGGTGGCATATCGGTGGGTACCGATCGTGGAGTAGGCGTCTCCCGCAGGCACTGGAGTCAGTCGAGGTATCCTCACCTTCTCCGACTGGCACTGAGGGACAGAGAGTAGGAGTATAACAGAGAGGACTGGGTGTTACTGCTGTTCAGCTAATTTTGCTTGGTAAAAGTTTACTAAACTGTTTTAAAAAGAGATAGAGGTAGAAATGAAGTGTTAGTTCTAGGTTTTATGTGTACTTTTTATACTTAGAGATGGGAAAGGACAATTTGTTCTGAACATCATACCTGCTCCTCTATCTTGTCCTGTCTGTCCAGTGCAGCTTCCACTGCATCGAAGAACTCATCTTCATTGATCAGACTGTTGGGCCCCTCCTGAGGAAAGGAAACAGTGTCATCAGTGAAAGCATCCTTTGGTTACAACACTGAGAAAAGTGCAGGGTAATATAGAAATGCACATGTCAACGGGGGAGACATAACAAGGATGAGCCAAGAAATCTTTCACCAGCTGTAATTAATTAATCTAATTTCATCTAACCTCATAGTCAGGGCCTCCGTAGTGCGACTTTTTCTTCAGTTCATTCATGGCAGACTTGTAGGCATCTTCTACCCTCCTTCTTTTCTCTAACTCCTGAACAAAGAGGGAGGAGAAGTGTTGTGTTTTCAGTGTTACACAATTATTAATAAAGGCGGCATTTAGGCTGGAACACCCACTGAGTTATTGCTGTAGCATTTAAAGTAGATCTGATCTATATTTAGACAACAAACAAAAGGAGTACAGCATTATATGCCCAGATCATCCTTGTCAGAGTGACAATATTTCGCTAATCAGATTACAACTATAGGAGACACAAATAAAGAGGACAAAAAGGGCAAATCCATCACTTCAGTTCATTCATCTCTGAACACTCAAACAGGTTCTACATAATCTCTCATTCCCTGCCAGAGGCAAATAAGCACACTTCACTCACTTCAACCAGAACAGACCGCTCCGACTGCTTTAACCATCTTTTCTTTAAAAAACACAGAAACTTAAAAAGACACCTTCAATATCAAGTTTGTTTGTGACAGCGAATGAATCAAACTGAACTTCTTACATACACTAAAACCACTTCACGGTGTACAAAAAGGTTCATATTTCAGACAGTATAAGAAAAGAAAACTAGTGCAGTAACAGTGACGTTACTGCTTTATTTACTTCTGTACTTGTTTAAAAATACTTTAAAAAAAAGGAAAAAGATCAGACAGCATCAACAAAACCTCAACAGAAAGGTGTGAACATGAAGCATCAGGCACAAAGTAAACAGGAGCCGATCCTGCTCCCAGCTCTGTTTCCGCACTTCTCACACATTCGGACAGAAACCTACTGTGAAGAAGAGACTGCAGGTCTGCAGAGGTATCCATTTCTGTGTCTGGTATTTAAGCAGCTCTGTCCCCTTGTGAAGCGAAGGCCTCAACAAACTGCACCAAGATGTCCGCGAAGTCATTTTTCAAAGTACTTCTGTTCACTATCAGTGTTGGCAGAAGAGGATTTTTCCTTCTGGTGTGTTTTCTGTGGCTTTTTCTATTTCCCAACTCCACATCAGCAGCTAAAGTTCACACACACACACACACACACACACACATAACTAAACTATGATAAGACTGAGGTAGTTTCACTCAAGCACTGTAGCGAACTGAAAGCACTTCCCTGCTTTGGTTGGATTTTAGGGTTGGGCAGCTCGCTTTTGCACAGGAAATAAAGAAACTGGTTTGACAACATCAGCTGAGCTCATCATTGTAAGCATGTCAAGCTCTGAGGAGCATACCTTTACACAGATATTCTAAAAGCTCTGTAGATAAGGATAAATAAGTGGCTGAAATAGATGCTGTGAACTCCAAACACTCAACCAAATAATGAAGGGTTAAAGTTCACTAAGGACAACAGGTGCATTTGTGTTCTGGTAAGCAGGTTGGACTATTTTAAAGTTTGCATTGAGTAATTATCAATAGCCATTTAAGTAAGTTTTCACTTATCTGGGCTGTGTAATCTATGGATTAGTGAGATGTTTTTGCCCTAGTTCTATTGTTGACTAAGCCTGTTTAGTATCTATAGAAATCATCATGCTTTACGACTGAAACTGGCAGCTGAAAACTGAAACATATAACAAGAACTAGTGGTAGACTGTTTATCTGCCTGATTATAGCTAGTGCAATATTGTTCATTTTCATAACATGCGTTTTTACTTTTGCCACATTAAGTACAGTTTGTTTGCATAGCACATCGGTTCCAAACAACATAAAACATGCACTAGTAATAACGGGTACTGATATTCCCCTGAGTAAACAATATCAATGGACTCCTGCTAAAAACACCAAAAATGAAGGCCCCCAAACTATCTTCCTTAAAAATGTATGAATAATTCTACCAAATATAAACATGCAGAAATTAGAAACATATTAAATCTTCAACACATATCAATGCCATCTCGTCAAAAGCTAAAAAGAGAGGATAAAAATCCAGGTTTGTCTGCTTTCACAAGCACAATTTCACTGCCACCCTCATGAGTAGGGACACACGATATTATCAGCCTGATATCAATATCGGCAGATATTAGCTAAAAAAGGCAAATACTGTGTCTGCAGATAAAATTTTCTGCTGTTATTTACATCCGATTTTTTGCCATGAATATCAGCATATATTGGCTGTAAAATTTGGCCATATATACTAATAAATTTGTTGAGTTTTAGGCTGGACCAACAGACCTATGTAAGTTGAGGTCTTTTTCTTTATTCATCCTCATTTTTTAAACTTTAAAGTGTGTTTCAAGACAAGAAGTTTGTTTCTTTTTTCATCCTCAAACCTTAAATTGTGTTCAAAGGACTGAACTTTTAATTACGTTAAACATATTTAAATATCTGTATCAATATTGGTATCAGCTAAAATGAATTTGTAAATATCAGGAAAAATCCAATATTGCGCATCCTTAATCATGAGATAAAATATATTATAAATTTATGAGGGATGCAGCATTTGATTAGCATAATATCAGTGTCCACAGATAACAGCTTAGAAAGTTCATTATCAATATTGGCAGCTATGGACATTTCTGCTGATACTGTATTTACAGCCAATACATTGTCTGTAAATATCAGAACAAAATGGCTTTGTTCATGACTCATTACTTAAGTTTTAATGATAGAAGTTTGTTTCCGTGTTCATCCTTAAAAGTGTGTATTCAAGATAGATGTTTATGTTGGAACTGTGTGTATTTATCAGTATTAATATTGATTAAAATAAATTTGTGAATATCCACTTGTTGGATATCAGAAAAAATCCAATATTGTGCATCCCTAATATCCCTACACCTTTTGTGTTGTAACATTTACCATGCTCAGTATCAACATGAATGACTGTTTCAAAATGCTACAATCTTGGTTAACATTTGTACAGCAGTGTTGCAACTAAGCCCTGATCATCTGAAGGCAACAATTAGCTCCTCAGCCTTTGGCAATCCATGCAGCGGGAGCTGCTGACGCGCCCACTCATGTAACTGCTGATTACTGACATAACACTTTGCACGCTGTGAGTGACATTTAAAGCACGTGTGGAGAGGGGGGGCTGTACCTTATCCAGTCTCTTCTGCCAGCTGTCCTCTCGTTTGACCATCAGTTCGATGCAGTGGGACAATGTAGACAGGATCCCTGCTGTGGTGGCCTTAAAGGTGATGGCCTCACCCTTGAAGTCTATCCCATTCATGCCTTTTGGACTGGCAGGGGAAAACACTGACACAGACAATGAAAATGAATCAGATATTAAGCACCAGGCGACTGAAATTCTGTTTTATACGGATACATTAGATTGTAGCTTTGAGTGATCAGACAGCCTGTGCAGACAGACTCACATTTCTCTTTGCTGCCGTTGTTGTTGTGATTGTATTCACCATCTGGTCTTGTAGTTGCGGGGAAGTCGTCTTCATCCTCTTCTACTTCTGTTCATAAAACAACAACATCCTTATATTTGTGTATTTTTTTGAAAATCATAGCATAAATACCTAAACATGGACATACACAAAATCAACATAGCTGAAATTCTCAAACTTGTTCAGTAGGAATGGTAAGTGTTTACGTTTTCAGAGTCACTTGAGCCAGACACTTTTTCCTCTGTGGGTATTTGTGAATTTCTTTGAATTTTTTAGTCACAAAAGGTCCTTAACTAAATTACATGTTCATATACAAGAGAAAGTATAATGTAGCATGACTCTGATTGATATCAAAAGTTCTTGCTCAGATATTTAACATCCCATAAAGAGCCTTGTAAATGGATATTGATTTATACTTCCTTTCTCAAAAAACCTTATCAACCGCTCTCCTTCTACACTCACATTACAAGAACTAAGAAAAAAGCTCTACATCTATGAATTACTTTCTTAGCCAGAAAATGTCAAGATCATTTCCTGATACCACAACCACAGGGATCCATTTATCACATTTTCCCCAGGTTACACTTAATCTCTGCTACCATATAAGCTCCTTACAGGCATATGTAAGCTTATGATTACCTCTGTCTCTCTGAAATTCATCTTTGGAGACAGCATCGGCACAGGAGTCAAAGTATTTCTGCAGGGTGTCTACTTGTCTGCACAGAATGTCCCGGAAGGTTTCCATCTCTGCTAGCTTCTCACGCAACCTGTGCCCCTTCTGAGCACAGAGAGAAACAGGGTAGGGAGAAACAATTTAAAGTCTGTCAGGGGAAAGATTCATGGCAGTTTTTTGTTTCAACCTAGAGCCAGGGTAAAAAGAGGAATAAATACATCTAGTACGGATGGCTAGACAAACCGCAGCTGACTTGGTCTTTAGCTAGTGAATTAAGAGATTACTGTAGTATATTTGGCCAAAGTTTGAATTTGTATTGATAGAAATACTTCAGATACAGCAGTGAGGATCAGTTTAACATCAGTCCAAAATCATTCAAGCCTCAGCTGTTAGTGTGGTTTTCACCTTGAAAGAGGATGTAGATGTAGCAGACAAGGCACTGGCTGCAGAGGTGAGAGACAACATGGAACCATGACGCCTGAGACTGGTTTCTGAACCGTAGCCAGACTCGGCCTGAAACCAAAGGAAAGAGAGAAAGTGATGACAAAGAGGAAAATTGAGGATGCTTACGATCATCACAGTTATTTTTATAATTATATATTCATTATGAATACTTATTGATATTACAATATCTGAACCACATGCATTTACTGAACTTTGTAATACTTTGAAAACAAGCATTAAATGAAAATAATTATGTAAATAGAAATGTTTGTGAGATAGTGGTGACATACTCTTGTTTCCAAATTATAGCAAATGTGAAATATTTAACACACAAGACAGAATGAGTGCAAAACAGTACGCAGCACACTTCTTTTTAATCTAAACTTAAAATGAAGCTTGACCAACTCCTCTAGACAAATGGAGAAATAAGATGCAAAAAGGAAGGAGTATAAGACCAGCAAGTGCATGAAGCAATAAAACAATAGGATATAAAAAAAGATGGTCTGAAGCTCATAAAAGTAGCAGTCAGCAGCACTGAGTAATGCTCAGCCCAACCACAACAGGCTCTACACCTACATAGACAAACAGTCTTTTGTAAGGGACCAAGGATGACAAACAGAAACACGCAGGAAACCTTCCAGCAGACCTGAAACTCCTCCTGGTTGTGTAACAGTTGAAATAAATAACCGTTGATCCCGGAGTGAACAGATCTAGGCTTGAGTGTAACTTTGTGGACAAAAATACAGCACACTTATACTGCAGTATGAAGTGTACCGTCACACATGGCATTGTATAACAGATCTGCGTTAGACTGGGCATTAGGGAGTGGCAGAGACTGCAATTGTTCTATTAAGTTGTGACTGGGTGAAGGTGAAGCCTGCGACTATCAACTAAGCACAGCAACAGAATTTATGTATAATAAAATCAGTGTGTACAGCTCTTACAAAAGTTAGTTAATCTTGTTTTTAACACAAACAGTGCGACAAACTGCATTGTCTGCTATCAGACAGAGAGAAGCAAAAGAGACAACAGGTGCTTTCATTCATAGCTAATCAGGAGAATCACTGACTAGGATGTGGCTTCAGACAGAGAGGCGTGTTTAATGAGTCTTCATTGATAACCTGTGGTTAAATGATCACCTAAAAGTGTGAATTTTCCTTTATTTTAACATAAATCTAAGTTTTCTATCTCACAAATAGAGGTATTGCTTAAGAGCAGTGGCAAAGTGAGGAGGCGGTCAGGCGATAAACCCACATACATTCCTCCGCTAATTGCTATTGCATCACCTGTAACAGGATGACAGACCGAAGGAGCTGGCTTTGACTGCCGGTGAACAGATCGGGAGCTGATTCATAATCTCTACTAAGAGCAGCCACTAGAATATGAAGTCTGATTTTTGCTTTTACAGGGTGCAGTATGTTTAAATTGACACCACCCCATGATTACTAAGAAGCCAGAATTACAGCGATGCCTTTACTAGGGCTGAACGATTTAGGAAAATAATATAATTGTAGTTTTTCCTCTTATCTTGCAATTACATTTTAATATGCAATAATTTTTAAAATGTTCTCATGCTAAGTATTTTTAATAGTCACAAGCAATATATTATTCCATACTCTGAGCCTACACATATTAGGTTAAACATAAAGTGTTCTTTTCTTTAGGCCAGAATGTTTAAGGATAAAATTAGATGATGCAGGAGTTATTGACATTTTTATCTGTCTATACATTAGCAAACTGATTGATTTGTTTGACTTGCAGCTGTGTAAACAATCATCATCACAACTAGGGCTAAATGATTTTGAAAAAAAATATCTAATTGCAACAGTTTGGACTCCTTACAAACACAATGTAAGTTTTTGTATTAAAGGGAATGATGTTTTTTTTCTTTGGTTTTTTTTAAATATTTCTTCAAACTATTCTAGAAAAAAGTCATGGTTGGATGTTTGCATGACGTGTAGATCATTACATCTCTGCTGCAATTTAATCTAACTTTCAATTAATTGCCCTGACCTAACCTTGACTTCGCAATACAGATCAGTTTAAGGATTTTCTCTTAATTTTATAAGACAATGAATGAAATTATAAAAAAAATCCTTTATATTCATTTAAAACCCATAGAAAGCATGATCAATATGAAATTTAATTATTTAATAATAATTAAACAAAAACTGTAGCCATAAAACTGACTTCATCCAGACTAGGCTAATTTGACAAGCTTTAATATAGACAGGGTAGGGCGAGAATAACATCTTAAGAAAGATGTATCTGTCACGTTGAAGAGCAGCATACAAGCATAGCTTATGTCAGGCTAGACTGTAACTGAGTGGTCGCACTGCTGCAATGCAGATTTTATCAAAAATAGAAAACTTTTGCCTCCGCAAACAGTAGAGCAACTGTTAGTGCAAGAGCTGCATCCTAGGTTTGTTATTTAAATTTTGAATAGAGATCAATGATTGATGAGAATTTATCTCCAGTTTCAGCAGCAGTGTGTCACCAACACTGGGTTAGCATACATTAATATTTTGATACTTCAAAAGATGAGGGATTCTTTATCTCCACTGCTAGAGTTACACAACTCTCTGCATAAACTACTTCATTCCCAAGTGTTACAATCATTTTGGTTTCCTGAAGCAACAACATGTCATGACCTTGAACAAACACACAAAATGTGCCAGTGTTTACTTCATGTTGACCTTTTGGCACCGCCTACACTTCAAACAGCTGAGTACAACAGTTTTGCAGTTACATGAGTGGCTAAATATTTGGACAAAACCTGATACTAGCTGAGAGCATTTCTTGCACCACAACTACAATACCATCTAAGATATTCTGCTCTGTTTCTTCTAATAGGTTGCTGAAATCATAAATATGCTTTAACTTGTTTGGGGAGAGACAAAAAGGCAAAGCAGAGTGCTGAGGAAACATGGAGATCAGTCTGTGAAAACAACAGAGACTGCCATCTTAATGCAACTGGTCAGATCCTTCAAACAACATGCAAAACAAACACATTTACATGCAACACGTTACATGACATTGTGAGTTACAGCCTTGTGATAATTAAGTGTTTAGAGTAGCTGAGCAAAGCATATATTTTGTCCTATATCACAGCTGCTTGAAAATGTATTAATGAAAATGATCTCTTAAAAATCTACTTTAAAGCACAGCTATGCTTTCTAAATGTAATTTATAACTATCATAATCATCCTTATGACTATTTTCATTTTTCATATTCATATTTTAAATGTTCTTTGCAATTACTGACATGCCGTTAAGTTCAACACGCGGCTAGCCAGTTGGAAATGTGATACTCTTCAGGGATGCAAATTCAAAAATAATTTATTTTACAATCCTCAAACGAGTGCAAAGATGGGTCCTCTAAGTCACACCCCGATTACAGCATGCCACTTAGACTTCAGTGAAGAAGGTAACAGCAAGCAAGCAGCATGCAAACATGCTAAAGCCCACCATTCGGCCATTCCAACACCCAAGGCAGAGCAGGACACTGCTGCAGTCCCGGCGGTTAGCTGGCCCCAACATGGACCTGACGCTCCCCCAACACTCCTACTGCTCTTACAGCTGAGAGGCTTAAACCAGTACTCCTGTTTCCCCGGACACACCTCAGTGAGGAGCAAAAAGGAAGAGGAAGACGGGGGGGAAGAAAAGCCTTACAGCCTCCGCTTAGCTCGTCAAGAAAAAGAAAGCAGCAGCGATGGAGGGAAATGAGGAAGAGGGAGAAGTGATTTGCTCTTGAGCAGCCGGAGGAGAGGCAGAAGAAACAGACGGAGCAACAAGGATGAGTCTTGTGTTTCCTCTGCAGAGCAAAACGGGTCTGCTCTCACTCACATCTACCGCAGACGCACACAGGAACTCAAGACACACATACATGTATGTACACCACACTCCTGCTGCTTACAGAGATCATCAGACCACACACCCTGATCTGTGAAACCTTTTCATCTTGTCCGTCTCTTTGTCCAATATCCATCATGGAGCAAGAAACAGGGACTCTGTGTGTTTGCATGTCAGAGAGAGAGGTGTGTTGAAAAGGGTGCACATATGCATGCATTACAGAGCGAGGGTCCAGGGCTGTCTGGAGCTGTTTGTGTGATACCACACTAAAGTACCAAACGGGTGGGCGAGCAAAGCAGCCCACTGAATGTTATGACAGAGAGAGAGAGAGAGAGAGAGAGAGAGAGACAGGCAAGGCAGAAAGTCAGAGGCAGGGAACAACACTGCTCCTGCTTCACTTCTACCTGATCTCTTTCATCCTTTTTAGTTCTCTTTAGCTGATATCTCATTGTGAAGCCAGATCTAGGTCAGCTGTGTTCAGACTGTGCCACCAACAATCCTGAAGATGAGACCACAAACTAGGTAAATAAAAGGGGGTTCCCTCTTTCTTTCCACACCCCCCCTTTTAACCCAACAGGATGGAACAGTCCTCTCAGATCCAGAGTTTTATGTGTCCCTCTTGATTTTTTGTTGCGGTGAGAGCGCATGTCTAAAAAAGATGCATTATTTATCAAGAGCTGCACTTAACGTCCCCACAGTTAGCACGACTTTTTCCACCAACACAAACACACCCACACATAAAAACACAAATGGCCTTGCACAAAAACTGCTCTTATTCACTGCAAAATAAAAGATTGGTGATGTGGATATGTAGGAGATGGTTGGTGGTTTATTAGAGCTATTTAAAAGCTGTTACTATGATTTGCTGGACACCTATTAATGTGCATTTACTGTTGTTCATAAATTCAAACTGATTTAAGTAAATGCAATTTAACAAAATATGTAACACTATAGCATCATAAAAAGCCCTTAAATTAATTCTATTAAGACAATTAGTATGTGGTTAGTCTGTAGTCTCAAAGATAACAACACTAAGCTAAAAGCTTTTAGGAGGTCTTTAAATGGTTTTATTAATTTGTATTGTTGTTGTTTTCAAGGTGCATTACAGACACTTTGTTTTGTATTTTAGAAGGCCCTTGTGTTTTGTATAGCTGATACGGCTGCTCAGTTATGGCAGAAATGCTAATTGTAGTTATTTTCAATCAAATTGAGATCACAACTCCCAAACATGGTTACTTGCTGATTTTATATCTGCATCAAATGGATTTGAAATACAAGCAATGCTACAATAAATGCCTGGATAGATGTGGCAATGGAGATTTACAACATGGAAAAGGTTCATTTTTCTGTACATTTAAGACTGGAAAAATACAGGTGTCACAGAGCAAAGTGGGTGCAATCTAAACCCTAATTTTTTTTTTTACATTTTACATTGAGGGAACACTTGTTTTATCAATTTTACAGTGATCACACCCCCTTTTTCCCTTATATTGATATATTTTATCATTTGCAAATTGAATAAATAAAAACTACCACTTTTGTTTATGTGTGTTTTATCTTTTTCTAGATGACTTTCTCTCTGGATGTATATAGTTACCTTTATCTGGCTCCTCTGGGTAGCCATAGAAAAAAGTATCCATAGAATAGATGTCAACAGATATGTATGACAAAGACCCAAAATTTATTAATATACCTAGAGGTATGTTGGTATGTCTAAATATGTATAATTTAATGATAATGTATCCATTCCTTTTCTTATCTGTAAATATAAGGACTGTATCTTTTGAAATTAAAAAATAAATTAAAAATAATGAAAAACTAGCAATATATGAAAATATAAAGTACTAAGTCCAAATACAATTAGAAAAGATGATAATTATGAATAAATAATAATAAATGAACCATGTTTGAAGTATGGGTGTTATATTCTTGTTGCAAAAAAACAAAACATTTACTACAAATGACAAATTCCATAAACAAAAGAAGCAAATGGCATACAGCCCAATAAGTGTGCAATCATGTTTTATCTTGTTTTCATGATCACTGGAAGCCTGAATTCTGACTGAAATTAAAGTCCATTAATTGCAACACTAATACCTGATCTCCCAGAAATTCAAATTTGGCTGAAGCTTGCATTTGCTTTAAAGGTTTGTGAATGACAAGTTTTTAGACTTATACAGTGCTGTTATCATGATCCGGAGAGGGATTCATTTACCTATGTATTTGTGACTTCGCAAAATTAACTGCTCCTATAAAATGATAGTGAGCATTTTTATAAAACTTCTTCAGCCAGGGGAAACAGATTCTTTAGTTTTTATTTGGTGAAGCTATAACCTTGTAATAAAACTATACCTTATCACTGAGCCAACAGCAAACAGAGCTTGATCAAATGCCAATATAAGTGATATAAGGCTGAAGTTTTATAGTAATGTCCACAATAACCTCTATGGACTGTACACAGCCATGCCTCTCATGTTTATCATAAATACTAAAGATAATTAACATGAACAAGAGGAAGAGGATAATCCACAAACCAAGACTGGCTTGTGTTTACAGCCATGCTTTATCAATGAAGATAACACTTCAGCTTTTTAATTCTTTGCTGATCTAGCACACGGGTGAGTGAAGTGCTCTATGTGAAAAAATCTTCTGATGACTGTAAACTGGTTGGGGTATTTTTCACTGCAAAACTTTTCTTGGAAAATGTAAAGCCTTCAGTCTTGGAGCCATAAATCACTTTGTTAGGGTCAGAGAAAGTAACAGCAGTGTTTGGATTACAGTCTGGTCATATGGATACATAAAAACTGAATTTAGACTGTATAGTTAAAGACTACTCTTCTTCAGCTTAATTACAAAAACAAATATGGATTTCATTCAGACAGTCAGATATGGAAAAAATGCTTCTGGACAGGATTTGATAACTTTCAGCAAAAGGAATGAACACTGTAATTTTCAGAATGAAAATGAGAATGCTCTGAAAGTAAGAAGGACAGTGGAGATATCCTCAGATAGATGTCAGCAGTTAGAGCCCTCTCGACTCCTCAAACAAAGATTAAACCAGAGCACAAGTGTAAAACACTGCATTATCCAGGCCCTTCTCTGTACACTTGGGGGCAGTATAGGTACACATTTATAGCACTGCTGTAGGTACGGCTATACTAAGCCTATTGAGGTTACTGTAGGTCACAATCCAGACGCTGCCCTGAAAACTGTCATGCTGTCGTTAATGGACTAGAGACCTGCGGTCACCCACACTCAATTAACATGCCAGCAGCCAGGAGCACGAACAAAACCAGCTTTTAGGAGACAAGTTAGCCTAATGAGAATTGACAGGATAGTGATTTTTTTTTTCCCCAAGGGACATATATTAGGGTGGTTTGTAAACTACAGGTTTAAAGGCTGAATAAGACAACAACAAAACTACAAAAATGAGAATAATAAGGACATGAATTCATATCAGTCTTTCACTGGTATTTATTCATCTGCCTCTTTTAATCTGGCATTTCATTGTTTTTTAAAGAATTTGTATTAGGGCTGTTTCATTATAGCAAAAATCACAACCACAGTTATTTTGATTGATATAGACATTGTGATTATAAAACTCTGAGACCTGAGCTTTTGCTGGGAAAGCATCTTTAGTTTCTCCCACTTTTCTGGGATGAATAGGACCTCATAAGTTAAAACTTCAAACTTGTCTCTAAAAAAGAATTTCTTGTAAACTGTCCTTTCCAAAATCCTTCAAAATTCCCATGAAAGTACTCCAAAATGTCTGTATATACTCCTCAAATCTTTCAGTAAAACTATTTCATAAAGAAAAAATATTCCAAAAAAAATTCCCCAAAATTTTTCATGTAAAATCCTGATATGTTCAAGCAAATGTCAAAGCAAATTCTAAAAATTACAAAGATATTCCCCAAAGTTCCATGGAATGATTGGAATATCCAGACAGCCAAACACTCCCTGAAATTTCCATGTAAATTTCTAAAAAAAAAAAAAAAAAAAAAAAAAAAAGCCTCACAAATTCCCAGTCCTATTCCAAAAAAAATGTTTAGGAGCATTTCCCCAAATTCATGAAAATGCAAAGAAAAACAAAAAACAAAAACTATCTTCCCAAATCCTCCAATAAAACTCTCTAAAATATTCAAACATACCCTCTAATTTACATGAAAATACTGCCTAATTTCTATGCAAATTCCCCAAACAGCAAATTACATAAATTTCAATGCTGATTTTGGACAATTTTCCAAAAAAATCTAATAGCAGAAATAATTACAATGTTGTAGGAGAGCCAAAAACATAAATGAGAAATTATTAATACTATTCAAGATTCAAAAAAATGTTACTGTCTATTACATAGTGACATAATTTTACCCGCAATTCAAAGCTCAACCAACACAGTTAATATCCACACCCATTAGACTCAAATAAAAAACTAAAGATGGGCAATTAATCTAAATTTAGATTAAACTGCAATATGTTCTACTTCAATTTTCAAATCCCAATATTTCTTTCAACTTAAATGTGTCTAAGTTTTCAGTTTACAACATTTTTTGCAGCAGAGATGTTACGCTCTACATATCATGCAAACATTCAAGTGTCAATTTTTTATAGAACAGTTTGGAAAAAATCATACTTTACTTGTTTTTATATGTTTTTCATATCAACAATGAGAAAGACAGTAAATAATTATTCCCTTTAATACAACAATCCATGTGGAATTTGCATGAGTCAAAATAACCACAAGATTTTTCAATATTATTTTGCCTCCGTTTAATCTACAAAAAATTGTGTTTGTTATTATGTAAAATGACTTATTGCTCGTTCAATGAGAAAAACTTAAGGTGAGAAACTTAAAAAATAATTGTATATTAATTGCAATTGTAATACTGGAGAAAAAAAACAATTACATTATTTTCCCAAATCATTCAACCCTAATAAAAACATACCAAAAGTTACATAGGTTGGTCAAAAACATAAGGGCAGAGCATTGAAAAACCAGTATCTATTCAACATTTTATTAAATGCATACTGCAATGGAAATAAACCGGTTCTTATAAGCTCTGACATGTGAATATATGAAGAATTAATAAAATAATAATAATGATTAAAAAAAAAAAGTAACTTGGTTTTGCTGACATATTTTGCACACAGGACCAAACCTATGGACAAAACATGTGGAACATGCAACACAGAAATCGACAAATCTTGATTATCTTGTTTTCTTGTGGGACGGCAAAAGTGTAACTGAAAATTAAACTCAATGACTCCCTCAGCACTAATTACAAGTACAAACTGATGGTGTACAAGTGAGTTGATTGTTTGTAGAGTAGGTTGGCTTCTATGAGAGCAAATTAATAAATAGTTAATAAAATGTAACACATTTTCTTTTTAATTGTTTAGGTATAACCCCAAACAGCATGATCGACATATCTAGTCAAGTATAAATTCAAAAATATCCCAGAATTGTCTTGTAAGCAACAGCATCACATCTTACATGCTTGATACACTTTAAGTTGAGAAACAAAGCATCTTTTCCTAGATAGCAGCTGCCTGATATCTGATGACTGGGGATACCCCCACTTCAACATCTCACTCCTCAGATTCCTCACATTCCCAGGGGGGAAGGTCTGTGTGTATGCCTTGTGTGTATCTGACTCCCTGAATCCCAGCCACACCCAGCTCCCTGAACTCAACAGATCACTGCCTGTCTGTTCATAAACACCCTGACCTAAAATTGAACCCAAAAAAATAAATATGTGAATAAGGCAGCTAAGTCATGTTTTCAATAAAACATCAAGCAAGTCAAAAAAGAATCAAATATTTACCATAGCCTTAGCCACTCACACCATACAACATGAGAAGAATGAGTTTAGATTCCTGTCAAACTCCACACAAGTCCAAAAATAAAAGCTTATCAGGGGCTGGATTCAAACACACTGAGCATCTGAAGTAATACAAATGACTTGCTTACAGTTGAGAAAAATTTCCAAGAATGACTTAATCCCGAGACAATCTGTGTGACAAGCAAACTAAGTCGTAAATAAAAAGTAAGCAAGAAAAAAAACATACTTTGAAGGATATAAACCCATTTCACTCACCTTGTGCAGCTCTATTGACTCAATCCACTGGAGTCTGTGTTCAGGATCTTCAGCTCTCAGGTACCAAACGCTGTCGTTCACACTGATGTCAAAACGACACTCGTCAAACTCATGAGGCTGCAGAGAGAAGGAGAGGAGAAACAGTCACAGGGCGAGGTATGTCAGTCACGTGAGGACATAGTGTCATCGACTGTATTTTTATACCAACAAAAATGAAGAATCAATTAAACATTTTCCACTACTTCAGTAACATAAAATGCAAAATTTAACTGTATCATCTCTAAACTTGTCTTCTTGTTTATGGCACTGGCTGACTAGATATGACATATTCTGGTTACACATGGATTTCATTAGTCACAGAAAAGCTTCTTCCTCACAATAAACAGCTATTTTAATGAGAAACTGATGTCTTATGTCTGAAGGCACAACCCTAAACAACTGCTGCAGACAGAAATGTACAAAAAAAGCACAGATTCTTTCAGCATGCCTTTGCCTGAACCTGGGTCATCACAACCTTTCCTTCTGCTATTAGGCCAAATTTTTCAACTATTTCACTCCCCTGTTCTAAAATCCACCCCACCCAACTCCAACCACTGACCGCCTTAGGCACCCAAACACGTGCACAAAAGAATTCCCCCCCGTTTCCTCTGAGATTGGAATTTGACCACTGCACTCAGCTGAAGAGAGATCTGCCCTGCCAAGGTTCCTGAGAAGGAGTAAGGCACCGTTTACTTGGAGCTCGTTCTCGTTTCTCTCCTCACAGCACCAGGGCTGAGTCTCCACTGTCAGCTGACATAACCTCACGTCGCACATGTTTAATTAGATTTGCTGAATGGCGCTCATGTGCTGGTTTATTTGCTGCCAATGACAATAGCAACATACATGCTAACTATGAAGATAAATTTCCATCCTGCATAATTTTGCACTACAAAACCTTAAAACTTTAAATGCTGGGATTATGTTTCAAAGTTTACATATCTGGGATGCTGACAGGGGTGAGTCCTTATAGTCCCACAGACCCTTCCTCCTCTAGTTTCAAACTCACTCTTTAAAATAGGGGTGAGCAGCAATAGTAACCTCAAGTGCATCCAGGCATGTTGCCATTACCGGTTAGAGAAATCCAGTTTATCTTACTGTGCTGTATCAGACACGGCCCATAAAACTCTGCTTTACAATCCACTTTATAAGTCTTTCATTTGGCCAGGAATGATCTCTTTCTCCCTGCGTAAGCACTGCTGAACATCCACACTGCACTGACTTTTTTTCTCAGACAAAGACTGTAGCATCTTTACTTTAAGAAAAGAGGAGGTGATCAAAAACTGATGATCATAGCTTTCTTGAGTGAAATCTACAAGTTCTCCTTTTCTATACATTTGCTTTAAAAATAAGAATGCTTACAAATTACACTCAATTATTGACATAAATGTTTACTTTGCACAGAGATGCTGAGACATAGAAGCGAACTAATGTGAGCT
Organism: Cheilinus undulatus; assembly: GCF_018320785.1. Lineage (NCBI taxonomy): Eukaryota > Metazoa > Chordata > Actinopteri > Labriformes > Labridae > Cheilinus > Cheilinus undulatus. Next base: position 21,445,598 of record NC_054869.1, on the reverse strand, counting down.
TTCATGAAAGACCTTGCCTACATGAGGAATTTTTGGATGGTAACATTTCCTGCAGTAAGACAACAGCCTGGTGTGCATATGCAGACAGTGTGTAACAGACTGATGTTAGGCAAGAAAAGCAGCTTGTTTCTGCATTCCTTCGCCCTCATACTGCTAGCTTTAGATGTTTCAGAGGAGGGGACAGGCAGTAAGAGGGTCATACTACTCTACTTCTTACTGAACATGTGTAGTAAAACTGTATGCGCTTGGCTAGTCTACAAGCAGAAAACACCACAAATGTCTCCTAGGATCCATTTGGGTCAGCACAAACACAGGAACTGTTGTAACGCTCCCTCAAATGAGCACCCTCACAAGAGGAAACTAACTGTAATCTCTCATGTTGTGGTTTTTAATCCTGTTTTGAGTCATATAATCCTATTGCACAAATCACAGCAAAACCGTTTGTTTGGCCTCTGTACTTGGTAGCGGTATGCTCAGAATGAAGAGTGAATATTTAACCAGGGTGTGGGATTACAACTTAGCTCACCAACAGGAGGCCTGCACAGGGAGAATAAATGTCCAACTTCTATAGTATGTGGTTAATTCGTATCTTAAAATGTAAGGAATGCAAATTTTAACCAGCCTCTATACTGACTGCCATGGAGTAACGGAAAAATGCTTCCAAATGACTACTGGAGCAACAATGCCTTAGTCTGCTAAAGTAGAGCTCACCCTGTGATGTTAATAACAGCCTCATTATGAGTTAATGTTTACCTCTGTATTTTTGAGAAACGTGGATCCAAAGACTTAAAGCTCGCTGTCATGCTAATGACAGGGAAAGACGGGACCAAATAATCAAGACAGCAAGAGAGAGGTAACCAAAATCCAAGTGCAATGATGCAGAAAACGAAACCTTTCATCGTCCCTTTCTTGAAAAACCTTCCCCCTGAAAGTATTTCACAGGTGCTGAGCTCACAGTGCTTTTTTTCTCATGAATAGACAGAAGCAGAGTAATGTTTGGTCCTCAAAAAAGGGTAAATACTTACTGTGATGACAGCCTTGCTGAGGCACAGAGACCCCCTGCAGCCGTACTCCCGTTCATCCTCTGACTTGTAGTAGCTCAAAGTATTGTTTTTCAACACGACCCATCTGTCCTGCCATCCGTGTATGTAATTTGTCCACTGTAAACACACAAGAGGTACACACTGATGAGTAACAAAAAGTAGAAATATGCAGTTACATTCAATTAAATGAGCATGTAGAAAATTAACGCTTAAACTTGTGTGTTGTTTTTTTTTTTTTACCAGTGGTGTGTTAATGTGGCTCATAAGCCAAGAGTCGAGGTTTGTTTTCTGTGATAGAACACAATGTAACATACATTGGTTCACCTCATATTACCTTGCTTAAAATGCCTCCCAGCTCCACATGCTGTCCAGATTCAGGGTCCACATCCTCATCCGAACCAGACGATGAACTCTTTTCGGACATTTAAATCCAAGCTTGAAGGAAACTTGAACCAAATTGTTTCAAGAAGGCACTAAGACCACTTTGCTGCACGATTAGTTATGATGTTAAGTTCAAACGCTCCTGAGCCAAATCTGCAGACAGCCTATTTAACTTAGCCCTTATGTCAGCAAAACAGGGTTAACTATCCATAGACTACGAGTGTGAAAAGCAATATTTATCTTCTATCATTAAATCTGTCCAGGTTATCTTGTAGCAATCTGCTCTGGAGGTGACAGCTGAGTCTCAACTTCTTGGCTTTGCGGGCTTTGTTTTGAAACTGACGTCGAATACCAATGAGACTAGCTAGTTAGCGTTAGCTGTCAAACGACGCAACTAGCTAATTTTATCAACTTAAGCTAACGAGGAACTTGGCACTGTTCGTGTTAGCTGTCCTAGCTGCATCCGAGGTTATCGATGAGGAAGGCCTTCGTCTCAACACTGCACCGCAACTTCGAGCTACAAATCCCCAGCAATAGACTCTTTCCCTCCTGTGGTTCCGCAGTTTGGTTAGCAATAGCTGAGAACTGACTAGCTTGTCTTCATTCGGGTCGGGGGGGAGGAGCTGCAGCCACGCTTTACTGTGTACGTTAAAGAGAGAGAAGCTAGACACGATCACTGCAACTCCGGAAGAATATCAAATTAAAAGCATGGACTCTAAGGGACGAAGTGCTTGAGAAGGATTGTTTCATCTACGATTACCGTATCTGAAACCGGTGAATTTTTACTTTATTTTTTAATGTTTGGAGGTGCACGGAGTGCTGCTTAAAGAAACGTTTTATAGATGCACTGCGCAAATTATCAGAATTAATTGCCTATATTTTGGCCAACTTTACTTGAAATTTGCCATAGTAATCTCAGATGTATCCCAGTAAAGCATAAACGTTAATTGTTTTTTTTTGTTTGTTTGTTTTAATCCATAACATTTCATAGACATGAACCAACGGTCCTGCTTTCGGTATGTAGTTCCTGTACACTAGGATTGACATGCATGTCAACTATGCCAAAGGTCAAGTTTGGGTTTGATAGTGATCTGTGGACCTTTTTTTTCTATTACGTGTTCTTTATACCTGTAATGATGCCAAAGTCTACAGTTCATGAGGTCCACTTCGTATCAGAGAAAGAAACTTATGCCATCAGGTTGTAAATGGACTGGCTAGCTGTTTAGTTTATTAACAGATTTAGATAGTATACTTATAGCGTCAAATGGAAAATTTCATCAGCAAATATTCCCCTTGATGTACGTTTTGGCTTTTCTTGGACTAGAATAGAATAGATACACAGGTACAGGACCGTACACGTACACTGGATTTTTGTGCATTGCTCTAAGAGTCAACTCTACAATAAAGTATAAAAATATAAAAGTACAAAAAATACATAAAGTATGAAATAGGAAAATATAGACAAGAAAAAATAGTGATAAAGATAAAGTTGTATTTCTAAAATACACAAGGAATGCACACTGTAAAAAAGGAATTGTAAAAATGGAAAAACATGTAAACACAAGGTGCAGCATGCTGTACTTTCAAGCCCTGGGATTTTTTTATAGGTGTTATTGCGCGAAAGTTTTTCTGCTGGTATATGATTTTTCAAACTATTTACATTTATCTTAACTTTTATTACTGCACCAGACTAGACGTATGAAAGGGATATTTCATTAGAAGATAATCGATTAGACTTTTTTTGAATTATTGTCAAAATATAAAAGGGACAAAAAATTATTCCAAAAAGACCCTTCAACGTCTTTTCTCAAATAAAATACTAACTTTGTGGCATTAATCCATTTAAAGTTGTAAACAATACCTGTTTCGCATTTCCGGTGATGACGCATGAACGCGGAAGTGCCGCCAAAACCGTCATCGTCGCCGTTTTCAAAACAAGTCCAAACATGTAGAAGAGGTTCTGGGCAGTTGAGTGATTTTGTTTCGGTCTGATCGTACCTATTTGAGCCGAGAAGGTGAGTAACTTAACAATAGTTGATTAACTGAATTAGATGGAAAATAACATGATGTCAGTGTTTTGTTGTGCTACTGTTCAGCTTTAACACAAACGTTGAGACCAACTGAAATGCTTTCAAACTGGCCCATATACTCACTTAAACAAATGATTTGTACCATCAAGGGTTCTTTCTCCAGGATGGAGAATGGAGTCAAATCCACCAATACAGAGGGTTTCCTCTCCAGAATGGCCCTCAATGACAACAAGGCTGGTATGGAGGGTCTTGACAGGGACAAAATCAATAGGATCATTCTGGAGTCTTCCAAGGTAGATACTACCAACTCAAATACACTTGTTAGGCTTCTCAAGTTTAGTCAGAAAATATCCAGGGGCGCAAGATAAGAACATTTATTTAAATGCTGTAATTGTGTAGTTTTTTGAGTCCGTGTAATTTTTTTGAGTACATTTTGAAATCAGTAATTTTACTTCTACTTTAATACGTTTTAACAAGAGTTACTGTACTTTTATTTAAGCACAGTAATTTTTCCAGCTCTGTTGACTACACAGTCGCACATAGATAAAAATATTCCACATTACATCCCAAAAAAGCAAAAACTGGATTGTTATATCTCAGGGTTAAACATTTCAGATTTTATTTTATCTTCAAATGTGCAATTTTAACTCCATTCTGAGTGTAATAGTCTTCAGTGTTGGAGACCAGAACTTTGGCAGAGTTTTTATATGTGTTTAGATGTGTTTAGTTGTGTTTTAATGTTTTCTGTTTTACAATGATCCCTGCAGGGATTATTTTGCTCATGTTTGTGGAGGATTGTTGTTTTTAATGTGAGACACTTTTGCACCTTGAGTGAAGTTATCAACTGAGTTAGAGTTCCTGTCTATGACTTCAGGTGCTCCTAAAGGAAGCATAGCGCACATTCTCCTTCAGAATAAAGTGTTTTGCTATGAGGTTGACTCTCTGCTTTGTTCTTTCCATCCCGAGGAGACCCAGCCGAGCACAGATTTTCTAGGGCTACTGTATCTCTTTCATACTGTTAAAATTGAACACTTTTAAAGTGCAGTTTAACTACATGTAGTGTGTGCCAATAAAGGCACTTTTAACAGATTAAATGTAACTCTTTATGAATTTAATTAACAATGTCAATAGTCTGTGTATTTGACTGTGCAACTTTACCAGAACAACCTGGTTGGAGAGCTATTCTCTAGTCTTGCCTATAAGGAAAGATCACTCAAAGTAATCTTTAAATTAAATAATTTTACTGAAGTAGACTTATAGACTAGTACTTTTGCTTAAGTAGCCTAAATTTTAACCAGACTAACTGTACTTTTACTCGGGCACAAAGGTTGCATGCTTTTTCCACCTCTGGAAATAGCATGCATCTTCCTTACTGGCAAACTAACTACAATTGTCAGAAAAAAATCTATTATGCCTCAAAAACCTCAAAAGATATATGCTAAGTTATTGGTTCCTGTTTTTTCTTCTGACCCCTTTTGGTAGATAAAAATATTTCTAAGACACCCAACACCTCTCACGTTACACATCAACACTTCAACATTTATCAGTAGACACTAAACACAATGTTAGTCGCACATTTTGCTAACAATTGCTTGTAGTGCTATTCAGTGTGTATTCTTTTTATTTAGCCTGTGCCCCCCCCGTCAAAGCTTTGTGCCTCCCTAGGGACCACTGGCACCCCTTTAGGAATCACCGTGCTAAGTATGTTAAACAGGACAAGGCTAGTGGATACAGCAAAAGCAAGCTCAATTTTGGTAGCTGTAGCTTACTGTAATATCCATTTTTGCAGTGCCCAGCCTTGTAGGAAAGTCCCATATCTTCATTGCTACAGTCCTTAAAAATATGCTAATGGAGCTTTTTTAGTATAGTATAGTATTAGTCTGCTGGAGAAACTGTTACTTTCTGCTGCCCCTTGTTGTTCTTCTGCAGGGATCTAGGTTTTATGAGAATGAGCTGAAGAGAGAGCAGCAAGTGAATCAGCGCATTGAGAAAATTATGCTACAGAAGGCACAGATAACAGAAGAGCAGTTAAAGAAGGCGCAAGCTCAGGTAAGGGGATATTGACTTTTCTTTGTATGGTTATTTCCAGGAACACATTGTAGAATAGAAAATCAACAATTTACCTTACCTAATGCCTTATAAATCTCTATTCATAGGTAGAGAGGATGGCTGCTGCGCTGGAGAGGAGTCGTGATTTGAGCCGTGTGATTGTACATGTGGACATGGATGCTTTCTATGCAGCCGTGGAGATGAGAGACTGTCCTGAGCTGAAAGACAAGCCAATGGCTGTAGGATCCATGAGCATGCTGGTTGGTTAAAATATGATTGGAGAAATGGGTAAAAATCTGGACTAAAATTGTTGTCATAAAATGCCGCAACACGCCATTGCCTTGGATTTTTGCCATGAACTTAGTTATTAAACATAATAGATTTTTACACAAGTGCCATTGTACATATTATCAAAGCATCCAAATGTGAGTTTTGTTTTGTATGGGAAACCATATTGCCTACATAATGAAATGGTTTTGAATACTCGCCTATGTTTCAGTCAACATCCAACTACCATGCCAGGAAGTATGGTGTCCGAGCCGCCATGCCTGGCTTCATTGCAAAGAAACTCTGCCCCAACTTAGTAATCGTTCCAACCAACTTTGATAAATACAGAGCTGTGAGTGAGGAGGTAAGATTGATGTCAAAAACCTAATGATAAAACGTATATTTCACCTTAGATTTAAACAGCTGTGCTATGCAACCCTTGTGTGACTTCTTGCTTAACACTTAAAGGTAAGAATGAGTTATTATCTCTCTGTTAGATCCGGGAGATTTTCGCAGACTATGACCCTCACTTCCAGCCAATGAGCTTGGATGAGGCCTATCTGGATTTTACAGAGCACTTGGAGCAGAGACAGAGCTGGCCAGATTCTGCACGGACACATCACTACCGTGCCAGCAACAAAGCTTCAGGCAGGACTTGATTATACCAAAATGTAGAATGATTATATGAATAGTGTTTCTTTTCTTGAATTAAAGTTTTACTCTAGAAATCCAGAATGCTGTAATGTGAATATTTTTTCCTGTGCAGGTGACAAGCAGAAAGAGCTACCTCAGCAGGAAATTACAGAGATGAGAGACTTCTCCCCTGTCTTGTTTGAGGACAGCCCCACCTCCTCCCCAGACTCTAAAGATCTCAAAGCCACTCATGCTGGGTTCGAGGTGTTTGGTTCGTCTGTTGAGGAAGCTGTGAGGGAGATGCGCTTTCGAATTGAGCAGAAAACCATGCTGACAGCCAGTGCAGGTGAGGAAAAAACTATCAATGAACAATACTCAATTTTGCTGATATCTGACAGGCCAATATTTCTAGACTCATCTCAGTCGATATCCATTTGTTCACCAAGTGTCTCCTCTCTCTAAAGAGAGGCTGAGTCAAGCAGAGCTGAAGGAGGATTGGGGAAGTAGACAGTCTGGTAGCTTACCCTAGACTACACTTATACCCAACTTAATTTCCTTAGGGCCCCCCTACTCATATGTGCACATGAATTTTAGTTGTTTATTTTCATATAATTCCAATATAATAGGCCTACATACACTTTGTTCTTGACAAAGATCTATGTATTAACTTTTCATTAATATGACAGTGTATCAAGGCCACTCAATAAAAAACAATTTTCAAGTATTTTTACTTTTAGAGTTGTAAATGTACATGAACGAAACTCAAGAAGTTTTGAGGTTATTAAGTAATAAATGAAACCACTATTTTCAGTTTGGTTTCTTGTGAATTTTAGACTTCACACCAATGTAAACAATGTAACATTTTTTTTAATCTTGAAATTTTGTAGTTGTAATGTCAAAACTTAAGACTTTTAAAAAAACTGGGTTTTTTTTGCCTGTAAATATATGACTGTATAGTCTCAAAAATATAATTTTTTCTACTTTTTTGCTCAAAAATTAACACATTCTCGTCATTTTTTTACTGTTGTACTTAATGTTTGTAATCATGAAATAGAAAAATATATATGCACATCTAATTTTAACATCAGAGCAGCACCCTCCTAGGGGTGCTTGGACCCCAGGTGGGGAACCACTGCCCTAGGCAACCACCTCAGGGTTCCTGCAGAGCCTTAAACAGTCTTAATTTGTCTTTTTATTAAGGCCATAAAAAGTCTGAAAAAGTCTTGTCTTTAGTTGTGAATGGTTTTAAATATAAGAAGGCACTTTGACCTTGATGTGTCCTTGTCCAGGCTTGTTTTTTATCTACATTTATTTTACTCTAATCATTCCTTTTTCAATGTTTTATTGTTTAGATAAATATCACTATACCATACAAAAATCAAAAAGAGGCATTACATGTGCCAGAAATCATCAAATTTGGGTGTTTATGAGCAGAAATATCTCTTTGTCCTGTACCAGTTGACATTTCATTAACAGTACAATAAACCAGATAATTCAGCTCTGTCCAATGAATCGAGAAATCTCACATGCCTTTCATTTTTTACTGTTTGGTGCACAAAAAATTGTACTAATTTTTATCACTTCTGGTCCCATAAAAGGTCTTAAAAAGCTTTAAATGTGATTGTTAAAAGTGTGTAGTAATACTGCACCTGTACCTGATGGGACTGTTGTACAATATGCCAATATTTAAAGCAGATATATGATATGTAGAGGTGATGTATCAGCTGGAAATATAGTAGTGTCATGCTGATAGTATTATGCATCCCTAGAAAAAAAAACATTTGGATGTGATTTATAAAGCATTACCCTTTTTTACTATTGTTTAACATGTTTCCTTGTCAAAGAGGAATTAATTGTTAACCAAACTTGAGCATTTGACGCAGCTGTGTCGTATGAGCTCTCTGCTCTAATAGAAGATCTGCGATTGAGAAATAAGAAGGGGCTCCACATCAAAAACAGGTTTTTCTTTCCAATAACCAAACAGCTCAACAACAATAAAAAAACTTTGCAGCACATTTTGCTTGGAATTATGAGCAGTATTGTGTATTTTTACCAGCTGTTCATTCATAAACACTTTATTTGATTACACTCTTTTAGGAATTGCTCCAAACACAATGCTTGCCAAGGTGTGCAGTGACAAGAACAAGCCCAATGGCCAATACAGACTCCCCCCAACCAGAGGGGCGGTCATGGACTTCGTCCAGAATCTCCCAGTTCGCAAAGTACAGTACACATTGTTCAAACTAAAATATAAATGCAGCTTTGTTACTGTGGAATTGTTTTAGAATGATAGAATAGCTTTATTTTATTAACTGTGGGTAGACGTGGTGTAAAGTGACAAAGGATGTGCTGCAGACAGAGGAAATCAATATGAATATGTAAAGATAGGAACTAATGTGAATGAGTGACTCTTTCCAGGTTTCTGGCATAGGCAAAGTGAGTGAGAAGATGCTGAACGCTCTGGGTGTCACCAGCTGTTCTGATCTCAGCCAGCAGATGGCACTGTTGTCGTTGTTGTTCTCAGAGACAGCCTGGCATCATTTCATGCAGGTTTCTCTGGGTCTGAGCTCCACATACATACCGAGGTTGGTCGCTGTCTGCTTTAAAACTTAACACAATTTAGAAAAAAAGGTATAGAGAGAGAAGAAAAAACAAACCATGTTATCTCTTCACACAGGCATGAAGAAAGGAAAAGCATGAGCACAGAAAGGTATCACAAATACATATTGGTGTGATTGAATTTGCTTCTTTTAATGGCCCTATCTTCCCCCTTTTTTCTCCCAAATTCTTTGATAACTGACATGAAACCTTTACAGGACATTCAAGGAGCTGAGTAAAGTAGAGGAGCAGCTGTCTTTATGCAGGGAGCTCTGTGAAGACTTAGCAGCTGATATGAAGAAAGAAAACCTTAAGGTACATACACAAACAAACCTCTGTGCACATCTAATTAGCAAGTAGTGATCTTAAACTAATTTGGATATTTGAGTAGAAACAGGATAAAGGTTGTAGTGGTTTTTCATTCTCATCCTCCTAAGAATCACCCTGACTCCAAAGCAAACCTCGTGCAATACCCCAAACCTGTTCATTCCATTTCAAATCGATACAGAAAGAACTGGATGGCTTAGCACGACCATCACCCCCCTGCCGGAGTCCTGATGTGGCCTTGATAGCTGAAGGAAATGGAGGGCCATTAAGGCGACAGCAGGGGCCACTATCAGCCTTGGAAATGTCTCCCTGGGAGATGATCACATTACTATGAAAGCTCTTTGTGGCAGACTTCTCACAAAATGCATCCTGACAAATCAATCAGCAATGTGACAGATTATACAGACTTCTACCTCTTGTCTATTCCTGGCTCCTCTGTGCAGATATCATGGATTATTTCTGTAATTATGAGGTTGTCGGACATAAACAGAACTCTTGATTTAACCTCATGTGTCCTTTATGCCTGAAGGGTAAAACAGTTACACTGAAGCTAAAGAACGTGAACTTTGAGGTGAAAACCAGGGCGATGACGGTGCCATATGCCGTTGCTACAGTGGATGAGATCTTTGCTGTTGCTAAGGACCTGCTGAAAACGGAAATAGACAACGAAAGCCCCCAGCCACTCAGACTGAGGCTCATGGGTAATTAGATGTAGCAATATAAAAGACATTCTTGCTTGAAATAAATCTTAATGATCCGTGACACACTGCTAGTTGAAACAACAATGCAGTTTTGTAAATTTGATATTTCTCTAAATAACTTTTTTCTGATTTCAGGTGTGAGGATCTCTGCTTTTGTCAGTGCAGATGATAAAAAACCCCTGCAGAAGAGCATCCTTGGCTTTCTTCAGCCAGGCAAGGCAGGTTCAAGTGGCTTAACCCAAGGAGTGAATCAAAATCTGGAGAAAGAGAACCTCTCTGATCACCCCTCCACAACTCTTGCATGCCCCCCCTTGGTGCAAAATTATAAACAAAAAGAAGTTCCTGTTTGGGAAAAGCAGAGGTTGTCAGAGGGAAACCAAACCAGCAAAGAACCCAAACAGTCTTTTTTCCATAGGGCTCATGCTGAACGACTAAAAATCCAGGCAGCAAATGCAAAAACGCAGGAGGAAGAACATGAAGAGAACACTTCTGCGATCCCCTCCACAGGTCTGTCTCCTCATAACCAGGAGGAGGCATCAACAGAAACACACAAGGAGAGCTCTGCACTTTCTGATGAATCAGAAAATGAACATCTTTCTCTGGTAGAGGCTTGTGCATCCACTTCAGGCTGTGGTGGTAAAGCGACTGAGACTCTCACCTGTCCAGTGTGTTTTCAACGAGTGGAGACGACTGATTTAAGTGTCTTTAACAAACATATAGATCAGTGTCTCAGTGATCCCTCGCGTAAACCAAACCAATGTTCAATCTCTGACTCAGACTCAGACATTGAATCACAAAGGGACCAGAAAGGTGGTGACGTAGGGGACGAATCCCGTGGGGATTGTGTGATTGTAAAAGCAACAAACAGCAAAGCATTGGAGTCAAACACTGATGTTCCTGGGGATAAACAAATCGGCATAAAAAATAATTCTAAGACAGGGTTGCTAATTAAATATGAAAATAAAACAGTGACTTTGCAGCAGTCTCAGCCATTTAGTGAGAAAGGCTCCATCCTTATCTGCCCAGTATGTCAGCTGACCCAGGATAGTGATGACCTTGTTATCTTTAACCACCATGTTGACCTCTGCCTGAACAAGCCGGTTCTGCACAAGCTAAGAGGATGGACTTCATCTCCCATGATTCCACCTTCAGTTGAAAATAAGACCACAGGTGAGTGGGTGTACTATAAACTAAAGTTGTTTTACAGTTCTTAACATAAGACAAATCCTTTCCTGTGCATGTTTTCTTTTTGTTATATTTTATATTAATACTACCTGTTTGGTGCTAAACAAGTAGAGGAAAGCAGTGCTTCTCAACTGGTCTAGCCGCAGGCATAACCATTACCTCCTCCTCCTCCATGAGAAATTGTGATCCAAATTTCCCCAAAAAATTAAAACAAACTTAAATTCATTTGATAAAAGATGCAACAAAGAGACATGACAAAAAATGTTTAAAAAGCACACAATTGGGTACCAATTTATCTCAGTAGGTAGAGTGGGCTTCTATTTAGAGAGGCTGTAGTCCTCAACACATTGGTCAAGAGACTGATTTCTGATCATGGTGCTGTTTGGTGCCACTTTCTCTTTCCATATTTCCTGCCTCACTACAGCTGTTCTATCCAAATAAAGGCAAACACGCTCCCAAAAAATAAGCTTAAAAAAGCACACAATTACAGAAGCCCAGAGAGGACATGCAAACATTTTTATCTTACTCCATTTTCCTGTGATAATATGTAAATGTTTGTTTTTATGTTTGTGTCAGCTTGACTGATAAGAAAATCAGCGGTATTATCCAGAGAAAAGAAGATAAACAAGTAGATATGAGAAAATGATTAAAAAAATGTCCATGTTATCACAGCAAAATTGAGTCAAATTAAAAATATGGATTTATATCTGCTTATGGCTTCCATATGTATCATAGACATTTGCCACATATTTTCCCAGGTGCACATCAGCTCTATCACCCACTTCTGGGTCCCAGCCCTCCAGTTAAGAACCACTGGAACTTACTATGTCAAACAGACCAAAAAAGCTAAATTAGGCCTAAATATGAAACAAGATCAAACTTCCCATAAAGCTCTATTGTTGCCAAAATGCCAGATTTTTAAAATTCTGATGTTACTCTAGTAAAAAACTTAATGATGCCACTGTTTTGATACAACTTCAATGTAAACAGAAGTCATTGGCATCCCATTTTGGGTAATTTCTTGTTTTAAATCGCCAAATATTTGCAGGCAATCTCCTGCACACTGTCTGAATTGCACTAATAAGTTTGCAAAGTTTTGCTGTCTCTTTTGGTTAAAATATGACTTAAGATATAGAGACTTGAAAGCATTCAGTATTCGCGCTCATTATTAATGTAACTGTAACTACATCTTTTTAAAACGTGTTATCAAAAGGGATCATTGTATTGAGTGACTATTGAGTTCTTAGTCGCTTCTCATACTAAGGCCCTTCTATCCTGATTGCTCAGTTTAGCCAGGCGACCAGCTCTTGTCCTGGTTCAACCAAACTTCTTCCATTTGAGAATCATGGAGGCCACTGTTCTCTTGGGAAGCCTCAGTGCAGCAGAATTTTTTTTTGTAGCCTTCTCCAGAACTGTGCCCTGAGAAAATCCTGTCTCTTAGCTCTGCAGGCAGGTCCTTTGACCTCATGGCTTGGTTTTTGCTCTGATATGCATTGTCAGCTGTGAGGCTTTCTATAGAGATATGTGTGCCTTTCCAAATCCTGTCCAATTAACTTAATTTACCACAGGTGGACCCCAGTCAATGTGTAGAAACATCTCAGCAAAGATATAGAGAAATGTGAGGAACTTGAGCTAAATTTCAAGTGTTTTTGCAGTGTTTGACTACTTTTAACAATGTGATATTTCAGTTTTTATTACCAAAAAATCGTAAGATTCTGTTTTCACTTTGTCGTGATGGAGTACTTAGTGAAGATTAAGGAGAATATTTTTTCCAGCTTTAGCATCAGGCAGCAACATTTAAAAAAAAAAGCGACAAAGGTGAAGGGGGTCTGAATACTTTTCTGAGTGCACTGTAGGTGTAATTTCTAAGGATCTGCAGGTGACTGATGTGACCCTGTTAGCTCCCTCTATAAAGTTAGGCGGTATGACATCTTTGGAGTTAACAGAAGGAATGGCCATTTTGAAGGATGCCATTGACCTCTGACTTGGTTATTCACTGACCGTGACATTGTGTGAGGAGTTTCTATCGATTCCTACTGAGAAAAGACATCTCATTTCAGCCCCTGGGGCTTCCTTTGCCCCGGTCTTGGAAATGGCTAAATCACTTTCTCACCTATTCATTTCCTACAATGAGCTGCACCCTGGTTTCCTCTTAAACAAGGCTGCCTCAGAAATTGCTGTCTTTATATCCCTTAAGAGGGGCTGCAATCGTGTTCCTCCTCAGTGGATGTCATTTCTTCTATTGGAAAAGAGATAACAATGAAGTTTTTTTTCTATTTGTGTTATGAGTGTCTGTTTCTTTTCACAGAAAGAGGCCATATTCTGCCGTCAAAGGCAAACAAAGGCAAAAGCAAAAGGTGAGAAGACTTCATTACAGTTTGCTGCTGCACAGAACTTTAATGTGTATATTCTGTGTACTGTAGATAAAGATGATCATGTCAACAAAGGATGATTTAATTCATGAATATGGTGTGTTCTGATTTTATGACTTTCAGACGGGATACACCATCTTCTCCCCCCTCCAAAAAGGCCAAAAGCGCTGGTCCTCTCAACACCATTGACAAGTTCTTCAGGTGACATTCATTCATGCTGTGTGTTCATCTTCATTTGGTGGATTTGGAAAACACCTCTTACTTTCCTGTCTTTGACCCAGTGTGCTGGTTTGTATCATGATATACACCACTAAAATCATGATTGCACACAAATTGATTTGAATGTATTCATGATATGAGAAGCTAAGTATTTGCACTCTACACCTTATTGGTTGTTCTATAAGCCATAAGTAAGACAATAAATTGAAATACAGCAACAAAACAATTTCCTGATTGTTTAAATTCTGGCAAATTAATGTTATGACCTTGTTTCCTTTTGCTAGTTTCATGCCTTTTCTCCAACTGATTGGAGATCAGATTTGAGAAGATTTTAAGATAGATTTAAGATGTTTGCTTAATAGAAATGCAGACTATTTATTGCTTATTTAAGGATGCCTTTTTAGTTTTTAAAACCAATATAGATATTTTCAGTCATTTCTTGTTCTATTTATTATGTATTTCAGTGATAATGCTGCTTCTTTACTGATGAAGATAAGAGAATCCTTCTATCATGTACACACAATTGAAATAAATAAATAATCTGCTTAAATACCACTTTGTGTGACAATAGTTTGACAATTTATCAACACCCATTCTTTACAACAGAGGTTTGCTTGCTGCAGAAAAAAACTCTCAAATTTGTTAATAAACATATCCACAATAGAGGTCAATATAAATATGCTGGAATTAGCTTATTTGCATCTGTTCTTCTATTGCAGGTTAAAGCAGATTTAAAATTACATGACACCTCACAAGACAGTTCACAGAAAACACAATTTTAACAAACAGGATGGACACGATTCTTACACAAAAACAACACACACTCATACAGAAAGCTATTTAAAAGCAGGATACTCTAAAGCCGTCATCAGTTAGCATCATAAGAGGAGACAGATATTATGAGTAAGTGCGTCTGGTTTGTTTTAAACAATGTTTGAGTTTCACTGTCTCTGATATGAAAAGTGTCAACATTGACCTTTCTGAACCCACCCCTCCAAAATGATACCCTTTATGTCAAAGAAAACAGTGGATTGAATTTGGGCTTTCTTTTTAATTCTTCATCCTTGGTAGTGATGGTGTTTTCCAATGCATTGACTGCTGTTTTATCACATTGTACTGGAAGAACCAACTTTCATTACATGTAAGCACTACTAAAAAATGTGGGTTTCCTTCAATTTGTTCCAAAATGTATCCACAAATTTGCTGGCATTTTTCCTTTCCGTTTTCCCTTTCCTTAATATTTTCATGCAAAATCTGCCGAACTGTCTCTTTATCAATGGAGACCATTTCTGCTGTCATTTTAATCTGAGTCGTCAACATTTCAAATGATTTGTGTGAATGTTTTCAGAAGTTTCTGATGTGCATGGTAGCCCAGAACGTTTATCGTCTTGTACATCCTCTCTGCCTTCACTAAGTATTTTGTACCATTCAAACACACGTGCACGTGAGATGCATTGTTCCCCATACACTTCAGTTAATGCACCAAAAGACTGGGCTGCTGTTTTGTTCAATTTCACCAAAAATTGGAAGTTAATTTGTTGCTCAACTTTAAGCTAATCATTTCCCATTGCCTTATCAAAAAAAGTGCGCTTCAGTCAGTAGCTAGCAGTGAAATAAAGACATCACTGACTGGAAACTTACGGCACTTGTGTGTGAATACCCAACCTTTAATATGTAACACTCAGTGTGACTGTGAACCATGTGGTTTTATTTTCATAAAAACAGTCTCATTATTTAAAAGCCATACCTTGAATAATTTTATATTTTTTTAATGTTTAAAATACCCCTATACAAAACTGAAATGTGATATATGAATATCAAATATGTGACAAAATTATAACTTTTCATATAAATGTGAACATATGCACTCATGTACGTAGAGACATACAGTGCTTAACAAATTTATTAGACCACCTGTCATATTTGTCTCAGAGACCATCCAGCATCATGAAGTGCTTTAATGCAGACTCTTTCATTTTCACGTTTTACCATTTTGAACAGGAATGAGGAATTTCAAACTGAATTCACCTTTTTAGACCCAAATTTGAGCCGGCTCGCTGGGCTTCTCTGAGAAGTCAGAAATTAATCAAGCATAACATTCAACCACTAAAACTCATTTTTCTGTTCAGGAATGCAAATAAATAACTATAATTTGACATATTAATCAAGAAATAATAATGTGCTTTACTATTTTTTCAGGTTTTTTGTAAATCGGTAAATTTGAAAATTCATGGATAACAATACTAATTATATTTTAGCATTAAAAATATTTCATTTAAAGAGCTTCTACATGTTGGTGTATTAACCATTGCAGAAACATAAAAAATGATTTTGTTAATTACCAATGCTGTTAATTTAGGGCAGCTGTGGCATAAACCTTACTTTGGGTGGTGGTCTAATAAATTTGTTAAGCACTGTAGGTTTCCAACTTAGTGATGTTTTTTACAAAAAAAATGAGCTAAAAAAGGACAACAAAGCATGTGATTGCTTATGATTTTTTATGCACTAATTATGGAGCTTGATTAACTGCTGACACTTCTAATTAAACCCTGTTGATTTCTACAGGAGCTTTATGGTAGATTTAAGACAGGAGTGTTAAAATCCTGAGATATTCAAATAAAACTTGCTCCAGTTTAAACTGCAGTGTGGACAGAATTGAAACTGTTTTGTAAAGACCGTGACATGAGTCAAACTTCCCAGCACAAACAAGTTAAACTACTGTTGCAACTGTATGTTAATCATATGTAAACATGCACTGTGAGCACAGCCATTTAAGTTAAAAACACTGGATATGACCTAATTTTATATCATGCATGATATGATTTAAGCCTTACCTGTATACCTACTTGTCATGTAATTCACGTGAAGTAAGACCAGATAAACACTCTTTGTTACTATCAGAAGTCACTCAAGGGTGTGAGCTGGTAAAGTAAACATGGATCAACCCTCAAGCGGAAAAAAAACAGCAGTCCATTTCCACTTCAAGACATGCTGTTCATTATCTGAAGACGGGAACTACATGAAACAGGAAAACTTCATTTTCAGCCAGTGTGAGATCTATTTCTCAGGTGTTTGGTTTCTTTGGACTGTTTAGAACTGAAATTCACAGCAAATCTTCACTGAAAAGTTACTGCTTCTAGATGGAGAGAAGAGCTACAGCTTTGAGGTCAATGATCCAGAAGCATGGCCCCAAGAAGGAGGATTTGGACCCTCGAAACTGGGTGTCAGAGGAGACAATGAAGGGGTTCACTGAGTTTATACTGAACAAGAACTGGGACAAAGATACCGACAGCAGCTTTGACACCAAAGAGATGTGTGAGTATGCATGGTCAAAGAAAACATGAGAACAGAGTTGATTAAAACATAGTGGACCCAAATCTAAGGGGAATGTTACTTGATCTTGAGTTTTTACTGTCAAAGCTGGAGGTAGTTATTGCTATTCACTGAGGCACTGACTGAATGCTCATCGCACGACTATTTCCTCACAAGAAACACTATGTTTGCAGATGACTAAGACCTAAAACATACTCCTCTCAGTGTGTTAGTTTACAGCATGTTCCTGCCGAGGTTTCAACCTGTTATGGTTGTGTATTAAGCCTTGATCATGATGTATGTTAAATTAAGTCACCAATATTCATATACTTAAGGCTCTTGTTATGTGCAGTGCTAGAGGCAGAAAAGCAGTTTATAGAAGCAGCTAAGAAGAATGACGTGGAGACCATGAAGACTCTTGGAAAAGGCCTGAACGCAAATGCAAAGAATGTGGTGGGTTCAAATAGAAAGCCCGCTAAGCACAGTGATGTGTGTAATTTGAAACAGACCAAAGGTAATTTCTGTGATTTAGAATTAAATGGATAATATGCTGACTTCAGTTGTTTGCCTCAGCATGATAGGACAGCTCTTCACTATGCAGTGGCTGGCAGAAACAAAGAAGCAGTTCAGCTTCTTCTTCAGCGCAGGGTCAAAGTGGACCAAAAGGACAAGGTGAGAGGGGTTAAACTGTTTGTATATGAGCACTCCACTTGAAACATCTTGTTTTTTTTAAAGCAACCACAAATTTCTATTCTGTGACAGTACGGTGTGGCACCCATTCATTTGGCTGCCTGGTTTGGCAGTTTGGAGATCCTGAAATTATTAGTGCAGGCCGGCGCTGAGCAGAAGGTTGAGAATGAGGTAAAACGGCATCTTTTATTTATTAAAGTCCCTGTAAAGTGATAAAATCTCTCATTTAGGTGTGTTGTATGACTGGACACTGTGCTATGAACCATCAGGCCAAATTTCAGTAATCATTAACATATCTTCATAAGATTAAGCTTAAAACCATAAAAAAATGAGGCAGTAACGTCTGCTCTAGGATGGTGTGGATGTGTCAGTTGAATGTGCCGAAGCCTCACCCTCTCTCTCACTCTCAAATGTAAATGTCACAATGATGCAAAATATACTTTTCAGGCTTTTCTAACAAAAATGTGTGCCCCTGGCCTGTCCATGACCCCCCCCCCCCCCATGTATCAGACGAGTCCGTCCCCCCTTTCTCCACCTTTCAGAAAATGTGTGCAGCAATAAGTCGTTCTCAGATTTCCCCCTCATGATGTCATGTGGGGAGTTAGCCCCGCCCCCAGGTTTGGTTGGCCCTCCCAGCTTGGAAGAAAGTTCCGCCCTCCACTCACAGCTGAGAGGTGCATCAGGAGGACCACATCCCTTTCTTGTCTGCTATGCTGCTATGTCACAACTCTTGTGTGAAGACTTTTATGTGAAGTTATGTTTCTCTCTCCCTAATAAAATGTGTTTGTTGTTAAGTTGCAGCTGAAAACACTACATTTCCTGATATTGTGCTTCTACATGAAAATCTTCAATGGTAATTAGGATAGGAGATTTTTATTGTTACAGACTTGGCAGGAATAGAACCTGTCTATTGTGGGATACTTTACTAAACTTTAACATCGCAACGCTAACAGACAGGAGGGATTGAATTGTAGCTGCTTTGAGAGAGACAAAGCCACAGTCTGCTTCTTTTAATCATCCAGGACTAAAGACAAGTGAAATATGGATTAAAAGACACATCCAGCAGGTTAAGATGTTTGTTCCCTCTGCAAATTGTTCAAGTGAAAAACAAAAAAGCACTCCAGCAATTACCTTGCCCCCTGACTTTACAGTGAACTATGGTCAGAGCACAGCTACCGGGCTCCATGCCAGGGCAGGGGCAAAAATCTATTTTATATCACAAATTACTCTATTATGATGCTTTTAATGACCTATAGACCACTGGGGCTAATATATTTGCCAAATTTACTCCACAATGAACAAAAACAGAGCATTTGGCTGACTATTAACTTTCAGTGAAGGCAGTGACATCCGCTAACAGCAGACTGTATTTAGATGAACTGCTCTTAATTTTTTTTAGTGTTAGTGTTAGGGGGCGGGGGTAATTCACATAGCACCCCATGATGTCCTGTCCAAATTATGCTGAGCCAAGAAAGAGGTGAAATACTTTCTAAATCCAAAATTCAGTCACACATAGATCCCAGTGTTTTCACATGTTCACAGTAACCTTATTCCAACATATCTAGTGTGCTTAGGCACAAATTTTTGATTTCACTTTACAGGGACTTTAAGAGTAAAAAAAAAACCAAAAACATTAAAAAAATGCTCACTCCTGATGCATGTGATGATTAATGTTTATCACTCTGGTCTTGCTTTTTCTGCCTCAGGAGGGACTGAACATTTTGCACTGTGCTGCTATCAACAACCACACTGATATTGTAGAGTATATTGTAAATGACCTGCAGATGAAAGAATTAGACAAAGATGATCAGGTATCTACTGAAATCTTTAATTAATCTTCTGTGAAAATAAAGAGCATGTGCAGAAAGTTAACATTATTTATTTGGTTTAAATCTATTTCAGTCAGGAAAGCGGGCCTTTGCATTAGCAGCCGAGCATGGCTGTGTTGAAATGCTGGAGCTGCTCATGGATCCGTACGAGATGGCCACCATGAAGCCTAACAAGGTGTGCACAGACTTAGATTTATTTTTACATTTGTGTGGAACTATTAACAATGTTTGGCATTAATGCTCATATGTCTGAGTGAACATTAGTGTCACACCTGCAACAACAAAACCCCCTCAAAGTCAAACACTCTTTGATGAGCTTTTCCCCTCCCTCCCTGCTGTCAGAAAGGGGACACGCCCCTGCACTTAGCCGCCAGGAACGGCCACCTGGATGTCATCCAGCTGCTGCTGCAGAGCTTTGATACTCGGGATGAAGTCAATATGGTACACAATCATTGTAAACATCCTCTCTATCACAGTCTGGTGTGTGACAGTGTGTGCTCAGTGGTTAATCCACTGCTGGATGGTGGCTCTAGTTTGGATTGATTAAGATGTATCAACCATATGCTGGAAACTATTATCTACCAAGCCAAACAGTAACGTGGTCTGAACTCTGGCTATGACTGCTATGTTGTACCTGATAAGATTTTGCATGGTGTTGATGCTCAAAGATGAATTTTGCTGGGACTGGAGTAAAGTGATGGGTTGCTCCTGAATTTTCACATATACCCAAATGGACTTTCTTTTGACAATGACAACAAATCAGATCTTGTCTAATAAATGATGTCCTTTTACTCATTAAAAACCTAAATTAGTTTCTGAATCAGCATTTAGAGTATGTAGTAGTAGTAGTACTAGTATGTCTCTGACATCAGTACATGCCATGCTATTTTCAGATGGGCTGATGCCTATAAACCAGGTTAATGTTGGTGGATACCAGTATTTAGCTGATGTATTAGTGCACCCCTAATAAAAAATAATCTGAAATTTTGGGACAATTACATAAAAATTTCCTGTTTAAATTTCCTCGGTGTAAAAGAGCTGGTTTGTCTGGATTCGTTTTAAAATATTGTCCTAAAGATGTTTCTACATTTTTAAATGTCTGCCTATTATATCTAGAACCCCTTGCCTTTTGAAAAATGTGTTGCAGGAGGGAGAGACAGCTCTGTACGTGGCTGCAGACCAGGGTCATGAAGGATGTGTTCATGTCTTGCTGGATGCTGACTGTGACCCCAACATCCTCACAGTGGTACAGTACACTGCTGCAGACTTCAGCGTAGACATAATCATAGTCCGGTAACCCTGTGTTAAACATGCATCGTTGCGAAGAAAGTGCAGTGTTCAACTTTTCATTTAGCATTTGACTTTACAGACAAATACATTTCTTGTTGCTTTCAGGCCAAATGCAGTGCTCTCCATCCGGTTTCAGAAAGAGGGGACACCTCTCTTGTCCAGCTTTTCTTAGAGTACAAAGCTCATACCGACTTTAAGAATCAGGTAATTTCACACAAGCTAAGTGGAAGTAGTGCACCCTTTCAGTAAAGTTTTCCATAGCACAGATTGCTCACACATGAGCTGTACAACTGCAACTCTTCCTGCATGCACACCAATTATTTTAATATTCTCTCCTGTGCTAACAGAACATTTTTCTGACTGAAGATATTTTTGCTTTCAGCACGAAGAGGCTCCTCTCCACCTGGCAGTGAAGCACAGTCACATCCCTATCATCCATTCTCTGCTGGAGGCAGGCTGCAACATTAATGCCACAGATAAAGTATGGATCCTTCAAAAAAAAATGTGAGACAAACAACATATAATTTAAGAATTATATAATAATACATTTGCTCCATTGTGTTATCCTGTGTCATGCAATGAACTTTTAGAGGTCTCAGACTGCCCTGCATCTTGCTGCAGAGCTGGCTAGAATAGAAGTGGTGGAAATGCTCCTTAAAGCTGGGCTGGATCTGACACTCAAGGACAAGGTAAGACTTCTCTCAAACTGTATTCATACAGCTGACTTAGTTAATTATCCTTTAAATCTCCATAGAGGAATTTTTAGCATCTAATTAAAAAAGAATAACATATATTGATGCCCCGTTATGGGTTACAAAAGCAAATGAGATCATCAGCAAGATTATTTGTGATTTCTTTATGGCCATTTTTTATGCCTGTAAACTTAAGCCACCTCAGCTGAAAGAGTAATTCAACTGTAAGGAAACTAAATTTAAAAGATTACACTTCTAATCAATATACCTTTATTTTGTCTTACA
The DNA here is from genome assembly GCF_018320785.1 of Cheilinus undulatus. Lineage (NCBI taxonomy): Eukaryota > Metazoa > Chordata > Actinopteri > Labriformes > Labridae > Cheilinus > Cheilinus undulatus. The sequence goes on along the minus strand of NC_054869.1, from coordinate 21,423,695 downwards.
TTTTGTACATGCATTTTGGATGTCGAGCAGCAGGGTAAGACGGCTCTGGGTGTAGCAGTCAGAGCAGATGAGGTGATTATTGTGGACATGATTATCAAAGCAGAAAGATACTACGCCTGGAGGAAGGTGAGAAAGTGAAATGATATCTGCATCTCCTGCTGTTTTTTATTTGCTATAATGATTCTTGAGGCCTCAAAATCAATAATTACATTTAATCAACCAAACCCCACAAACCAGATGAGCTAAATCCATTTTAACGCTGACAGTAAAAAATTACTTGTATTCCAGAAACACAGGACTGCTAATTTACCATAAATTCAATTAAAGTTCAGCCTGAATCCCTTTCTTTTTGGTTTTGTAAATGTTCAACTCCTGCTTTCATATTGCTAATCATTCATGAGTGCCTTTCCAATAATCCGCCTGTGCTATCTGGGGCTTGTGGCCTTTATCACTCTGCTGACGTGATTTAATTGCCCTTTCAGGCCAACCCTGAGCTTAATGAGAGTGTTCACAGCGAGCATCCGCTAACGTTTAAACTCGACCACCGCTCAGAGACCAAGCAGCTCCGGATGATGGCCTGGCGCCTGGCGTACGAGCTCTTGAAACCAGGAGATTGGAAAAAACTGGCACAACACTGGGGCTTCAACAAGGAGCAAGTGTCAGCTATTGAGGAGCAGTGGACAGGTGCCTCAGCTAAAGACTGTGCCTTTAGAAACTCCATGTTTTAGCTAAACTGTTCAAGAGTGACATTTTATGACTTATTGGGGAAAATATGTCAACAAAATGAATATTCTTGAATATTTTTGTTGTCTGCTTTGTATTTGTTTGCACAGAGGAAATGTCAAGATTAAAATCAGTATTAAAAAAGTTTTCATAACTGTAAAGTTGCTTGTGTGTTTGTCCACAGGTCAACACAGCTATCAGGAGCATGGTAACAGGATGCTGCTGATCTGGCTCCACAAGGAGGAGTTAGTTCACGAGAATCCAGCTAAAGAGCTCTACCAGGGCCTCATCACTATAGGGAACAGGAAAGCTGCAGGTACGTTAAATTAACAGTATTGGAAAAGTGAAGGGGCTCTACTCTCTGGATGTTCTGTAGCTGTACTGCCTGAGTTTGTGCCAAACTTTTGTTTTAAAGTGTTAATTTTTCTTACAGATAAGATTCGGATGGAGGCAGAGAGCTCCAGCAGTAAGAGCTGCATCATTTCATGAGGCTGGAAACTGAACCATATGGACTAATAAAAAAATTCACCTCCATGTTAATGCTATTTTCATCAACAAATGATCCTAACACTAAGTCAACAGTAAAATAATTTATTTAAAAATAAAACTGTGCTTTAGTCAAGTTAAGCAAACAATCTGTGGTGTTGCATGTCAGTCTCAGTTGTAAAAACAGGTATTTAAAATATGTAAATCTTAACATATTCACACCTCTGCATAATTTATAACAATAGCATTAAAATAATTTATGTATTTTGCAGCTTGTAAGAACTAAAAAAATTAAAATGTGCAGCTCTACCTTTATGTGATATGTTCCTGAGAAATATCCAACAGCTCAGAAAATTCCCATTTTCATATCAATCAAAGGCAATCATTTCACCCCTTACTATAGAGAAAGCGAGGGCAAATTTAGTCCAACATGTCCAGAAAAATGGACTTTAAACTAACCTTAAAGGAGCTGTTTCAAAGATACTTTGCAAAGAATGGTTTGAATTTTATACCCAGACTAAGAGAGCAACATTTTTTGAGAAGTGTGTGATTAGTCAACGACTTTGATGGAGTGAACATGGCACGTGCTGGTGTGTGTTCTTGAGGAGCTTTTGCCTCTGTTGGAGCTGGGGCCATGTTTGGAGTGGCGGGGAAACTTAGCAGCTGTAGCCTGACCAACGGTGAGCTGTAGGAATGAAAGGAAAACTGTTATTTTTTATTTTAGATTACTTAGAAGACAATCATAATACTACAAACATACTTCAGAGTGAGAAAAGTGATGCACACTTTCCATACCTGTGTAACAGGATGATGGCGTTCCACTATCACAGAGCTCATGGGTGGAGCCACACCCATCACTCGGAGATTGCTGCGTGCTACCTTAGCAATGTCAGTGCGTGCAGTGATACGAGCTGTTACAGTCTTTGACGGTTTTTGTTGACTGGCTGTTATGACACGACCACTGACCTGAAAAAAATCATAGAGATTCAAGTACAACAGTGAAGATGTTTGTCTTTTAACTGTACTCTCGTGGCTGAGAGCCTTCATTTGATTCAATTTAAAACTCACAAAGAGCTTCTTTGAGATGGACATCATGCCTCCTTTGCAGAGGCAACAGCACAGTTTATGAATGCTCACCTGTTTATGGGAACTTGCAGCGCCTCCTGGAGGCAATGAGCCCTGCACCACTGTAGTGGGAAGGAGTACTTCTTCTCTGGACATGGAGGCAGAGCCCACCTGAGGAAAAGGGAAGTAGGGGGAAAAAGTAGCAAGAAAAGTAGCAAGAGTTAGATTTAGAGGTAGTCAGTCCTGCTAATAAAACAGAGAAAAAGATTAACAGACTTATCAGTATTGCACAAATGCATTTGTTTTCCTGGCATCTCCATGGCATCCATAAAGGGCTGAAACAGTATTTGTGGTGATGTATTTTTAGTGTTCAAATATGTCTTCAGAAAAATTCTTAGTTTCTAACCGTGTCCTCTACTTCAAGGTGGGAAGGGTCTGGCCGGTCAAAGTGGACTGGGCTGAACTGTGTGGAAGACACGGGTCGTGGCTGAAGTTGAGCCCATGTTGAAGAACCAGGCTCCTCCTGGGGAGGCAAAATATCTAACAACAGAAAAAACATTCACTTGAGGGGCAGTACTTCAACACTGGAATCAGACTTTACAAGATACCCTAAATTACAAATTTATCAATAAGTTGATAAAGCTTTGAGGACTGGCATCATGTGAATACATAAACTGATCCTCGCACTTTTAAAGCTAATCTTTAGGTGATGCATTTAGGCTAAAACCTGTACCTATTACTCTTCGGTCAGCACTCATCCCTACAATAGCTGAGGCAGTGAATGACTCCAAGTAAAGAAAAAAGACCCTGCCCACTCCAGTCATTCATAAATCTACACTCTTGTCAATAACACACTGTGGCACTGTGAGGAAAAATGCTGTTTTTAGTCCTGATGGCAGCATTCAATCAATGCAGCGCATAGAGAGGGCTAACAATGCCATTGTGGCTTGTTATGTATAGAGGTCTAAATATGTAAGCACGAGGCATGAGAAGAAGAAAGCAGAGCAGGGTTTTATGATCTATTTGATTAAAGTCCCTGTAAAATGAAATCAAACTATGTGTCTAGATATGTTGGAATAAGGTTGCTGTAAATGTTAAAATACTGAGATCTACGTGTGACTGAATTTTTTATTTAGCTTGTAGAAAGTTGTTCACCTCTTTCCTTGCATGGTTTTATTTGAGCAGGGCAAATATGGGAGCTCATGACATCACCAGTCTTGATGGGGAATCAACCCACCCCACTAACGCTACAATGATATAAAATCACCCAGCAGTTCCTCTCAGTACAGCCTGTTGTTAGTCGATGTCACTGCCTTCACTGAAAGTTAACAGCCAGTTACATGCTTTTGTTCATTGTGAAGTAAATTTCCCAAATCTGTCAGCCACGGTGGCCTACAGGTCATTAAAAGCATCATAACAGAGAAATTTGTGCCAGAAAACTGTAAATTTAATCCCAAACTTCTGCTCTGGCACAGAGCCAGGAAACTTCTCTGGTCAGAAGCATTTTTAAATTTAGAGGGAGGATCGTATTTCTTGTGAGTGGGTGTAGCTCTGGCTCATTCAACAAACACGCCCACACCATCCTAGAGCAAATATCACTGCCTCATTCCACATGATTTTAAAGCTTTGTTTTATAACCTTAGAGATGTTGTTCATGACTGAAATTTGGCCTGGTGGTTCATAACACAGTGGCCTCTCATACAAGAGACCTAAAATAAAGATTTTTTTAAACTACTTTTCATGGAGTTTACGGTAGACGTATACTAACACAAAAAAGAGAGGGGGGTATTTTGTTACAAACCATGCTGATCATGAACTGGAGGGTGCTCTGACTGTCCCTCTGGAGTGTGGAACATGCCCAGAGCTTCAATGTTGAGGGCGCAAACGCCCCTCATAAAAGCTTTCTTCATAGATTCCTCATAGCGCTCCCGCTCAATTCGTAGTCTCTGGATTTCTGCCTGAGCCTTCTCTATAGCTTCACAGTGCTGTGGGGACAGAAGAGTACAGACAGTTAGTTATTTACGGGTGTATTCAATACTGAAAACAACATCTGATGCTCATGAAGTTGCAATTACAGCCTTTGTTGCACAACTGATACAAATGAGCAACATTATCAATAACACAGGCTGTCTCTATTAACCTTTATTCCCTACCACTCTATGTTTTAATTAAAAAAGTCTAAAGTGACTGAAAATTAATGTATCTATGTAAAAAAAAATTCTGGTTAATAGCAGTGCTTTGGTTTGCTTTAAAAAGACTCAGCAACATAGCACACTGTGTGAGTGCTTCCACATATGGAAGCAATCTCTCTAGCAAGACACCATTAGTATGAATTCAGCTTAAAAGAATCATGGTATCATATCGGTCCAAGAGCAGGTAATCTATCAACTTACTTACCTCTGCCAGCTTGGCCTCGTACTCTGCAGAGAGGTGAGTGCAGACCTCTTCAGCTCTTGCACGGCAGGCCCGCTCCAGTTTGACCTTCCAGTGTTTCTGGACCAGCGAGTGCCAGCCTAACCACACCTTCTTCTTCAGCTGCATGTTGTAGTGCTGCCGCGCTGCCTGAATAGCATAAGCCTGGCAGAGGAGCCACAAGAGCATGAAAATATTCACAAGGAGGTAATTACACCCATAGTTCATTCTGGTGCAGGTTAAGTTTAGTTTCTGTTGTAGTGAACTTTTTGTATCATAGCTGGGATGGAAATGTGTGTCATCTACATTTTTTTCTGCTTTATTGACAAATTCTCACAGCTATTTTGTAAATGTAAACATTTTTTTTATAATTCTATCATTATTCAGGCCAGTATAGAAATGAACAGATTTTTGTGCACTTACAAGACTACACATATGTGCATTTTTGTAAGCGATAAATGTTTGTGTAAAAATGTTACATGTGCATGTTCTGTGAGTAGTGACATGTAGATGTAAGGTTCAGCAACTCAGGGACTAATGATTTGCATAACTCATCACACTGAACCATCAGATGCCAAACTATGTATAGTTACATACACCGTTTACAGAAAAAACATACTCTAAAAAACATTTTATTCTCTTTTGACTAAAGGAAAAATCTATGTGGATATTCTTTGTTATAAAAAAATCACAAAAAGGTAAAAGTGTGTGTTATGCAAGATGGTTGAGTTAAAAGCTGAAAATCCTAGCAGTCTCACTCCAGCCGTAAAAGCCTAATACACCCACCCAACCCCTCCATGAATCCCACCACAAAAAGGTTTTCAACCTGTGGGAAACTTTGTTATTAATTCACCTCTTCTTTAGCCTCTGCATGCTGAAGTCTCCAGTGGGTGAAAGTCCTCATCTTTTCAAGCCTTTCTTTCTGTCTGTCCAACACCTGGCTCAGGTTTACTATCACCTGAGGGATGACACATCACACAATAGGCTTGAATAAATGTACTTAAGCATGAGGACAGAAATGAGCAAAAGGTCGAAATATGAGATGAAGATTAAACCAATCTTGTCGAATGGTATAATTTTACAACTGCAGGCTAGTACTTAGCCCACACATGAAAACCAGAACATTATGCTCTAGTCTAGAGAAAGTAAATAAATAAATACATTAGTAGTCACCTCATCTTTTCTCTGGTTTGAAGTTTCATAGGTTTGTAGCAGCCCCTTTAGGCCGTCGATCTCTGACTTCAGGCCAGCTGTCTGGGCTGCGTGCTTCTCCTTCTCTTTCTTCATCTCCAGTTTGTGTTGCTCCTTGATTGCCAGCTTCCACTTCCTGAGCTCAGTCAGTACATTTGACTAATGAGGAAACAGAAGGTGGGATGGTCATGGTGTGTTGCACAGTTTTAGTAATGGACTGGTGTAAAAGTATCTTAAAGCACATCAGAGATTTAGTCAAAGTGTTTGTTAGTACAAAAAAAGTGGGATCCTGGCAGATATCATCCCAACTCTTGTTTTATTTTATTTATTTATACTGGAACATGCTACAACATGTAGCCTTTAAGACATCAAATGCTTAAATAGTCAGGCAGGCAAATGGTTTGTCACCATGGATGCATTTTGACAGGGAAAAACATAACAAGCTGTACACTTTTAATATATGTGGAAGGTAAAATTGCATCCTCTGCTCCAGTCCATGGATTCTTTCTGCTTTTTAAAGGCTTCTCTTATCAGCACTGCCTAGCTGTTGATTGGCTGCCAGGTGCCTTCAATGAGTGAGCTATACAGCATTAGAAGAAAAGGTCAGAATAGACATCCATGTCCACACTCACCCTCTTCAAGACCAGACACATGACTAAAAGGTCACTTTTAACCTTGGAGAGTGGAGCTACCATCTTACTCAGTGAGCCTCTCCAAGACTCAAATTGTAGACAAAACCTCCAACTTCTTTCGCCCTATTGTCATTAATATTTCTAGCATTGAATCATGTCACTCTAAATGCCCCTTGAATTGGTATGAGATGGCAGTATAAACTTGCAATGCAGAATCAAGTTTCTTTGAGTTTTTAATTTGTAAACATAGGACAGCAACCTGAACATTTGCAGGCCAGAACAGCTGCACTTTTCCTGCTGGGTTGATCTTGAAAGGTTTGATCAATGCTCTTGACACTATTTCATTAACATTATTTTGGGCGTTCACTCTCTTAAGTACTCAGCTAATCAGATTATGCCACAATCTTGTTTGACCAATCATTACCCACCTCTCATATTTTAGAACCTGTCATTCTCTCTTTCACAGTCAGCCTCTCATTTCAGTGTGGATGCTGCAACCCTCCTCCATCCCAGCCACCTCCGTTCATTTCATCAGCATCTAGTCCAGATCCTCACAGATCTTCTGCTCATCTCATCCTGCATACCTCAGTCTCCTCCTCCAAGCCATCTCATTGGTTTCTTGTCCAGCTTCTCAGAAATCTACTCCTCATCTGATCCTGCATCCCTCATCCCCACCACCACCAGTGTCTAGACTCCATAGGGGATATCTTATTCATGCCATTGCCCCTTCAAGTATGTAAAGTCATTACGATGGAGTCTAATTGCAAAAGACTTTGCTGATTTCTCTTTCATTAAAATTTGTAAAACAAATGACTGTCAAACTTGTATCAAGTTTCTCCTGATTGAAATATCTTTAGCATACACCTTTGTAATTCAGTTTCCTTATTTCAATTTACAAAATCAAAAGGTGTCACCCCCAGTGAAAGAGTCCATATACAGTGCTTAACAAATTTATTAGACCACCTGTCATATTTGTCTCAGAGACCATCCAGCATCATGAAGTGCTTTAATGCAGACTCTTTCATTTTCACGTTTTACCATTTTGAACAGGAATGAGGAATTTCAAACTGAATTCACCTTTTTAGACCCAAATTTGAGCCGGCTCACTGGGCTTCTCTGAGAAGTCAGAAATTAATCAAGCATAACATTCAACCACTAAAACTCATTTTTCTGTTCAGGAATGCAAGTAAATAACTATAATTTGACATATTAATTAAGAAATAATCATGTGCTTTACTATTGTTAAAGTTTTTTTGTAAATCAGTAAATTTGAAAATTCATGGATAACAATAATAACTGTATTTCAGCATTAAAAATATCATTTCATTTAAAGAGCTTCTATATATTGGTGTATTAACCATTGCAGAAACATAAAAAATGATTTTGTCAATTACCAGTGCTGTAAATTTAGGGCAGCTGTGGCATAAACCTTACTTTGGGTGGTGGTCTAATAAATTTGTTAAGCACTGTATATCACAAAGCGTTTTGAATTTGCATTCGTGTGAGACCTCTCGGCCACCGTAGTACATGCCCAGGTAAGCTCTCCAGTACAAAACAAATTTAAGCCATAGAGATAAAAACAGTAATGATAAACTGATTAGCTTGCTGCATAAGGAAGCAGACTCACCTTCAGGTTGTTGCTCCACACTTCCAGAATGTTCTCCATCTTGCTTATATTCTCCTCTGAGATAAAAAGCTCCGTCACAGTCGTCTCAAGGTGGTCTGGGCTGTTTGACCTAGACCTTTCAGTCGGCGTCTGTAACCTGTCAGAGGGAGGGTTTGAGAGCACTGATGCCCTGCCAGATGACCGACCCTCCATTTCCTCAGCTGTATGGAAAAGAATTCAAAAAACGAAACACAAACTGATCAGACAATTCTGCCATGGCATGGTCCTCATGTCTCTATAATTACCCAATAATATAAACTTTTCATAGACCAATCAATTTTATTTCTTTGTATGATTTATCTAATTTACCATGAGTGTCTCTTGAGTGTGTGGGAGGCTCAACAATCAATGGGGAGGCAGGTGATAATCTCACATTCTTGCTAGAAGACCTTCTGTCCCTAGTTTCAGTAGCAGTGTCTGAAAGGGTATAGGAGAGACAAGGAAGAGACACACAGGGGAGAAAGATAAGGAATAGTAGCAGAATATATTTCTAAATACAGAAGAGGTGAGTGAAATCAATGACGTGCATAGAAAAAGGTAAAACTCAGAAAACCAAAGACAGGAAATAACAGAGTAGGTGATGGCAAGAATGCTGAATAAGAGGAGCACGACTCCTCGTCCAGGAATGCATTTGTGTCAATATCTTAATTAAATCCTGCAGGGGGAAGAGAAAGTCTGCACTCTAAAAAGCAGTATGGGCCGAGAGCCAGGAGATCATTACCAATTGTCTGTCTGCTCTCTCTACATCCCTGTGCACTATTCCATGACAGTTAAAGCACTAAACCTCTGATGAGAGCTGCAGCTGGAGCTCGAGCTGGGAGGGAGGCTGATGGGCTGTTTAAGATGTGGATATTGGAGGGAGGAGAAATAGAGGGACATATCTGACAGATTACTATCATATACATCACAACTAGACTGGTTTACAAGATGAAAATATGAGGCTGATAAAATACTACAACTTTTCCATGTTGTGATGGAAAATCCTTTTTGACAGCTGATCATTTGGAGGGGGCAGTGTCTGGAAGGGCTCAAGTTTTGTTTCTGTCAGATAGGATTAGTAAAATGTGTGTGTAAAAGTGTGTCCTGCATGCAAGAACTTTAGATACCTGCTGGGTGCTGTGATTTTGTGTCTTCTTTTCTCTGGGAAGTCTGACCCTTTGCAGAGAAATGTGAGGTGCTCAGCCGATCCCTGTGAGCAGCTGTAAGTGTCTCAAGCTTTGGCGTGACCACAGCATAGCGGAGAAGCTCCTCATACTCATCCTGTCGACCAGTATAAGGTTAAAGATGATGACAGGGATCAGGTTCATATTGACATTTTTAAATTATTTTCTGTTAAATTCAAACTTTTGTAGTGATTACACTTTAGACACCATCTTCAATGTACTGTAGATGCACAGGGAAGCAAGTGAAAGTATTTGTTTTATAATTTTGAAGTGAATCAATTAGCAACACAGGGAACTAAATATATATTTTATCTAAATCAAGGTGGCGTAGTTTAATTCTTTTTATGAATCATCTCCCAGGAAATTAAACCTGTGGTGAATGTTGCACTTATTATTATTATTATCATTATTATTATTATTCAACACACGTCAGAGCCACCTGTTGCTTAACTTACAAACAATTTAGTCACCAACTGACTTTTCCATGTTAACATTACCAATTTAATTAGTCATTTAAGGAGTGTTTTGATTATCTGAAGATGTGTTGCTTTTTTTTTTTTCAGTTTTCCTTGAGTTGTAAGATGTGACAAGAGTATAACGACAAATACATTGTGAATCTGTTTTCCTTGAATCACCTGAAGTTCTGAGGAGACAGAACTGCCCCGGTCAGAGTCCTTAGGCAAACAAGGACTAGATGGTTCCTCTTCATCTGACGACATCTAGATTGAAGCATACTTAGATTAAACTGTGTATAATTATTGAATTACTATATACAGCCCTGACTTCCAGCAATGTGTGTCCCTCAGATAGAAATCATGTGTTGTCCTACCTGATTTGTCCTAATAGCAGAGGTGGAAAAGGTACATGACTATTGTACCCAAGTAAAGGAAAGTTACTCTGCTTAAAATTTACTGAAGTCAAAGTAAAAGTACTGGTCTATAAATGTAATTGAGCAAAGTAAGAACAAATTGAATTTAAAGTTTACTGTAAGCACTAAGTACTGAGTAGCTACTGAGGAGACGTAGAGTAAAATACTATCTTTCCTTATGGCAAAAACAACAGGAGAACAGATCACCAACCAGGTTGTTCAGGTCAGGACCTCTTTATAAAGGTAAATATGCATCAAAATTGACAGTATTGATAAAACTCATATGGATTTCAATTAAACACTTCAAAGTATCTAAATTAATCCACACTACATATAATTAAACTAAACTTTTAAAGACTTAAATATTTTACAATATGACAGAGCTGCAGTAACTCTTGAAAATCTGTTGCAAGGTAGGTCTCTTCTGGCAAAATCAAAGCAGAAAATCAACCTCATAGCAAGACAAATCATACTGATGGGGAATACATACTATGTGTCCTTTATGAGCACCAAAAGTCATGTCAAAAACAACACTCCATCAGAAACATGACCAAAAGAACCCCAATAGGGATCACTGCACAACAGGCAACATCTAAATACACATATAAAAAAAACACTGCCAAGGGCATGATGGGGAACTGGCCCGCATATCCCCCCAGATTTGAAGTCACAGCAGGCAGAGCTAAGATCATTTGACTCTTTACAGTGTTGAACTAACGTTTTTGGATCAATACTGTCAATGAACTCCAACACTGAAGCTAACTTTACCCAGAATGGGGTTCAAATTACACTTTGGGAGTAAAAACAACTTAGAAAAATTTTAAATCCTGAAATATCACCACTCCAGTGTTTGCTGTGTAAAATAGCTGTTTGTTTTTGGTTTTGTTGTGTTTTTTCCTTTTTTTGGTGGGGGGTCATTTTCTTGCTTTGTATTACTGATTGTTCAACAGAGATGGAAAACATACAAGAGTATTTTTCTAAAGAAAAAGCGGTAATTCTGGTTAAAACTTACCTAAGTAAAAAGAACTCATTGGAAAATGTACTAAAAAGTACAAGGACACCAAAAATACACAACCACAGCAGTACTTCGAGTAAATGTAATCAGTTGTTTTCCACCCCAGCGTGATAGCATTTTGAATAACTAGCCCAAAGTAATCATAGCTCAATAAAAATGGAGGGAAACTGCATTTCGGATCAGGATATTCAACAACAGCCTGAAGGACTTTTGAACAGTTTAGTTTAAGAAAACTTGGTGTAAAGCTAAAGATGAACTACATTGGCTACATCTTACTGTGTGCATTGTACAGCTATACAAATAAGTTAAAGCATAAAGTATTTTGTAGGAAGCTGTTTGAAAAATTGACAACATGCTGTGAAAACCTCCATAATACCCTAGTTTTCATCAGATCATCCAGTTTTTGTCTCAAGTTTTAGCTTAGCTAGCTTAATTGTACTCACTTCTGCTCTCTTTTAAGTAGACGAGCTAATATGCATTCGTGTTGTTAGCTGCACATAGGACACAAAACCTCAAGAAAATACAAAAGACGGGGATGCAAAGTTGTGTGACTTTTTCTACATCTACTGCAATTTATGAAGCTTCAAACGAGACTAGTAAGTATGAAGTTATATGAAAACAGACACACGCTTCCCTTTCTTACGCTAACAACAGTGAGTTATGTTTTGCAGTATCTGAGTTAATGAGTAAAATAAACCACAAAACTACTGACACTATAGAGACGGAGTAAAGCTGTCGATGCATTAGAAAATATGAAGCCTACCTGATAAATTACGTTATATTTCAGGAAAGCTTAAAACTTATCAGTTCCTCAAAGTTGCTCCGTCAGTTGGGAAACGCTTGCTTTGCCGTTTCAAACCGACTCACTCTTGAATAAAACACCCTACGATTGGCTACCGTCTCCACTGCCCCGTTCTAGATTGTTTCTGGTTGGCTATACTGTTTCCGTGGTGACTGTAAGCGGAACAACGCCAGGCTGACCCACGAGCTTGAAACAGAGACCAACACAATATAAACATAAAGCTTTCCTGTATTTTAAGCGACGCAGATTCATTTTACGTTAAGTCTGACAGCCACTAGCAGCAGTGAGTGAGTAGTGAGTATTAATGTTGTGTGTTTTTCATGCTCGTGCTGTATTAGGCGGGCTAGGCTATTGGCCAAAATAAGGCAGACAAGATTAGACCACGAAGTTAATCTCATTAGCAGTTAATGAGTACCTTGAAATGATTGTTCCAAAGTATAATTTCTACGTCTACATTTAATTTATATCATTTTGCTATTTGTTCCCAGTTAGCATTTTTCAATTAGATCTCTATGCAGCAGAGAGATATGCTAAAGAAAGCCTTACCTGTTTTCTAAAGAAGGTGTAAGTCTTTGGGGAATACCACCACCCTGTGAACCTTCCCGTGGCCATTTTACATTGGTTCACTCAGACAAAAACAAACTTAAGTACAACTTCTGAATCCCCTAAAGACCTGCAGTGATTAACAGTATTAAGACACACATGTGGGTGAGGCCTAAGGGCTTGGCAGCTCTGGGATGGGACAGACTCTACAGAGAGGAAACATATGGTCCCTCTCAGCCGTGGCAGAGCCGCAGGCAGCACTGTTGGACTGAAGCCTCCTCGCCACCTGGCTGAGTGCTGAGAGTACTTCACTGTCCGAAGGTGTCCTGTCAGCATTGTTACAAGACTAGGAGGCTGACTTTCCAAAAGAAGTATCACAGGGATGTGACATTGTTGATGGCGCAGTGAAAATAATAGTTTGTCTATTCATCACAAAGAATTGATGTCTGACTCTGGAATTAAAAATCACATATCAAATACATGTTTGCATGCATAAAAAGAATGGTTAGTATTAGTGAGGCCTCATGCAGACATTACAAAGCACACACACGCTCACACGTTTTATTACATATCTTGACAGTTGATGCAGGCAGATGAGTTTGAACCAGAACCATGAGGCACAGAGGATAATCCTTGCTGCTCCACAGGGAATGGAGGTTTCCTGTTGAATGACAGGAAGCCATAGCTCCCACAGATTACTTATTCCGTTTCAGAGCAGATGATTCACATGCTTTGAAAGGTTTTGGTGATGTGTTCATCACCATTTCTCTGTTAGGCTGATTTTTTTGTCACCCCAGCTTGGCTTGTCAGTTTCTCTGATTTTCATAGTGCCACTGATGTTAAACTGCATCTCTACTTTTGTTAAAATATTATAGCAAGCACTGATTAGGCTGTTTGTGCAAAGCCAATTTCACACACTTTTATATTTGCAGGATCTTTTTGTTTAGTCTGCAATGCTGATTTTGATTAATTTGACTTTAGATTAAATTTCTGTCCAGTAAATGTGTAAAACACCCATATCTATTTAAGTACAAATCAAAAGAAGAAAATGTACCTTTATAATACTGCCATAAGATAATTAACAATAGCTAAGACATAAGTTCAAGACAGAAAGGAAACAGACCAATCTTTTTCTTTGTTTGCAGACAATGGTAATAATCTACACTGTTGATAGTGCTCAGATTAAAGTAAGTATTGCTGCCCTTTTTTAGATCCCTTTTGTAAATTTCACCTTCCTTTCAGCAAAAGAAATGCACCTGGGCCTGAGTGGAAAATGGGATTCAGCTCACATTCTTCTCATAGCCTGTTCAATCTGTTCCAGGACAATAATCACAACCCATTTGACTTTCTTCCTCCTGGTATTTTAGCTCAGGTACGTTAGACTATTCAGGACCTTGCAATGCTAGACAGAGCAGAAATTAGGAAATAATGTTCTGCACTTATACAGGCTGACTTTGTTAAGGAACCTATTCTTACAGTACATTTTTAGACATACTGTAGCAGATTCCCCTGGAATATTTTCATGTCCCATGCAATATTTTGTGCATATGTATTTTTTTCCCTTGCATTACAATTGCAAAACCAGATTACAAACTCGGTGTAAAACTGTTTCTGCCCTTGATCGATTTTTAGTCAGACCTATTTACAGACAGCCATAACTCCTGTGGACAACAACTAATGTGCTATCATCAATCGTAATGTTATCAACCCATTTTTCTCCCATAGCAGACAATGATGACTTCTCAGTGGATGCAGTGTTGCCAGAGCTCATCTTAGAGTTATACACAGCTGCCTGCTGTTTTCAAATTAGTTTTCATTACATTTTGATGGAGCTGGACTTCCCCCTTGGGACACTCTAATCCATCACATATCTGTATCTGTGACACCAGCGTCCTTTTGTTTTTCTTTCAAAATTTTTGGGGACTAAATTTTCCAGCATTTGTAAGCATCATGAAATCATTGTTCTCAGATAAGATATTATTTATGACCAGGTAACAGAAAGAAATGTTTCCTGTCATTATCATCCCTGCAATAAGATAAATGCTGAATCCAGAACACACAATGGTGAGCTGCATGAGTTCAGATGAGCAGTGGAGGCTGAGAGAAGATGGAGACTAAATCAGTTAGCCTGAGCTTCTATCTCTACAAAGCAAAAACAATTACCATCAATGTCCACATCCTTTTCTTATAATCTGGATGACGATAAGCAGTAGACAGTTGTTCCAGACCACCTCCACCTCTTGTGCTATTTCTCTTAAGAAAGCTGGCACTGCATGAACAACATCCATTTTAGATCTCGGATTAGTTAGATGGGCTACTTTCTATAAAAAAGGGGAAGCAGTTAGCATTTTTGTTTACCCTACTTCTTCAATACAGAATACTACTAAAAGGTTATTCAGCAAAGGCCAGATAGTTTGTATTGGAGAAGAAAATCCCCAAACCACTGTTGTGTATTGTGAAAGATCCTGTGGGGAGTTTTTATCATATTAAACAGACTTGAATTCATACTGAGGCCTCTTTGTGACCATAAAAGCTAAAAGTACCATCAGCAACCAGATTATTGATTCTATATAGTTGTTCTGAGAGTTGAAAAATCAACCATCTTTTGGAGAAGGTTTGTGAAATCATTAAAGGGAACCCTGCATATGTAAATATGTATTGTCCTCGTTAGATAAACATTTGAGTATTTTATGTGTAAGTAAAGAAATACACTAGTTTTCTACTAGAGGGGATATTAAAAAACAGATTTACATGTAGACTGCCATTGTTGTGCATTGCACTCTTGGTGGTGATGTCAAATAGAATTTACTGGAATTGGAATTTAATTGGAGAGGCACGCACCTCTGTATAGGAGGCCTCACAGCTGACTGCATATCAGAGCAAACACCAAGTCATGAGGCCAAAGGAACTGCCTGCAGAGCTCGGAGACAGGATTGTTGCAAGGCACAGATCTGAGGGGAAAAATCCTCCTTCACCAGAGCACATGTGCCTCCATAATTTTCAAATAAAAGAAGTTTGGCAAAACCAGGACTCTTCCAAGAGCTGGTCACCCATTCCAGAAGGACAACCGTCGCTGCAAGCCCCCCACCGATCTGGGCTTTACGGCAGAATGTCTAGATGGACGCCTTTCCTCAGGGCAAAACACATGAAAGCCCACTTGGAGTTTGCAAAACAAAAAAAGTACCTGAAGGACTTTCAGACAGTGAGAAACAGGTTTCTTTGGTCTGATGAAACCAAGATTGAACTGTTTTGCCTGAATTCTAAACATTATGTCTGGAGGAAACACGGCACTGCTCATCATCAGGCCAATACCATCCCATCAATGAAGCATGGTGGTGGCAGCATCATGCTGTGGGTATGTTTTTCAGCAGCAGGGACTGGGAGACTGGTCTGGGTTGAGAGAAAGCTGGAGCAAAGTACAGAGATACCATCAATGAAAACCTTTTCCACTCAGGACCTCAGACTGGGCCAAAGGTTCACCTTCCAATTATGAACGTACTTATATATGTATGACATGATCAGCAAAGAGATAACATTTACTGCATTGTCTACGTTGGGCCACATGGGTATGAACTGTTCAGAACAAGAGCTTAGAGTAATATACTGTATGTCTCTGTATAATAAAAAAAATAATGTGATACGGCACAAAACTAGCTGGATATCAACTGGCTAGGTCTGTCAAACCATCACATTTTTTGTAAAGATTAATTGCAATTAATCTCCGATTTTTGTTGCATTTCCTTTTTTTTGTATTTAAAACTATTTTTGTTCCCTTTTGGATTTCTGTAAAGCATTAAACTAAGAGTGATTGTCTTCCTGTTTGGATACAGACCTGCTTTTATTTAGAAAGAAAATAAGGAACAGGTAGGTTAAAGATTATGGCATGTACCTTACCATGGAAAAAAGGAACTTGCTATGGATTGAAAAGGAAAATAAGCGAACAGTGAAAAGTTAAATATTTGATACCACAAAGTGAACAAAAAGTAGAAATGTGAACATAGGACAATCTTCTTAGGGAAAACTGTACATGCAGTGCTGTAGGAATTACAGTGCAGTCTTCCTACACCTCCTGACGTTCCTGTCTGTTGGGCCACAAATTCCCATCCACATCACAACGAATATCTTCTCTTGCGATGCAGCATGGAAAGAATCTTTTAGAGTGTTTTATCCAGCCTCTGCAGGTATCTGCTGTGATGTCAGCACACGCTGCATCCATGGCAGCCAGAACGGGTCATCTGTGTATGTGGCTGGTGATCATATACTGTCCATCTCCATACTGAGAAAATTCCTCAATCATCAAATTCTCCTCAATCAAATTCCTTAATCATTGGTTGATCTAATGCTTCACACATTTCCCTTCGTTAGAGAAAGTCAAGATTCACCTGGGTGCAATTGACCAATTCAGGACAGATGTAGGAAAAAAAGGTCTAATGACAACATGTTCAACCATTTTGCATGTAAAGACTTATGCGATGAACTAATGCCTAAATGTTGTGAGGGGTGAGACTATTCAACAGAGACTCATTATAATACATTTTGATCAACATGGCATAAGCAACTGATAATGTAGGAAACAGCAGAGAATTGTACATAATCATTTGCATGGATGTACCAAAACATTTGTAACTTGTTCAAAGAAATGAGAAACTGATTTTTTGATGTGCACAAGTGACACAATGATGTGAAGATTGAACAAGTAGTTTTGAGAATTTCAATTCTGATCTGAGAAATGTACCAAAGCGCCTGAGAAAAACTGTAATGCTAACAGTCACTTTGGTACATTTCTCAGATCAGAATTGAACCAAAAGCGCCTGAGAAAAACTGTAATGCTAACAGTCCTGCAAATAACAGTCTTTCAGAATCTGCTTTAAGAGAGAAATGGTGAGATATTTGAATTAACAAAAACTATACATTTCATTTGTCAAAATGAATCTTGAGGCTTTGCATTGCTTCTGCAGCAGGGCCGTGTGGGTTTACTCACTCTCTCACAACCTTCTATCAATATCAGGCTACATTTACAGGATGTGACATGGGAATTAATCAGGTTGACAGCTATTCTTCTTACATGTCAGCAAAGCTCTGAGATATAGGAATACAGCATTGATTGTTTTTTCCCTTTGGTACAGACGACTAAAATTCATAAGCATCTTTGTGCTTGTATGTATTTGTTTTTGTGTGTGAAAAAAAAGAGCCCTGCAAAAAAGGAGAGCGTTGGCATGCACAGTAGAGAGAGAGAGGGAGAGTGTGTGTGTGTGTGTGTGTGTGTAGTGGAGGAGAGGGTCATTCTACTGTCCTGTACATTAAGCTAAGTGCTCCTCAGCTCTCCAGCAGTAATAAATGGAGTCTTATGGCTTGAGGGGGGTTTGTCTTCCAACTCTGAATCAAAAGCAGAGAGTGTCCCAAGCCTTAGGTCACTGCTTCTGTGAATCAACAAATTCAGGGGGATTGAATAGATGCTGCTCCTTTTGTTAATGTGTGTCCTTCCATGCTTTTGTGTGTGTGTGTGTGCTTTTGCATTGTTAACAAACCTTTTTAGTATCCTCTGTAGTGAATAAGATGCACATCCAATGTCAAAGCCATTTCACGCTGTTAAGATTTGGTAAGGAAATGCAAAAGCAGGCTTCTTAGTTACTGTTTTTCTTAAATGTGAAGTATGTTAACACGGGGCTATTGAGATTTAGTTAAAAAAAAAAAAGGAACGAAGGAATTAGCTGGACGGAGAGTAGGACATCAAAGAGCTCACTGGTAGTCATTTCCACAACGGGGCAACTCTTTCTCATATAGTCGGTACAGTTTGCAGGCTTTAATGATGTGAATACTGAAAGGCTGAGTGTCCCTGTGCTTGCATCAGTCCTTCATCCCTTTTTCTCCCCCTCCCTCATTTTCTCTAGGAACCACTCGCAGGTTTCAGAGGCTTTAGTATCTGACATAGCAGGCACACAGGCAGTCACTGTCTCACACTTCATCTAAAGAGCCTACTTATCTCTGAGAGCTTGTGTTAGGTTATGCAATTATTGTAACAGCATTGTATAATCTTTGTGTGGTGCTCATCAATAGTATTACTCTCTCTGCGGCCATTATTTGTGGGCATAGAAAGAATGAAAGTGGTTCACCATGCTGAGAATGTATCTGAAAACCAAGGGCTTTACTTACAGTGAAGGCTACTTCATGTTGGCACACTAAACTCAGTGAAGTGTACATGAAAATCAAACGAGTAAATATAAGAACGGAGGGTAGGCCTACATGTTAGCATTCATGTTGGCTTTGTTAAGTGCAATATGAGCCCAATACAACACAACTTGACACAAAACCTTTTTACATGGTTAACTAAATGTCATGGTCTTCCATCAACCCAAAGTTTCTTTTTTATTAATCTATTTATGTACTATTAATTTATTTATTTTCAGAATAAAAGCAGGTCTGTATCCAAAACAGGAAGTCAGCAACCCTTTGACCAAGACAGGAAAAAAAATCCTAAAATTAAAAAAAATACATTTTAAATGCAGTTTAACAGTTTTACTGGCAAAATAGTAGACTTTTAAAATGTGTCAAAGGGGAGTTGATCACCATTTACAACAAAAATTCTGAGATTAACTGCCATTTAAAATTATATTCATTTTACAGCCCTGAATACAGTATAATGAGAAAAGATAGGATATAATATGAAATGATGCATATCTTACTATTCTGGGAGATAATAAGATATAACACTGCAAGATATGATAGTTTAGGTTATGATGTAATGCACCTCCTGTTATAGTTCAATCCAAAGAGACTCAATACGAGTTTAACAATAATCATTTATTTTACACATTTTAATGAATGTGAAAAATGCATTGTCTTTGGTAATTATTGTGATGATGCTACGGACCTCCAAACTTCATGTGACCTTCAGATTAGCTCAAGAACAGTGTGACAGGAGTTTCATGGAATGGGTTTCCATGGGCAAGCAGCTGCATCCAAGCCAGACATCACCAAGTGCAATACAAAGTGTCGTATGCAGTGGTGTAAAACACGCTGCCACCGGACTTTAGAGCAGTGGAGACGCATTCTCTGGAGTGACGAATCGCGTTTCTCCATCTGGCAATCTGATGGACGAGTCTGGGTTTAGCGGTTGCCAGGAGAATGGTACTTGTCTGACTGCGTTGTGCCAAGTGTAAAGTTTGGTGGAGGGGGGATTATGGTGTGGGGTTGTTTTTCAGCAGCTGGGCTTGGCCCCTTAGCTCCAGTTAAAGGAACTCTGAATCAACATACCAAGAGATTTTGGACAATTCCATGCTCCCAACTTTGTGGGAGCAGTTTGGGGATGACCCCTTCCTGTTCCAACATGCACCAGTGCACAAAGCAAGATCCATAAAGACATGGATGAGAGAGTTTGGTGCGGATGAACTTGACTGCCCTGCACAGAGTCCTGAACTCAACCGACAGAACACCTTTGGGATGAATTAGAGCAGAGGCTGAGAGCCAGGCCTTCTTGTCCAACATCAGTGTGACCTCACAAATGCACTTCTGGAAGAATGGTCCAAAATTCCCATAAACACACTCCTAAACCTCATGGAAAGCCTTCCCAGAAGAGTTGAAGATGTTATAGCTGCAAAGGGGGGACAACATCATATTAAACCCTAAGGATTAAGAAGGAGATGCCACTTAAGTTCATATGCGAGTCAAGGCAGGTGAGCAAATACTTTTGGCAATATAGTGTATGTTACAATAATTTCATGGCATGAAAGTAAAGCTGGACTGGTAAAAGTAGTGGCATGGAATATGATTATATTACATGATGAATGTGCTTATATCATCATAATATTAATATTACAATGGCGGGTGGTCGATAGCTTGGATGAAGCCATAAAGACAGTTTTATTAGAACTGGACCACATTCCTTTGTTAAAACATGAGCAAGAGCCACACACAGGATGCTTTTCGTGACAGAAAAAATGTTTTCACTCTTCTCCCAACCTGTTTCAGCATGAGTTTGCCATCGTTACGGGTGGGGTTGAGTTGTACTGTTAGCAGGTGCATACAAAGGCTACCACAGTAGTGATTAGCTTGGATGTTAGCTGTAGAAAAACGGCTGTTTAATCAGGCCTCAACCACATTTCTTTATTAAAACAAGATCGAAGAGCCACACTGAAAGCTTCCCTCAGCAGAGATGTTTTTGCACATCTCCTGATAGGCTCTTGCATGAATTCTAGCCACCAACATGCTTCACCATTCAAACACTGTGGTAGCATTAGCCTGTAAAGCTCAGATTAGCACTGGAGCTGAGCTTGTTTGCAACCTCATTTTGTCTTGTCGCTCTGATTGGCCCATCAAATACGTGACAGACAGAGGGTTCACCCAGTCACATTCCATTTTTAAAAAAATGTCCTATCCTTCCCTTTATATGTGAGATTTCCCAGATAGATGTGAAACAAAGCCATGCAATGGATATATGAGACAGTCAATCTGGGATGTCAGGTTGATTTGGCACTCCCTTTTATACTTTGCTGACTTTGTCCTTTAGATACATGTGGAGCCTGTATGTCTTATAAAAAAGTATAGCGCCCTGAATACTTTTCCTGGAAAAATGTAAAAAAAAAAAAAAAAAAAAAAAAAAAAAAAAGCGCATAGATCTCTGCCACTTTTAGGGCCAGCTAAATAATAAAAAAAATAGATAAATAAATAAATAAACCCTCCTCACAGTAGCTTTGACCTTTGTGGTAGCCTAGTTGACTGTACTGTACCGATTTTTATACTTTTTTTTTCAACCTTATGGCTACATCCCATATCATATTTGCTATATCTTCTTTTCTCTGAAGCTAAATTGTCAGCATATATGGCAAAGTTGCAAAATAAAGATACTGTAAGAACTTTGACCGCAACACATTTATAATTACGCAGTATAATGCAAGCGTGACTCTTAAATTTGACGGAACTTGCGGATATCCACGAAGACCACTGTCATCCCCGAGAGCATAAACCTCGCGCACTTTCAGACTGAAACTCCCAGATGATCGCGAGCAGCTCTACGGGCAGAGAGCGTCGTTGAAATGAAACGTGCTACTGCAGAGTGGACTCCGCATCAAGGTGAGGTCCCAGACAGGCAGTTTAACTTTTATGGAAGCACTTACAAAGATTTGCGGCTGCAGAAACTAGCGCTAGAGACCAGACTTGCTCCAAACACGTGTAGAAGGCAACTTTTAAAAGAAGCTGCAGTTTTCGTCTAATGTAGCATGCCTTTATGCCCAGGTCTATTTGTTAAACAGAACCCGTAAAACTTGTACCCCATTGTTAACAGTCACACACGCTGTGCGAGGAATCCCGATTTAATTTAGACCTTTCATTCTCCTTTGCATTGGCGCGTTGCGGTGTTTCGCGTCTTTTGGTCACCTAACTAGATGGTTCCATCAGAGGGAATTACCCGCATCACTCAATGAAGTCCAATTATTGATCACACAACCCTTCTCTCTCCCTCTCTCCTTCCTCCAGCTCTCTCTCTCCTTTCCTGAAGTGCTGCAGCGAGGGAGGACTGACTGCATCGAAAAAAAGCCACACTGTCGTGCGCTGGCAATTACCTCTGATCTTATTCTACATTTAAAAAAAAAAAGCCCACAAGATTTGTTTTCTCCATAACGCCAAAGCGAAGCCGGATGCAATGGGTAACAGTCAGCTCAGTTCACTGCTCTCGCCATAAATGACGGTAGGTACCCACTACTTTTTTCACTGAAACATGCTGAGTGTGTAAGACTTTCTAGTTTGAGAAAGATCTTGTATATTCATCCAACAGTTTAATGAGGAGTATTATCGAGGTTCACTGATCAGATTGCTCGTTGTTTTGCATTTTAAACATCTCCAACTATCATCTCAGCTGGGTTATCTCATTTTTTATCAATCCATTTATGCATTAAAAGTTATGCTGTTTTCTGGGCATGTTTTCCCCCCTATCTAGCCAATATGACTAATGCAGAAGTAGAGAAAATTACATCATAAAGTTCAAATTTAACAACATTAGATTTGTATCAAAGAAAAGATACCTTGTCAAGAGTTCAATTTGATTCTCTTAGTGTGCACATACTGATAGAGCTGGCAGCATATCTACCTCATTGAAGTGCTTTAAAAGACGTTTAAATGTTTTTTCTTTATGTAAATCACAGATGTAAACCCATTATTCATATTTAGTGGTGTCTAACATGGTTGATATTGTCCTCAGCATGAGCAGAGTTTGAGGTTGTGGGCTGTGGACTGTGCACTCTGTAGTGCAATCCAGCCACCTGCCCCGGGGCAGTTAAAGCACTCTGCGCTGCCGCCAAAAAGAGGAGAGGATGCTGGAGCAGGCAACTGACTCATCCGTGAACTGCACCTCGAGAGGCAGTGAGCGATTGACAGGCACACAGCCGGTGAACTGGAAATGTGTGGCAAAGTGCTTTGTTTGCAGTCTGCAGGCTGCCGTAGTGGTGCTGCTGCTGGTTTACACTGACTGTGTCCTGCAATAAAAAAAGGAAAGTGTTGAATGAGGGAAAGTGATTGCACGTTGCAGATTTCACTCCTTTAGCCCACTTACAACTGATGTCAAGTTACATCAGGTTGTTTCTGGAAAATAAGAGGGTAATTCTAACACTGAATGCCCTTAGTCTTCATGCAGTGCTGTCTCTGTCTTAACCATAGACATGTAGGTTTTCCCTAAGTTTGTGCAGACTCACAGGATCAGATTTTAGGAAAGAAAGGTTCTGTTTCTTAAAAGAAATTTGTTACATACAGATTAAGAGACCTCTGAATGGATGATTACACATTATTTTTGAGACAACTTAAACTTTATAGATGATATTACCTTCAAGAATCCTCATATCATCCTCAAACAGTACCTCATTGAATGTGTCCCATCTTCCACCATTTGCTCAATCAGTGTTTTTATGCCAATGAACATTAAGTTCTGCACCATACAGAGGTGATGAGACGTGTTATATTCCTGCAACGTAACCCTCACTAGATGTTTCTGCAGTGAAGTCTTGCAAGGTTGGGAGACCATATTTTAGCCCAGAAAGATCACAGACATGATGTAAAAAAAAGTATAATCAACTTTACATATAATGTAATCTTTCTAGTTATGCAGGACTTTTGTTCATATCTAACCTTGTTTTTTATTCATAAACAGCTCTGAACAAACCCAATCATCTAAGTATGCAGACTCACAGTAAAGGAAATCCTGTTTTTTTCCCGTAACAGTGATATGCACACAGGTGATTAAAGTCAATTCCCATATTAATAGATGATAGGGGCAGACGTCAACCTGCTGCAGCTGCTTCATGAATCTGTATGATGTAATGAAAGCATGGTTTGCAATCTGCTCTGCTTTTGAAGTTTTATCTTTGATGCTGAGGCCCTATCTGTTAATAAAAGGTGAAGGATGAGGTTTGGCTGCTTTCAAAGATACTTTTAACATTTTTTCCTTCACTTATGTGTAGCCATTTGCACAAACAACCCTTTTCCTTCTCTCTCTTGACGTTTATTCTTCCCAGCACCCATTTATTCTGATATAAATGCTCATCCTCTCCCTGCTCCTCCGCTCAGTCAGTAATGGCATCAGTGTTTGATGAAATCTCAGAACGGAAGACGTCCCGGGCCGGTTTTGCCTCAGCCTCTCAGATGAGGTCATGGGTTCTCCATTTTGATGGGATTACATGCGGCTCTGCCCACTTAGAGATTGGACCTGCTCATTCTGATGCTAATAGAGCAAACCTGCCGTCAGGCCACTGTGCTTGCGCATGTCTTTGAAAGGGCAGGACACTGGCAAGTCAAACCTGACTGGGATGAAAAGCATTTGTATTGTTTATATGGAAAGGAACATACACCATAACATCCATGTACAGTGCACATGGAGCTGAAAAATTAGCAACAACTGCCATGCATATATTTTGAAATTTTGATAGACTCACAAATTCTGCAGCTGCTCTTGTTGGTTTGTCTCATTATTCTTGTTTTGTTTATTTTTTAAGGGCTATCATCTGGACTACCAGACTGCACTATATAACTATAAAAAGCTTTATTGATTTTCCTCCAAGTCCTTATGAACAATATGAAGTATTTGTCTCCTTCAGTACTTATGGGTCAAGCAGCCAGAAATTCTAAGACCAGAATTGATTTTTCACTTCTTACTCTTACAACCTCTCCGTCAACACCCATCTGTTGGTTGGCACCTACAACCACATCAATCCTTCTAGCTAAATGCTTTGCTTATAGGGAACTGCTACAGAGTTAATAAATGTTTCATTAATGCTCAAGTTCTTCTGTCTAAGGCTTTTCTTTACCACTCTCATTATAACACAACTTTGTGTTGTGATTATCAAGCTTTTTTTTCTCTAAAAATACATATTAGCTGCTTCATCACTGAGGCTAATCATTCATAATAAGCAGCAAGTGTGTCTGCTTTAAAGACACCATTTGTCAGATGCACATAACATGGATTGTTTTGCCTCAACTTTAATGTAACAGCCCAAGCACCTATGTAAGACTTTCCTTTTTTATTGTCTTTATGTTGAGGCTCTAGGAAATTTGGGGCCAAGACCAAGTGATACAGGGCATACTTGGTGTTTTTTAGTATTCTAAAAAACCTGAAAGAAAGCAGGGCCGCTATCCATCACACAGACAGGAGGTATTGCCAGAGCAAGGCCTATTTTCTGCATCCTCACATGGTTCACAATCCAAAGATGTCTGCTTCCTAATTTAAAAGTACTGTGTTGCCCTGGGACAGTAAATAGGTACTTGTTCTTTATGTCAAAGTATGTTTTCTCATCATATGTAGGTTTGGATAAATCTGATCTTATGTTTTGTTTGGTTGCAAAGAGGTACACTGAGGTACAGTGAAAACAATGAGTTAAAGCTCTTGTGAGGAGTTTTTCTTTGTTTATGAAACAGACTGAAATTTATACTGATGCCTTTATCGGAGCTACAAAAGCAAACCAAACCATCTGGAATTGGACTGACTATTTTTATATGGTCATTATTAATGCCTGAAAGAACTGCTGCAGGGTAGGTGTCAGATAAGGTGAATTACAGCACACTGCAAAAACAGCCTTTATGTCCAGCTGGCACAGCAAAGACTCACAATAAGTAATACATTTGACTGTTTAAAGGGAGCAGGATGCCCTGACTTTAACACAGTTGGGACAAGTTCAACTAAAGATTGATTGCTTTGTCCACTAGGGGTGCCGCAAATCAATATACAGGAGATATTAGAAGGAAGATACCGGAACTCATTTGTTTGTCTGTAATGCCAACAACAGGCCATACATCTTCTCTGTGACTCTCTGACTGATGGGTGCAGTGAAGTCTCTGGCTCTAAATATGAATGGGGCTAAGTAGCCACAAGCTAAGAGGCTAGCAGGGCCTCTTTTCAGCCTCATTTTATCATAGTCATGGTTTTAAATGATAAACAAGCAAATACATCTTGTAGGCTGATTAGAGTGTAATGTCAGCTCAACCAGGATTCAATCCCACAACCAGTACATAGAGGACTACAGTCTCAGTAGATAGATTTCTGCTCTACCAACTGAGCTAAACTGTGAGTCTTGATGTCTTGTTCATGGACAAGTCGGTTCTGTGTGCTAGCTCCTTTTGTGAGTGAAAAGTACTGGCTCCCACTTAAGTGACAGTTTACTTTTTTCCGTTTTTGTTGTTGTTTCAAAGATCCAGTCAGCTGGTGGTCTTTCTTTAGTTAAAGCCAGTACTTTATTTGATTTGATTTAGCCAGGTTAGTCCCAATGAGATCGTAAATCTCTTTTTCAAGGGAGACTTGGCCAAGAATGGCAGCAATACATAATTTCATCAACCAATACACCTAAACACATACAGTACACATGAAATGATAAAAACAATAAGAAATCAGTTAAAACAGGAATGTTTGTCTTCAAAAGTCTTCACTAGGGATTTTAAAACATCCAGTCACCAACCTTTGCAGCTTAAATTCAGCCTGCAGATTGTTCCATGCAAAAGGTGCCAAAAACCTAAAGGCCTTCTTTCCCAACTCGGTTTGGACTCTGGGAACAACAAACTTCACAAAGTTCAGCGATCGCAGTTTGTGTTATCTATTCTTCAGGATTAAAAATGAGGCAAGATAATCCAGAATTTGCATGGAATGGCTTAGTAAATGAAGACATACCTATGTACAAGACGAAGTGTACTTAACCCTCTGGGGTCAAGGGTATAATTTTTTTTTTTTTACTAAATATGATTTTACCTCTATATTTAAGCTTAAAACTCTTTACCTTGCCTTGTGTGGTATCATTTTTTTCAGCACAACCTCACATGTATGATTTTACTCTTTTTTCATTTTTACTTACTGAATTAACACATTGGACCTAAAATCACACAAAAACATAAAATCTGAGTAGGAAAAATTTGGCATTTCCTTCATGTAGCCTATCCTACACATACTGTTAACCAGAGTTTACAATAGGTAACATACATGGATAACAGATGATATTAATGTTATTCTGCAGTAACATTGCAGAGTGTCCCAGTAAAAGATAAGCTGTAGAAGGCAGAGCAGAAGCACTGTGCACATTAAGAGAGCAGTGCTTCACACATTTACATTTGGATAGTAGAGCTTAAATGAATAAATTAAGCAAAATAAAGTAATACGCCAACATAAGATGAAATCAACTGAAAGAAAAGCACTATAACTTGTGCCTATTTGTGTCAAAACTTGGTAGACAATCTCCCATGCAGCCTCAATTATTCATTTTCGATCAGAAAAAGCCGCACAGACCGAAAAAAACTCATAAATAACACCCTGAACTCTAGAGATGATTCACATGGGATTGGTATTACCTGTGGACCCCTGTGTGTGTTGAAATATGGTAGGTAGTTTGCCCCGGAATTTTTATTTTGCAAATTACAGACATGGTCAAAATGCATGGGATTAAAACACAGATGTCCCACGCAGTTATTAAAAATTACAAGGGGTCCTTAGGTATTACTAATCCTCTGTAAATAGAGCTTTAGATGCGGTAGCTATCGGATATCAAATCGCCTTCAGTGACAAGACATTAAGGGTTACATCTCTGTATTCAAATGCCTGGATCAGATTTAAATCCTAGCTAATGCACTGTATAAAAGGGGTCTTAGAGACATGTAGGAATAAATATTCAAGAGAAATACAGTATGTTTGAAGCAGCGTTAAAAATGGGAGTGCCAGTGGTCTCCTAGTTCAATTGTGATTGCTCTCGTTGCTCGGGCTGTCGGTGCTGTCAGGGTCTCGTCAGCTGCAGTGAGGTGGGTCGTCTGTGTGCTCGGCTGTCCTCTGAGCCTCATCACCGCTGACAGGAGGCCTCACCATACACTCCATTGACTCTCTGACAGGCAGGCTCCACCAGGATACACCCTGTTTGCCAGTTTGTTTTGAGTAAAAATGATGTGTGATAGCCAGCATGACCTGAAAAGATAAATAGAACCAATTCAGTGACACTGGTGAGCTCTGACATACTCCTGGTGACTGTCAGTCTACTGAGACATTCAGGGACAGGAAGTAAGTTAAAGGAAAAATCCAGAAATGAGAAGAATTCAAGAAGTCCAAATTCTTAGGAAATGTTTGTTAATCTACCATTTATAATGTTAGAAGTGTCTTACAGGAAAAGAACATACAGTAGAAATGCAGCGCTCATGTCAGCAACAAGGCAAGCAACATTTTGGTTAAAGAAACAAACGCTAAAAGACAATCAATATGATTTATTCTCTGTATAGAACAGTGTCTGAGGTATCACCAGTGTCAGTGGAGCCATTAAAAAATTACCGCTCCTTGTGTAAAGGAGTGGTCTTATAAGCACTGGAGTCATACACTGAGCCAAAAGGGATTAGTAAGAGTCACCTTGAATCAGTAGTGTCATTTTGCCCAGTAAAATTGCATTATGGGAGCTGGAGCTGGCCCAGTGATTTGTGTCCTCCTGACAGCGCTTCAGTGTTCATTAGTGGCTTTGGTGAGCAGCTCCTAGACACACGGGAACCACACAGCTCTGACCTAACACACACACATAAAGAGACATGCAGAATGGACATCTCTGACCACTTCCAGCCTATCCCCAAATGTTTTCATAAAAATATCACTTTGAATCACTGAGCTCCAAAAGTATTTTCAATGCACCTTAATGATGGTTGCATATTTATGATGTATGAAAATGATACATTTAAGTAGCCATAATGAGTTAGGGAGGCAGGGTGATGCTTAAGTGTGGATCCCAGTTTGAACACTCATGTGAAATCATGTTACATCATGTGCTGTGGCAGGCTAGGGTCTCCCTCCTGTTGGCATAAAGGGGAAAGGGCTTCCCCCTCCGTGCTGTGAGCCTGCACACTCATACATGCATGACGTGTGGATGTGTGAAGGATTCTCTCTGTGTGCCTATTTTTATGCATTTGGCAAATGCATTTATGTTTTATAGATAGCAGACTGCAGAAATCAGAGCTCTTTCAGCATGATAGTGAGTATTTTTTCTACTGTATGCCTTTTTCTGAGAGTGCATTTATCTATGCATCTGCTCAAAACCATTTCCCCTTTTCTCCTTTCTTTGCACCAATCAAATGTGACAGTGCCGTTCCGGTTGGGTCGTCACTTCCATTACAATAAACCAGCTCTTTATTGGGGGCAAATTGATTTTCGGGCAGGGCCTTGTTTATTAGCTTCTACTCCTCAGAGATGATCTTGAGTCAGCACATTCAGCTTTTCTGTGTAAAATTTCACTTTGAAACTAACTCCAAGTCATGAAATGCAAAGAATAAAAACAGCCCTGAATGGTGAGTATTTGTTTTGAATAAACTATACAGCTAGAGTTTTCTCACATCCATCCAAATGATTGAAAGTCCTGAGAGGAGTGTGAATGAATGATTAAAGATGGTGTTTGCTGTCAGTGGGGCGTCACTTGTTAATCTTGGATGTAGCAGGAGAAATATGATTTACAGGGACTATCTGACGAGTATCTCTGTCTTTCTCCTTCTCTTTATGCTCCCTACCTTTCCTCCTTGTTTGTATTCCTTTTTTATTTTCCGTCTCTTCACCCCTTCTCCCTTCTCTCCTAGCCTGGCCTATGATTGCCACAGCCATCCTGGATTGTCTCCTGTGGTGACTGCAGACTCAAGAGTCTTCTCCCCTGCTGACCCACTGATCTCACCACCTGTAATTTGCCCACCAGCTTACACAACCCCCTACTTGCCCTTTTCCCCTTTTCTGTTACTTCTAAATATCCTCTGAACCCCTGTGAAGGCCTACTGTTGGAGGCAAAATGGAGGACACTTACAATAACAGGACTTCCCTAGCGAAGGGGGCCAAGGACATGGTGAAAGAGGCAAAGCGACATGCAGCAAAGAAAGTCAATAAGGTGGTGGACCGTGCTGCAGATGAGTACTCAGGCCACCGAAACTACAGTAGATTCCAGGATGAGGAGGATGAAGATGAGGATTTCTACAGGAACCCACCGAGGCAGGATGGAGAACACTACCGTGACAATGACGAGGGCTCCAGCGACGCCACAGAGGGCCACGATGATGAGGATGAGATCTACGAGGGCGAGTACCAGGGGATCCCCTCTGCAGGAGACAGGAAGCATAAGGAGGGTCAGGTGGCGCTGGGGCAACCTATCTCAGACGCATCTAGGGACCGTAAGGTACTGGAGGAGGAAAGACAGGCTGATGAGGAGGAACTGGCCCAACAGTACGAGCTGATCATCCAGGAGTGTGGACACGGGAGGTTCCAGTGGCAGCTCTTCCTGGTGCTTGGGCTGGCCCTCATGTCAGATGGAGTGGAGGTGTTCGTAGTGGGCTTTGTGCTGCCCAGTGCAGAGACAGACATGTGTGTACCAAACTCCAGCTCAGGATGGCTTGGTAAGTCTCTTTGTTTGTATGAGTTTGCATGTTCACCAGGGAATGCTCCCAGCAAAGTTTGTTTCATTATATCTACCTTCTTAATTTGGTTGAACCTTTCTTTATACCACCACTGCTTGCAATGTTAGCTTTGCAGATATCGTGAGTAGCTGTAGAAACTGCAGGTGTAACAGGCTTGAAATACATTTAAATGTCTTAGCCTTTTTTGTTTGCCCCTTTGTGCCATGTTGGCTCAGCCTTGTGACATGCACAGGCCAGCCAGTGCTGACAGTGCAGTAGAACATATATGTACTTTCCTTGAATGCAGAATAAAATTGAATTATATAGACTTATAGATAAAGATCGGCCCCAGGGATCAGGCTATTTGAGTCAATACTTGACAGTTAGCAGATACCTGGATTGGATCGTTGCATCCCTACTTTTATTATATCCTGCACTTTTGCTGTCATTCTGCTATTCGTTGCTTTGTGGAACACTTACAAATGCCCAGTCTGTAAGTACAGTAATGTGATGCAGCATTAAAAGGTATGGGCAGTATAAATCACAAACTGAAAAAATAGAATTACTGTTATACTGGTCTCATGAGTGCTGAATTGGTTTTGGCCTGGAAACTACTGAACAAAATCTGTAACAAGTTGGAAAATTTGAGTTTAAAGGGAGTGTGTTCTCTGGTGAAAAGGGTTTTCCTCATCAGGACATGTCCCATTTCTTTATGATCTCTTTAATCTGTCCCTCCTAAGAAAGGTTATACTAGTTTTGGTTTTTTTCATTAGTTTTTATTTTTATTTCGTTTTCTCTTTCTGTGTTCGATTTCAGTTTAGTTTTTATTAGTTTTGACTGCTGGTTTGTTAGTTAGTTTCTATTTTGCAAAAATGCTTCGTTTTAGTTTAGTTTTTATTGGTTTTAGTTTTTGTTTTTTACGGATAGATGTAAGGCCCAAGTGAGAGTCATACATTTTTAAAACATATTAAAGGGATACTTCAACATTTTGGCAAATTCACCCATTGCCATAACTCCTATAGTCTTAGTAATAGGTTAGTTTCCTTTAGTTGTCGGTGCAAGCTCTTTTTAGATCTGGGGGGACTGATATACCAGCTGCACAGCTAATGCTATGGAAGCAGACGATATTTTTTGCTTTCCCTAATCAAACTCATCAAATACACAATCCAACTACACAAAAACGCTCTCGTGAACAAATTTTGACCTACACATTCACCACACTATGAAATAATAACGTATAATTATGTAACATTACAACACATGAAGCAAATACTCGGAACTATTTCTTGAGTAAACCACTGGGCGGAGTGACACAGTCCAGCAGCCATGTCTGGAGTGTAGTTCCGACTTTGCATTTAACTTTAAAGCATCTCCGTCTTGTAATGTTCCATGATTATTTCATGCAGCATATACCATGCAGCTGGTATATCGGTCCCCCCAGATCTAGAAACAGCTTGCACCAACCACCTAAGGAAACGAACCCATTACTAAGACTATCGTAATGATGATGTTTGTGAAGTCTTAACCAATCAGATCAAGCAATTTTACACTCCCCAGACTTGGGTGTTGGTGCCAGTCAGTATGGTTGTGTCAAAGACAAAGGATATGTTGTCTCCATTTTTATTTTATATTAATTAAGTAAGCGCACTATACAGTTTTAGTTAGTTATTGTTTTTTTTTTCGTAAAGCTCATTTTTTAATTTAGTTTCAGTTAACTAAAATTATTTTTGAATTTCAGTTTTAGTTATTTAATTAGTTTTAGTTAACTATAACAAACTTGCTCCCAAGTATAAATTCGAGTGGAAAAAACTGAACAGGCATCTTTAATCAACTTGTCAATGTCTTTTTAATAATAAAAATGCCCTATAATTTTTCACAGTCAAACAAACAACCTTGAAAGAGGACATTTTCCAACCAGGGTGATAGATTAACAAGATTAGCATACTTAGCAACAAATGTGGCAACATAAGGGAAAACATGTTTTTATATAATCTAATTTTTTTGATGCCTTGTTAGGACAATAATAACATGGCACATATGGTGGATGGTTTCCTATATCCAGTGCATGAAATATAATTCAGACTAATCTGGAAAACATCCGATACAAAGTGTTTTGGAAAGGCAGGACTTTTCAAAATAATCCTAGGAAGGTGATTGGACAAATGCTCTGTATGTCACTTTCATTCATGCCAATCAGAGCAACAAGAGAAAATTAGGTTATACTCATGCATAGATCATGTTATAAACCGAGCACGGCAAACAGGCGCTGTCATAGTTTACCAACATTGTAAGTTGTTGGTGAATAAGACTCATGCCGAGGTTGGTTAGTAGCAGTGGAAAAAAAAAAAACAAGAAAAAAGAAATTGCAAAGAAAAGCTTTCAGTGTGGCTTTTGTTTTTATTAAGAAATGTGCCCCAGTCCTGATTAAAGTGCTGCTATATGAAAGCTACAACTGAGCTATTCGCTACACTGGCAGCAGCCATTGTATCTACCGAGTGTTAACATCTTTTCACCATGTAAAGCTTTCAGTGCTGTTCTTTGCTCATTGTTTTATAGAAAAAAATGTGGTCCAGTTCTCATCCAACTTCTGCTATGCTATAGCTACATCTGAGCTAAAAGCTGTACCAGTAGCGTTCTATATACCTGCTTACAGTCCAACTAAACCCTGCCTGTAGCTACCGCCTCACTCTTCTCAAGTGATGCTGTTTCCAGTTCTGGGAAAATAGTTTCAGATTGGAGCGTTGCAAGATGGATCATATGATATATAATATAATGCGATATGATAAAATTTAGACAATATGATACAATATGATGGGCAACGATAAGATATGATACATTATGATATGATACGCTATCAAACGATTAATACAATTTGATCCGATCTAATACAGTATGATGTGATATCATACTGTATTAGATAATACACTATTATACAATAAGATATGATACAATATGATTCAATACGATACAATACAATACAATAAGATTTGATACAATATTAGGGCTCGACTGATTATGAATGATTAACATGCCTGCTGATTAAATCGGCAGATTATAGCTTATTAAAAATAATTGTTGATTAGCTAAAAGTTTGCAGATAGAGGCCAATGTAATATCACTATCGGCATCTGCCCTCAAAAAACCCATATTGGCTCAGTACAATATGGTACGATACAATGCAATATGATACTCTATGATTGGATATGATACAATATGATATGATATGGGACAATATGATGTGAAATGATATATGATAGGATACAATGAGATATGATACATTATGATACAATCTGATATGTTGTGATATGATACAGTGCAATATGATTTGACACACTTTTTTGTTCCCTTGGGAAAATTTTTCATGGACTCCAAGTGCTGCACACATACAGCTGCCACCACACTGATAAATTAGAGGAATAAGCAACAATAATCCACAAATAAACACGAATCCAAAGATACATGGAGTAACAAGTACCAGCATACAGTATATTGCACATACCCATGTTGCACAAGAAAGCCAGGAAACATTAAAAACTAATATTAAGTTTTCGTTATGTTAGACAGTTATGAAAGACAGTTGTTGCTCAACTGTATGCACTAACTGATAACTGATAAGCAGACATGCCCAGTTTATACTTCTACAAATCCCCATCAGAGACAGAAAACTTACAAAGGAGAAAATGATGATGAATACCATAGATGCTCTGCTGTCTCTGTGGGTTTCAATAGACAGCAGTGCTCAACAGACTTCTTATCATACAACAAAATTTATGTTAACTTGAGCTGTCTTTTAAATAACATTAATGCCCAGAGCTTCTTGTCCTTTGCTTTCCTAATGGCAGAATTATTGACCCATACTGGGAGCTGCAAGGAAGGATTCGCTATTGTAGATATAGCTACTGGTATGTCAACATCATTGGACTGAAGTTCTGGCAAAGACTTTGCTGTCTTTAGTGATTTAATTCGTGTCCTATAGGTGTTGTTGAAGGGTCCAAAGTGATCAAAACATACAGTTTATATGAATAGATGTATTCTGCACTTGTCATTGGATACGCTGTTTTGAGGAGACAGAGAATTGAAATGCCCAGCTCTTTCTGCCTTCCAAGGCTCTGCACCAGCCATGTGACTGAAGGCTTTGAATACACTGGAGGAATAAAAACCATTCCAGCCTGCATATATACTTCATTTAGTTATTTTCTGACATGTAGGAACATGAATATAAAGCATTTAACATTCTGCAATAATGGCTTTAGTAGTTTATAGACTATAAGTTGTTAAAAATTAGTTTTGCATGTCTTTACATTTTATGTGTCAGAGCTTATCCTTGTGGTGTTTCATATGGACGAGGTGTTTCGGTCCACTGGTCTCCATGTCAGGATTAGGAGGGTAGGTTCTATTCCCCGTTTGCTCCTTGTGTTGAGAAGAAGTCCCAGCAGTCCCAGTGGCTGCAGGTGTATAATCCATCACCTCAGAGCGGTGTGCAGGGGCTGACTCACTGTGTCAGTACCAGAGAAGGGAGGACATTAATTCTAGCACACAGATTTTAGATACTTACCGCCACAGTGAGACATGACAATGCATCAACTGCAGTGCAACATCTGATGCAGAAGTGATACAGCAGGGCCTCTTTGAGGACTGAAGTTTGAAGAATTTGGACTTCTTCCCCGACTCCCTGTATTGTTTGCTGCCTCTGAGGGAAACTATATACATAGATTGTTCAGTGAGGAGGTATAAATTTCAAAAATATATTATTAAAATATGTTGTATAGTTTTAAATGCATATCCATAAAGGGGGAGTCATTGTTACATCCTCACAAGATGTTATACACAGAGCACCTTCATTGTTCCATCTCTTTCCAAGTATCCATGTAAACCCTTTTTTTTCTCTCTAGCCAAGCAAAGTCCTGCAGGCATTCATGCTCCACGCTCTGCTTCTCCTTGTTCGTGACTCCATCCCTCACCCCCTGTCCCTCCCTCTCACCCTCCATTCTCTATGTGCCTCTCTTTTCTTCTCCCATCCTCCCCCATTCTCCTCTTCTCTCCTGCTGATTGCCCCAAGGCTCCTCCCTGTTGACGGGAACATGATTGGTGTGTGCATGTGTTTGTGTGTATGGGGAGGGGTGTTTGTGTTTGTGTGTGTGCATGTCTGAGCATCGCCCACATGATTACTATGACCTTGTTGGTATCCATTTGGAGTTTTCCAGAGTAATTATACTTAATTACAGCTAACAAAATGGAGGGAAATGATGTTTAACAGGTAGCATGGTAATCTGTAAAAGCTATTGCTTTGAAGTGTAGAAATAAACAGCAGCCAGCACATCTGTTGATATGTGATATTAGAGAGGACTGAGATTTCAAGATAGTCATACAGCTTTTTTTAACCAAGTAGAATAATAAAGTTCTTAACATAAATGCAACACAAGACAATCTGGAGGGAAGCTGCTGAGGGATGCTTGATTGTTTTTTTGTAAATTCTAATGTTTTTTAAATGAAGAATGACAAATAAATAGATTTTACAGTACCTATAAAAAGTATTCATCCCCTTGGATGTTTTATTCTTTGATTGTATCCTAAATCAATCATGGTCAATATAATTAGCTTTTCTGACAAAAAATGACAAAAAAAATCCTCTTTGATGTCAAAGTGAAAAAAGATTTCTACAAAGTAATACCAATTAAATAAAAAATATGTAAGGTAAAATAAGTGACTGCATAAATATTTGCCCCCTTTAAAGTGAATGACTTCATTCATAGGGATGCACGATATTATCAGCAGTATATTGGTATCGATATTAAAATGATAATAAAATTTACGCTGATCTGTACAGCCGATAATGTGATGTTATAATCAAGCGCACGCGATGACGCCAGACGTGCGCCAACAACAAACTCAACATGTAGGCTGCGTGGAAGAATTCTGAGGTGTGGGAACAAGACAGCAAAGTAGCTGTTTGCATGGCTTGTAAAGTGCATGTGATGCAAGGAGGAGCACGACAACACGCCTTTAACACCACCAGTTTAATTCTGCATCTTTAAAACATCACCCTGATGACTACAAGGACTTTCTTAAGATAAAGAATGACAGAATGACTTCATGCCAGCGAACACTCGTTAACAGCCTCTACTTAAGACATTCGACAAAGTTGAAAAATACAGCAGCGGCCACCCTAAGATAAGGAGCTTAACAGGAAAATCATTGAATTTCTAGCTCTTGATAATCAGACTTTCAGCATGATATGGGCTTCCGCAGGCTAATGATGCATTTAAAGCCCTGCTACGTTATACCTAGCAGGCGCTTATAGCCTTACCTGAACTGCAAAACTTTGTTTCCAGTCACGTAGAGAAGCTCCTTGTTAAAGGAGTTAAATAACAAGTTAAATTCAAGTTAGATAACATCAGGCCCTATTGTGTTGAGTGCTGACATTTTTTACTCAAAAAGCATCCCACCGTGCTCATCCTGAAAAAAAGGATGTTAAATAAAGCTTTAATGTTAAATTGTATAAGGAAAACATGTTGCACAACATGTTGCTTCATAAAACATCAGTTTTTAAAGATAGCATGAGTATTAAATAAATTGAATACTTCAAAGCAATTATGAACGTACCTTCAGGCGATCTCCTCTGTGTGACTGTAGGACTGGACTTCTGATGGAAAGTAGTTCGTATAAAGTCCTTGTATGTAAAAATGAAGGCTCCTCTTCGTAATCCTTACTAAATGTTTTATAGTATAACGTTTCACTTTCCATTGGTAGAAAAGTGACCAAAAATTGGTTTAAAAAAGACACTAAATTACTGATTTGTTTACACTGCCTGATGCACTTCCTTGTTTTGCCAGATCTTGACCGGAAGGCAAAACAAAGTGATCAAAACAGAAGCAAGCAGAATGGGTTTGGGGTAGGGGGCTACATAAGGTGAATGGACGTTTAAACTCAAACATTATTTTGACAGCTTCGAAATATCCATGTTAAATTTTTAATTAAGGGTCTTGACAGAGCTTGAGCAGTTTTGCAAAGAAGAATGAAGTAAAATTGTAGTGTCGAGATGTGCAAGCCTGATTAAGACCTATCAACTAAGACTCAGTGCTGTGATTGCAGCCAAAGGTGCATCTACTAAATACTGACTTGAAGGAGGTGAATTTTTATGCTGTCACTTATTTTACATTACATATATTTATTTGATTGACATTACTTTGTAGAAATCTGTTTTCACTTTGACATCAAGGAGGTTTTTTTTTGTAAAAAAAAAAAAGAAAAAAGAAACCTCCCCAAATTATTTTAACATGAATGATTTGTAAAATCAATAAAGAGGTAGAACATCCAAGGGGGTGTATACTTGTTAGAGGTACTGTATAATCCTGTTTTTTTGATAATTGAATAAAAGGGTAAGCGGTTATCTTTACCCATCAGGGAAATCCTTAAGGAAATTGAAAAAATATAATTATAGTAAGTTAATTATGTTGTTGATGCACTGGTGGCTCATGTTGGTTTGTTGTGACTGTCCATAAAAAGACTGAGACCATGACGAGATTTTTCCACCTGCAATATGACCACATTCACCTGGTGACAGTCCCAAAATGTCACTAGATTACAGCTCACTTACTGTTGTTCTGATGTAATGTGATATTGCATTATTGCCTATCTTGGGACTTGAAATCTACAAGGAGATAGGTTTCAAATGGTGTCTGCCCTTTGTAGCAGCAGGATCTGTCCCCCCTTGGAGTCAAGATACTGGAGCTGGAGTTGTTGGCTGGTGGGACGAAAAGGTTGATCAAGTGGTGGAGGCTGGAGATAAACAGATGATGGCTGAAGATGTCGTCTGATGCTGGTTGGATGAAGAAGATGATAAATCCACAAAGACATGCTGGGGATGGGGAGGTTGAAGTCACCTGCAATGATGGCATAAAT
Source organism: Cheilinus undulatus (assembly GCF_018320785.1). Lineage (NCBI taxonomy): Eukaryota > Metazoa > Chordata > Actinopteri > Labriformes > Labridae > Cheilinus > Cheilinus undulatus. Next base: position 21,385,377 of record NC_054869.1, on the reverse strand, counting down.
GAAGTGGGAGAAAATGCCATATTTAAAGACAGAAGCGGTATGATAGGCTAACAATAAGGGAGATGAGTATAGAGGATAGACATGACCTGGCAATGTGAATGTGTGCCTGAACAAATGCATGAAACACATAGTGAGGATGAGGAATGAAACTAGCATGCAGAATAGAGTCTACCTGCCTGAACTTCTGCTGTAGAGCTAGAGATATCACCAATTGTTGTTTGTTTCTAACCTTGCAGGTACACATTTGTCATGTGGATCCATTTTTGCAAAGCTTCAAGTTGAAATGCTTGGTCCTGGTCAGAGAATGACTGTCCCAATCAGCATTATTTGAGGAGCTGCCCTCTTGGACACTATTGTTATTCTGTTGATTCCAGCCTTATTTGGTGCGAGGATGTTTAGCAGTTGTGATCGTTAGGTTGGCTGCTATCTGGGTAGTTTTGAAGCCCACTGATGGTGGTCAGCTGCCATGAAAATGCTGCCTCAGCCTAACCTAGGATCAGTCTAGAAACAAGTTAGAAGGTCAAGATGAGGCAGGCAAACGGCAACAACACGCCCACCTTTCAGTCAACTCCATTAATAATCTTGCTGGAGGTGGGAGCTGATCCCAGATGCCATTAGGCAGGAGGCGGGGTACCACCTGGACTGGTCACTTGTCAATAACAGGGCTATACAGAGATAAACTTGCAGTCGCTCTCACACCTTTGGACATTTTAGAGTTAAGTTTAACCAAAAACTATGTCTTTGAACTCTAGGAAGAACCAGAGAACTCTCATTCAACAGACTCCATACAGAAAGGTCATGTCTGATGGCAATTTGAACAGGGCACCTTCTTGCTAAGACAGCGCTGCTAACATGCATCCCAAATTCAAAGTCATTATTCTCAGTTAGGAAATTTTAATTCACATGCTAAAAAGTATCAGGACTTTCTAAAATTTGAAATGGGAATTCTGTTTTTGGTTAGCTCCAAAAGGCTTGACTACACTCATAGTTGCATTGTGCAGCTTGATAACACGCAGACAGAGGCAAGCTGCACAAACTAAGCTGAGCGTAATGGGATAATGCAGTATGAACAACACAAAGGCCTGAATAGGATGGATGACTGAAATTGTGATTAGATTACAGGCTTCAGTTTGGTCCTACCCGTATATCAGTAATGAATGAAGGACGGATGAGAGTCAGAGTAGGAGGGCTTAAAATACTGTAAATCCTTTAGATAAGATTGGACAGTGTGGGAAGGAAGAAATGGGGGGAGAAACAAAAGACAAAAGATACAAAATTATGAAGAGAGGACATGAGAGGAGGAGGGACAGCTTTGAAGTTAGAGAGGAGTAATGGGGAAGGAGGTGTGGGTGGATGGGAGCAGAGAAGAGGCGGATTGAAGTAACAATGTGAGAGAGAAGCTCAGCGATCATCTCAGACACAACAGACAATGGGGACGCATCACCCTATCATTACTTGTTTGTTTCGCTTAGGCTGTGTTTTTCCTACTGAAACTTCCCTCATCGCTCCTTCTGACTCTTGAAACACTACTCTTTTTCATTTGATTTCCACCACTCCCTCTCAAGCATCAGTCCCTTCCTTTTTCTTTCTTGATTCCTCTACTCTTTTCATCCCAATCTGGTTCTTTTTTGCTCCTTTTCTTCTGTACTCTTTGCTACAGTACAACCCCCTCTATTTCTCCCTGCCGTTGCCCCGCTTTCCCTCCTTTCTTCACCAGCTGGCAGGCTGTGTGGGGCGGTGTGGTCCAGGGGCAGCTGAGCATGGCTAAACTGCAGTAAGATCGCAGCGTCACTGCAGAGATTACACTACTTGAGTAATGCAGCTCCACATTGTGTGGGAGAATGTGTGTGTCGTAGGGGATGGGGGAGTGTGTGTGTGCGTTTGTCATATATGGACCGAACCTGCTGCCAGCAGCAATATGAGCCACAAGTAAAGCATGTCTAACTGCTCGCTCTTATCAGGGTTTCATGGCATCACTGTATTTCATGCAAATTATCTCCAGTCTTTAATGTAATGAAGGTTGTATCATTACTGCTGCTGAGTGAGTCATTTTAATGCCTGCACTCTAAGCCCTACAATAGGTTACTTTCATATAGATTGCATTGAAATCCTGCCCCCACTGATGTGACTTAAAGATGACAAAAAGCTTCAATCCTTCTTTCTGCGGAGGTGGCAGAAGACGGAGGCATGAATCCGATCAAACTGACACGATGTAGTACAAATGTGATTACACGCCGCTCAGTGTAAAGGAGCTGATGACAGCGGAGCAAAGAGGGAACTAAAGCAAATAAATGAGGAGGGGAAGTTATGAGGGTAGGAAAAGGAGGAGAAATGGGAAAAGGGATCAAGGCAAGAATGGTGAAGGAGAAGCTAAGGATGGAGTAAAGGTTTGGAAGAGATCAATGTAATCATGCAGAGATTACAGATAGAGTAGAAAAACATCAAACAGCATCACTGTATCACACACAAGCCACATTGTTGAATGATAGTATCGTCATTATGAATAAAACAGGATGTTTTTTTTGTGCGATGCTGAAACAGTTTGCACTGCTAGGAGCAAAGAGCACAAAGGCATGAAATCAGAGAAGAGGTCGTGATGCAGCTCAGCACTCCCACGGCTCTCAGGGGGCTCCTCTGAATGTGACAGGACAGAAAACACTGCGCCAGGGCCTCCCCCTTCCTCCCATTTCCACCTCACTCTCCACTCTACCTGACAGTAACTGAACTCTCCTCCCTTTTCACCCCTTTTTTTCCCCCATTCACAGCTTTCACTCGTTCTCCTGTTGCTTTCTTATTTATGCCTGCTACAGTTTGGTTGTCTCCCTCATGAAGTTCTCACAGGGTCAGACAGAAAATATTGCATGCGATTACAGTATTTTTCTGTGTTTTTTTATGGTGTATATTTAGTCTTTTTTAGATGAAACACCCACTCTGTGGGGGTTAGAATGGTACCTCTGATTGGCTGGATATTTTTCATTCCTGGAGATTTGTTTTTGACACTTCAGCAGCGTGTCAGTGGGCAAAACCTTTTGCCCCTCTCTGACAAAGACATCTGTCACATTGTCATCCTCTGAAGGTGCTCAAAGACGTCGTGGGTCATAAAGTCTAAAGTCTATTTCAAACACCCTTCTCACCTTTTTGACCAGTGTAAGGATATTTTGCATCTGATATTTGCCTCAGAAAGGTAACATTTTTTATAAGTCAATACATACTACCCTTAATGCATCAGATTTATATTTTGGTCCTAAAACCAGACTGAATCAGCTGTCCGCAGGCCTGAAGTTAGACCTGCATTTATAGCCCTGATAAATCAATGGCAAGACATTATTGGCTGATAGCACTCAGGAGAAGGGTTTCATTAATCAGAATACTGTGGCTGATGTTCCTGTGATCCAGCCTTTTCATTTCCAATATGTTCAGTATTGACTGACTGACTCAGTCAGATGAAATGTTGAGACATTTTGTGGTTGATGTATGATATATTGTGAAGCTGAAACAGATTTCTGAACAGAACTGGTGTGTGATGGTCATTCACTGAATCACAGAGAATGCACGTCATTAGATTCATACTCTATCTGATTTATTTCTGGGCTCAAAAGTGCAGTCAGTTCAAGCTTTGCAGTATGTTTTATTAAGAAAATTGATGAGATGGAGAAAGGAAAGCACAGCTATGTTTGCTGAATGCTATGATTTTTTTCTCTGGGCCAGACATTAAAACATTTTATAAAAGATTTGAGCTTGAGAAGAGCTTTTGGGTTGTCACTCAAGTTATCAATTCTATAGTCAGTACACCGTGATGTATGTAAATATAAATAAAGAGGATAAATGATAAATGAAATGATACACTCAGACACACAATTAAGTGTTGAAGGAGATAGTTTATCATCCCATTCTCCTTGTATTGGTCGTTGATCAGGCTTGTTTATTTCTAGACTATTGAAGCCAAAAAATACATGACTCTTGGCAGACACAATGATTGCTCACCTTAATCTCCAAAGAGGGGTTTTGGCTCACTTTGGCCAACTATACAAGGTATGGCTATTAGATAATGACATTGCACTCATGAAGATAAAATCACGTGGTTCACAGCCACACTGAGTGTTATATAAAGGTTGGGTATTCACGCACAACTGCTGTAAGTTTCCAATAAATAACATCTTTAGGTCACTGCTAGCTACTGAGTAAAGTGCACATGTTTCTTCTAGGGATGGGACCGATCCGATCCAATATCGGTATCGGGTCTGATATGGACACAATTAATAGATCAGATCCAAGTGACCGATCCAAATCCATCCTACAGTTTGCAGTAGACCATGAATGCACCGCTGTCTAACACAAGACAGTCTGTGTGTAACTGAGTTAGGATTAGTTAGGATGTTCTTAGGGGTATAATAACCTAGTAGATTAAACGTAAATCTATATTTAGAAGGGTCAAAACTAGTCTAAATATGAGAGAACACAAAGAAAAGTGGGTGTGACGTTAGCCTTCATTCCTTTTTGCAGATTAGTATCGTGCTTTGATATTTGACCTCTTTTCACTTCGGGTGAGTAGTCATACGTGAGTTTAACCCTCGACAGCCCACATACCACTTTATTTCAATTTACTACTTTGGAAAACTGTCATACCGCGGTCTTCCTACTATATGCTAACAGGTTAGCCATTAGCCACCGCCGTCCTCATTGTTTACATCCGGTGAAGGGTCAGAGAGGAAGGCTGCGGCCAATAAATGAAGCTACAGCGGTCTCTAGTAGCGGGAGGTCCATTAAAGAGCAGTATAGACAGGGATTTATAACTTATACTCAGTTGTTGTTGTTTTTTGGATAATGCTGATATTTATTTTTAGTAGTAGTTCAAATAAATTTGTTTGGAATACATTTAAATTCATTAAATGTATTCATTTTTGTATTTTTTTGCTTTTTAATAAGAGCTGGGTGGTTTACTACAGCCTCATGTAACCTCACACATTATACCAACAACAATTAAAAAAAAAAAAAATATATATATATATATATGTATATATATATATATATATATATATATATATCTTGAAATCAGTATCGGTATCGGCACATATTTATTGGCATCAGATTGGAACTGAAAAAAAGTGGATCGTTGCATCCCTAGTTTCTGCTAAGGCGACAGAAAATGTTTGGCTTTAAAGTCGAGCAAAGCATTAACTTTTGGTGAAATGGAACAAAACAGCAACTGAATCTTTTCATACATTAGCTGAGTTGTATGGGAGAACACTGCATGTCGCGTGCATGTGTGTATGAATGGAATAAAAGTTATTGTGAAGGCAGAGAGGATGTCCAAGATAATCAACATTAAATTAATTATAAAAATGATAGGAGAAATTGTCTCCATTGATACAGAGACAGTTTGGTAAATTTTGCATTAAAATTTGAACATGACAAAGGTTTGTGCCAAAGTTGTCCCCAAAACTTCTGACTCCTCTTCAAAAGGAAAAACACAAGCAAATTTGTCAAGACACTTTGAGACAAATGAAAGGAAAACCAAATACTTCAGAAGGAGTGATTCCATGCGGTGAAGCCTGAATCTTCCAATATGATCCTGAGACAACAAGGCAGTCAGTGCATTGGAAAACTCCATCATCATCAACACAGTAAGACCAAACAGTTTGGATTGTTAACAAAATGAGTTGTGTGAACTTAAAAAAAATGCAAAATACCTGTTTCAACTCTATCTTTCTGAGCTGATAGAACACATTTTTAATTTTTTAGAAATTAGTAATCATTTGCTCTAAGTGGTTTTTGCCATTGTGCTCAAATAATTTGACAATCATCCCTTAATCTGCAGTTTTTCCAGAATGCCTGGGCATTGGACACTTTTGCAACATGAGCAAAGTTACTCAGTTAGAGAAGTCCTGCCTTTAGTTTTGTTTTAAAGCACCAGTAAAGCTAAAAGCATGTTTATTGGATGATATCACTGGTTCAGACAGTGCTTTCATCAGAAATGATCATCAGCTCTATAGCACTTTAGCATCTACCTTATGCACTTTAACTGCAGTAATCCTAGCAGCTATATGCAGCTATATGACTTTGTTTATGACTTTGTTTATTCCTGGTCAGTCTTAAACAAAGTCATATAGCCATCTTCAGTGTTGTTTGTGGGTCTATGTGTAATGTTGTACTGTTTATGTTGTTTGGTCTCTCTGTGTTGTCTGAGTTTATTTGTATTTTATTCTTATAATGTACATGTTTGATGTTCACTTTTTGTATGTTTACCATCAACCTACAATCTGGCACATTTATATGCCCATGTTAATCAATGTGTTATATAAGTGTTAAGTAGATAAAAATGCAGTAAAAAGAATTCAAAGAAATATTTTATTGTGTCATTCTTACTCGGGCACATTTGAGCACTGATGAGTGCAAAATTAAACATTCTGTCCTCTCATATCAACACTTAAACCTTTTTAAGCTCTGAAGTATTCTCAGAGAAAACTTTGGTGAATGTCAAAATGTTCTTAAAAATGGAGAAAGAGAGTTTTAAGAACAAATTTCCCCCTGAGAACGGTTTGTGAATAAGGCCCATTATCTCAATAGAGTAAAGTAAATCATGTTTACTTCAAAAATTAGAATATTGTTATCTCTGATGATGCATCTGTTTAAATACAGAAAAACAGCCAAGTACTGCTTGAATCAGGATAGAAAAGCCCAACTCAGGAATAAACAGTCACTAGAAATGCCCTGTGATTGTGACAGTGAGTCAGCGGGACTGTTTCAACCTTAGATTTTAACCTTAGATTTTACTGCAGTGTACTAACTGCTTGGTTTGAATCCAAACTGAAAATGAGACTGTATCGCCCTGGCATTACACTGAAAGTGTGGTCTGACTCATAACCAAATGCAAAAAAAACCCTTGGGTTGAAAAAGGCTGAAGTTTGGGTGGAGCTATGCACCATCATTTTCAGACACGGCAGGTTAACGATTCACTAACCACCTCTTTGTCTTCAGATTATGAGACAGGCCTCGTATTATTATGGGTTGTCTGTGTTTTTATACCATATTTTTGAGTTAAATTACACTACAGTACCCTCTTCTCCTTTCCCGGCCCTGGTGACATCATGCTCAGAGATACCGTGCAGCAAGTCAGACAGAACATCGATAAATTCATTACGTAATGGACTGTCCTGAGAGGATAGTGCTCATTACTCAACAGTTTTATTGCTCTTTTTTAAACGACATTGAAGCAGTAAGAATCAGAGGCTCCTTCTTTGTCTTTAAGTTTTGTCTGTTTTGTAGAAGGCTGAAACTTAATGAAAGCCTCTGGATGTTTGGATGCATGACAATTAAATGGGAGGCCAGTGGGTGTTTGCCTGCGCCTCGTATATCCAGCGTCTCCTTAATGAAGCAAATGTGAACTGTGCATAGTCTGAAGATGTCAGTTAAATTTAGAATTGAATTTATGACACCTTCAGGGTGAGTATCTCAATGGCTGCCAAATGTGACAGATAGCTGGGGTTTGACCCCGAAGCGAGAGAGTCAAACAGATATCAGCTCACAGCAGAGGAGGAGAGACCTGACTGCAGACATTACAGAGAGGAAATGCATCTTGCTATTAAGATTATCTTAATGGGGTGAACAAAGTGTCCCTTCGGCTGAGTCATACCACCATGTATGACTGCATCTTACAAGTTTTCTTCACTCCTCTAATCCTTTATTGTGTCCAAAAAATATCTGCAATATTATCTGTAATCTATTCCATGTTAAAGCCTAAAATAGAAACCTCAAAGATGTATTTCTAAATAGAGAGGCTTCAGACAACACAATACAACATATAAAGACTAACACAGTAATAATGGGCTCCTCTCTCCAGAGCAGAATCATGATGATCAGAGAGAGAAATCGATACTGTTTTGTTGCCACATTGATCCCATTTGTGACGAGAGAGATTAAAGAGAGCAGCGGGCCCTTTTGTAAAGTCACCCTGTGTTACTGTCCGCATTTGTCTCCTCATTGATCAGAGCCTGTTTTCAGTCTTTAACAATCTGTATTTACTTCTCAAGCCAAGAGTTTTTCTACTGGTGGTCAAATTCACCGTCCTCTAAGAGCGCTCCTATTTTAAGGCTCTACGGAAAGTAAAAGCGGCATCATTATCTTTAAGTTTAACATCCCATATGGAGTCATCCATCCAGTGTAATTTCCAATTCAGTGATTAACATTGAGGCCCAAGCTTCACATTGCTTCACTGAAATGGCACCATAACTTAAACATTGTTTGACAAAGTGTCAGTGTCCATCGGCACTGGGAGATCTTTTTAAATTATTATTTTCCAATGACACTCTCACCCCAATTAATACAACTTTTTATGTGTGTTGAGAGATAATTAAAAATAAAATGCAAATCTGTGGGGGTCATTACAGTTCAAACTGCCTCTATACAGAGTATCTTCATTGCTCTTTGAGTGTGCATTAATTGTATTTGGCTAAAATGCTTTAAAAGCAGAGCTGTAGCTGGAAACTTTGTGGCGACATCTGTTGTCCACCAAGTATTCAAACTAGTGCTGTCAAATTAATGTGTTAATTTCTATTAACTAATCACACAAAAAATGTGATAAAAATTTTAATCACACTGACGTCATACATCACTGTTTTTTTACAACTATTTTTCCACCATAGTGTTGTGAACTCGATGAAAGAACAAGCTAATCATTTCATAGTATTTTGATTATTATTACTAAATCTTGGAAGCTCATATTGCATATTTCTATATTGCTGTTATTACATCCTGGTCACTTTATGATAGTGCTTTGCCCTCCATACAGCTGAGAAATAACAGAAATAAACAGTGATTTCTAACACCAACGTGAGACGTGTGTTATCTTGTTTATTAGAAACATGGAGAAGTGCTTTAAAGAGAGCTTACTTTAATCAAGAACCATAGAGCAGGTGTTTCATCATGCTCAGGTGTGCCAAATATGTTTCCCTGTTAAAAAAAATCTAAGCTCTGTCACTTTCTCTCTCAGTTCTAAAGAAAAAAACAGATTCATGAGTCTGTGTAGTTTCTGTCTTTAATGAATGTGTTTTTCAGCATTGTGCCGGAGTGAGCGTTTGTGTTATACAGCAGAAGTGATGTGATGGGGGGGCTGAATTTTGTAGAAAATCAGTACATATTTATGATTTTTTTATAGCACCAGTTTCACCAGTACACCCAAGAAGTCTTCTGGGAGGTAATGAAGGACAATTAGTGCAATGATTGGTGTGCACAACATGACAGACACACAGACAGACATGCCACCAATTATAATAGTAAGATATTATTTTGTACATCTGAAATATATCCACCATCCAGGATTACTTTAAAATGACACCCTCCCCCTCCCTACCTGTGTTTGTGTGTGCCTCTCCAGACACACACAGAGTGGCGAGCACTCACCCACATACAGACGTGCTGCAGTACTTTGTGCAAAATGTTGAATTTACCTATTGGTGTGAAGACTCCCCTCTTAAAAAGGTTACTTCTGTTGCTACTTCAAAAGTCGGGCTGAACGATTTGGGAAAATAATCTAATTGCACTTTTTTTTCCCAGTAGAAAACCTGTATCATTCTCTATTACAATGAACATAATTTTTGGCAGATTGAAATAAGGCAATTTTGCAAAAATACATAATTGTGATTATTATTATAACTCTTTGCAAATTCAATATGAATTGTTGTATTGAAGGAATGATGATTTTCAATATTCCTACGTGATTAAATTTTATGACTTGTATTACCACAAAACATTGCAAATAATTTAAAGAGCAAAATTAAAAAAAAAACACTAAATGACTTGACAAAAGTTATTTCAATTCAAGACAGCTGATATAATTTGAGAGGTGTTTGTAAGTTCACTGTACAAAAGGTGAAAACAGTATGAAAAGGAGAATCGTTTCTATTGTTTGAGTTAAATGATACCAACTTAAATTTTCAACCATGTAATTCACTTTTGATTTTCAAGAAATCTGTTTTTAAAGCTATTGTTGAGGTCTACATGTGTGATTAATTTATCTGAAATTGGCAGCTAAAATTGCTAAGAATGTGGGATAGGCTTTTATAACCAGTTTACTTTTGCCTTTGCTTTTTCAGTCATTACTTGACACTTGACTATGTACTTTGCTGGAAATGTTTACACAGTGTGAAATGTTCAGAGTTTGTGTTATGACTGAATAAGACTACTACTACTACAAGCTGGTTAAAGATAATTTGCCATGTAGCTAAATACCCACACATTAATCTCAGCAGTTATGTCATAAAAAGAGTTTAAAGCTTCAATGATAAACTTTCTGTTCCAGAGGGGACTTTGGCGCCCCCTCTGGACAAAGCTGTATAACTTATCTCTTTAATGATTTTGTTCTTTTTAAGTTTTAATGGTGTTTCTTGCTGTAAATATTTGCTTTGAGAATGTCAAGAAAGTATTATGTAGGCAGCATATTGTTAGTCATCACATCTGACACCTACACTGAGGCAGCAATGTAAGACTTCAGACTTAAAACCATCCATTCATTTTTTGTACCACTTACTCCATTCGTGGGGTCGTGGGGTGGCTGGAGCCTATCCCAGTTGTCACTGGATGAGAGGTGGGGTACACCCTGGACTGGTTGCCAGTCAATCACAGGGCTGACATATAGAGACAGACAAACCAGGCATTCTCACACTCACATATACGGACAATTTAGAGTCACCAATTATCCTAATGAGCATATCTTTGGTGAAACAACCCATGCATTCATGGGGAGAATGTGCAAACTCCACACAGAAGCAAACCAGGAACCTTGCTGTGATGCAACAGTGCTAATTAGGCCTGTGCATAAATCGGTTTTATCGATTGATTCAAATTTTTTTGTTAGGGTGAATTAAAAAATAAAAATCTAGATTTTCCAATATTCCTCCACGCTCCTCTTTCTCTCCCCCTGGGCTCCCGTAGTTTACACCTTCCCCCTCCTTCACCACAGCAATGCACACACAACAGCACAGCTACCGGGGCAAATCCAGAGTTTCGTCCCATAAGAACTGTATATTTTCGTCAGCTGCTAGGACTTGGTTCAGGTTTGCAGCTTTGGACCATGAACACACCACAGCACGCTGCAATTTTTGTTTAAAAGCTGTGGCAACTAAAGGAAGCAGCACGGCATATATATGTCAACATCTCAATCAAAGACATGCAGCCAAGTGGCGAAAGTGTGTCTCACTACGGAATAGACAAGACCACTACATCCATCAAACACACACTTAAAGCACTGAAATCTAGTGGTGGGCTAGGGTAAACCAGTACCAATACTGTCAACTGTAAAAATATTGCCACGTGATGGATTTCTGCATTGTCGACATTACCAGTTTCTAAATGGGTGCGTTCAGTTGTAGAGCCCACGCAAGGCATGACGCAGCCACTGGCTAGTAAAGTGATGGGAAACGGCTCATTTTGAGTCCAGTCAGCAGTAAGTTTTGCTCTAGCAGTAAAAGCAGCCACATAACTAACTGAATGTCATTCACTGTTTCTGTATTTAAATTGTAATACAGTAAACAGGTTAAACCTGTGTTTTCCTCTCTTAGTTTAATGTCTGTAATAATATTGACCATGTTCGCTTTGCAGAGCATATCTGTCGGTCTGCCTGGGGCTTTAACACAAACTGGGTTGCCTCAGTTTGTTTTTAGCTCAGCACTGCAGTGATTCTGCTTAAACAACAATTTGAAATGTGTTTAAACTCCTGACTCACTTAATAAGTCAATGTTCAGTCCTAGAGGCGAGCTGCATTAAACAAGACAGAGATGTATGAAGAAATGCAGCTGTAAACACTGCACTTTGCAGAAAGTCACTGGTACCGCTGCAGAAACTTAGTTAAACAATGATAAAAATGTTACTTCCGACAGTTCCTTCACAATAAAAGTCTGTAGCTGTTGCTATTTATTAATGGCTTTTATTGTGAACGCCCCAATGGGAAATAAGGTGTGGTCAATTGCAGCTTGACTCATCTCAGCATTACAGAAGTGAAACCTAAAACTATAGGAGCAGTACCACAATATTGAACTTACACAAACAAATATAAAAAAAATCATGTTATGCTCAGATTGAATTCTGTATGCCATCACAAGTTTCTGCAAATAATGGCAGCCTTTCTGTGTTGATGTAAACTCTCCTTGCAGTAAAAAGGTGCATTTTTGAGACCAAATCACAGCTTGCTCTTACCCAAGAAGAAAATTCAGTTGATATTTGTTACAGGCAATTCATAAAATAAATGAAAAACATGCTTTTAATTTTTTGGTCGTTTGTGTTTTTTAAACAAGGATAAGAAAAAATAGTTTAAAATCGCCAATTTCAATTTTTTTTATACAGAAATCGGGGTTAGATTTTTAGGCCATATCACCCAGGCCTAGCGCTAACCCCTGTGCTGCTGTGCAGCCTGACTTCAGACTTACGAATTGATTTAAATAAATAGTCAGTCTTTATGCTGATAGTCTGCTTTACTTTTTGAGTTCATAAATTGGCATCAGAATTAGTTTCATTCTGATTCATAACCACCTGAAAACCCCATAAAGGAGCTTTAAGGGGAGTTTTGCTGGGTGTATATATGAGCCAGGTTGTGAATGGTTAGCTTAGTTAGCCTAATCATCTTCTCAAGAAAAAATATGTTTGAAGCTTGTTTTTACTGCCCTTTTTTGGTATGAAAGTCCTAAACAAACTATTTGGAAAAAAGTATCATGTACAAAAACCTGACACCTTTCCCGTTTTGTTTTTTTCCCAGGCAGTGTTGTTTACTTGGGAATGATGGTTGGAGCTTTCTTCTGGGGCGGTATGTCCGATAAAGTAGGACGCAGACAGTGCCTCCTCATTTGCATGTCCACCAACGGCTTCTTCGCCTTCCTGTCATCTTTTGTCCAGGGATACGGCCTTTTCCTCCTCTGTCGTCTGGTGGCGGGCTTTGGGTAAGTCTGATAAAGTGGAGATCACTTTGAGACCGGCGAGGCGTGACAAGCCATCAGTTTAGATGATTTGTGAAATGTCAGTTCAAATGGTAGGCTACACTGTCGCCCCTCAAAATCTCCCTCTGTAGCAAAAGAAGGGTCATATAATCAGTGAAAGTAAAAATCAATCAGTTAAATCAATAAGGTTTGTTACTCTCCTAATCATTACTCCCTGTGATCATGTCCAGTTATTAACTTTAAAGTATCTAACTTTAATTGTTATTTTAATCCTCTCATAACCACTGTTTTAACACAGAGGGTTAACTTTTCATGTTAGTATGTGTTTTCTGTCTTTCAGACATCATAAATCTAATCCTTCTTTGCACTGCTGTGAACCTCTGTAAAAGCTACTGCTAATGTCCAAGATGCCACAGCCACTGACACATAAATAAAAACACTAACATTTTCTTAACATACCCAGTGTGTAATAAACATTGCAATTCTTTTACCACATAGAAACATATTGTAGCAGTAATTTGTTCAAACCTCTTTCTCGGTAGAGTAACCGTTCCTTTTAGAGCTAATTCAATAATTGCGTCTGCAGCACATTCTCCCCAGAGACGTTCAGAGTAATTGAAAAGGTTATCCAAACTGCCAATGCCACTTGTGCCCCTGAATCATGAGAAATGAGGATTTTTTTATTATTATGTGTGGAGAAAATATGCCTAGCTGTGTGATTTTTTTTGCTTACTTAGCTGACTTAGTTGTTTTAGCAGAGAACCATTCTTTTTAAATGGAAAACATTTCAAGAACACTTCCCAGAACCAAATGGCGGAATAAGTCTATTAGAATTTAAAAGGGAGGCATGTTGTGCACATCACAATTTCACTGGAAATATCATACTTATTTTTCAACTGAAAGAATATAATAAGGTCTGAGGAATTAAAATATCTAATTGTGAAAAAAATGGTTAAAAGAAAATGCCTCAATTGGACCTTATACTACTTAACACCAGTGCAAAGTCTCAATGGCATCATCCAGAGATCTTTAGAGCAGAGTGCTGAAGCTCAGTGTTGGCATTCTCCATACCGGAAATGTTGTCTAAAGCTGAATTTAAGTCACTTTAGCAGCACAAAAAGATGTGAAGTTGAGGCAGGCCTCAAGCCCTTTGGCAGACAGCTACAACATACTCACTTGTCAGTCAGATCAGCCACATAATTATTAGGGCTGTTAACATTAACACATTAACTCTTGTGATTAATCTTGAAGCCTTTATGCGATAAAAAATAACAACGCAATTTAATCATATGACTAAGTTTGACCATAATTTGCTCCCGTAGTCCTCCACTGCGAATGTTTACATGCCTTGGGGTGAAGAGGTCGGAGGTGGGTCAGACACAGCCAGCAGTGATGAGTGAGGAGACAGACCCAGATCTGCTTAACGGGAATTTTCTTTTAAAAAAACTGGCGAATGTAAGTTAAGATACAACCAAAATTGTGGGTACATACTGCAGTGATGAACTATCTTTACACCGAAGCACAATGAGCCTTTAGTTCCACCTTTCGAGCAAAGCACATCTTTGCTAATGTTAGCAAAGATGTTAACAACAATACGGGGTCAAGCAATGGTCAGACCACTCTCTTTAGCTGCTTCAGGACAGGTTTCTTCTTCAGCTGCTCAGATAAATGCTGAAAAGTGCTCCCAAACTTTGAGCAAGTCCTGTTTGTTAACAATATCAATCCAGTGTAGAAATCTGCGGTGGAATTGGCCAAATTGAAGTTAATCAGCGACTTTACGAGCTGAAGACGGGAAATATGATGTGTTCTGGTAAATTAGACGACTGTATTCTATATTATGATGTGTTCAAATGTCACATAAAGATGGTAAAATTTAGTTTTTGATGAGAAACGTCAATAAATACAGTTGTGAATGTGTTCATATTTGAGTGTTATACAATAGATGTGACAGACTGAATCATAGCTTTTTTACTCGAGCACTACTCAGCTAAGACCACTTGTACTTGAAATATTTGCCCTTGTTTTGTTTTTCTACCAAACTACAAAAAGTATCAATAGTGGTATTGTTAAGGACTCAGATCAGCACTTTCAATGTGCTGTACATAGAAATAAAAAAAATAAAAATAAAACACTTTACAATAACAGCCTTCAAATATCTAAAAACCTAAATGTATCCTTAAACTATGAAAAAAATGTTGCGCTTAATCATCACACACTGTCTATTCTCTGTGGTTCTTTCAGGATAGGAGGCGCTGTGCCAATCGTTTTCTCCTTCTTTGCGGAGGTGCTGTCCAGGGAGAAAAGAGGAGAACATCTCAGCTGGTTGTGTATGTTCTGGATGATTGGAGAGATCTATGCATCTGCTATGGCGTGGGCCATCATACCACACTATGGTAAGTTTACTACACACCTTTCTGGACTTGAACAATATTTTAAGTTAACTTAAGTTAAGGCAACACAGATGAGAAGCTTGGCAGTGCGACTTTGCTTTAAACTCCTGACTATAGGTTAGGAAATTGTAAGGCTTTCCTGTAGCTGTGGGTTGAGGTGTGAGTTTTTTCCCGCCAGGAGAATCAATTACTTAAAAGCTCTGAGCTGCAGGCTGTGAGAGGCAGAGGTTAAGAGATTAATGCACACATAGAGACCATGGAGAAGATGTATGCTGAAAGGGTGAGGGTGGGGCACTGTGATTGATTACAATACTGCATTAGATATCGGCTGCACTTGTCATGAAAAGATGCAAAAAGAAAGAAGCGTTACTTCCTCTCCTCTTCTCCTGATCTCATTCTTCTCCTTTAACCTGCTGTCCCTTCTTTTTACTGCCTACCCTCTACTCCTGTTTTGTACTCTCCCTGTCTCTGTGTCTAACTCTGTCCTTCCTTTTATTACCTCTCCTCTCTCCAGTCTCTGTCTCTGCAGAGTGTTCTTCTTGATCAAGCATAATTAGGTTTTTCTCCTTGCTCTAATAGGACAAAGCTACAGCCAGAGGTGATTTATGGCCAGACCGTGCTTTAGCCTACCTGTGACGTCAGCGAGAGGCAGACATTGTGTGCGTGCGTGTGCTAGTGTTTGTGTGTTCCTGTAAGTGGCGGGGGGATTTTTTACTGGGCTGCAGCCACATACAGGTCTTCTTCAAAGGAAAATGAAGGCAATATCATCTGACATTGCAAGAGGTCATTTGGGTAGATGCACACAAACACATACACAGAATGCACATCTAAAAGCACACACAATGCTTAACATGGAGGCCTTCTCTGTGTTTTTCTTTTACATGCAACTCTGAGTGATGCACACACACATGCACAAATGCACAGTTCACATGTACACGCTCAGAAGCACACTAGTGAATCACTAAAGCCTCTGAAACCAGAACGAGCCTTCATGAGGAAACTCTGCTGTCAGATCTGCTGATATCGTATTGAAGGGGTGGTAGTTGCCTTACTTTGCTCTTATTCTGTCTGACACCCACTACAACTCTGTCTCCCTTTTCTCTGAGAGGAAACTATGTGTCTTGCATACATACTCCAGCGCTCACCAGTGGTTTTTATGTTTTCCCTAATGTACTGCAGTGCCTGCAACCAACAGTGCTGTGACGTTGAGTCAAAATGCCTCTTGCAGATACCTTTAGGTCTTTGAATGAGGACATGAAGGTATTAGAAGATACAATATGATACAAGTGCCCAAACCCTGTTGTTTAATACACCATTAGAACCCTCATTTATCCTCTCCATTCGCTGACTCCTAATGTCTCCCCAAAGCCCCCCTGCCAGACTCACAGCTGGGTCGCTGAGGGAGGTCCGTGTGGCACAGGCCCTCATAGCGTGAATTGAAAGAGCTGGAAGACTGTGCTCGCTGCAAAGCAAGCTCACTGGAAGAATAATCTGAGACGCTTCTCAGATCTACAGATTAAAGATAAAATACCTGCCTGTGAATTATCATCACTGTCAATGTCAATTACTCATAACTCCTCTACTTGGGCTTCTTGAAGGCTTTAAAAATGAAACATGTTTAGTATAACACTAAATTAACTTAAAGGTGGTTAGTATCATTGGGCAACATTACCCTTTCTTATTTATGCTGATGCACTAGTTTGCTTGCTACCATTGTTCTTTTTAAGGGTTAGTTGGTTGAACATTTTGGTTCACATGCATGTTCACTTTTTTCAAGACTTAGTGGATGGATACAGCTTTATCTGAATATTATGTTAGTATTGTCTCAAATTGTGCACTGCCATGGACAGTGACGGAGGTGTAATTGCCTCTGTTTTCTTCCTCTACTTCTTTTTTAACAGCAAGATATAAATAGACATTAGGGGACAAAAATTTGACTGCCATTTTCACTCACTATAAGGTTAATGTAACTTGTGTTTTATGTTTACATTACTGGCATTACTCACTTGTCTTTTTTTCGATGAAATCTTCTGCTGTTGCTAATAACACATTAGCTAGCGAGTGAATGCTAAAATTAGCTTGCGCGGTAGCTTGCTAACAGTGCTAAATCTGCTACATCACCAATATAGTCCTCATTGAGGGTGCGAAGTACCCTGATAAATAGACATTACAAAAATGAGCAACTGTTTTGACTCACTATGAGTGAGTCGTGTAACTTGTATTTTTAACAGCAAGTTGTAAATAGATGTCAGGGGACTATAATCAAAAATGTACTGTTATTTTCACTGACTATACTGTTTATGTGACTTGTATTTTATGTTGACATTACTGACTCAGAAAATGAGCGTATTTTGCCTTAAATGACTTTGTCTTGATTGAAATTGACTGCCATTGTAATAGCACGTTAGCCAGCTAGTGAATGCTAACACTAGCTAGCACGCTAATAGTAGCCTATAATATCTGGTATATAATATACGGTGTTTAATGAGAGTGCAAAGTGTCCATCTTTCCACACTAAATTCTTGAACTGAGTGTGAGTAGTAGGCTATACTGCACTTGATTGTTGCTATGTGAAATCACTATACTGCATTTGTGCACTCAAAGTGTTTCGTATTTGGTACAAAAGTGTGCGATTTTGGACACACTGCAGATCTAAACAGCTAGCCTTGCGATGGATACAAACAGCTAGCTGTTTAATGTTGCTAATCCTTAAATTCCACGGAAAACCCAAATTGCCTTCTAATATTTAAGTGTAAGACATTTAAAAACAAAGTAGCACCTTAAAGTATATAAAAAAAAATCCCAATCCAAACCAATGTTATTGTTTTTTGGAGGGGGGGGGGTGTACTTAATGAAGTTAGCTTCAAAAACGTTTCACAACTAGTTCTGAAATTTATTGACAGAAAAGTCATGACATATGATTTACAGCAAGTGTATGCAATGATAATGATAATCTATGCAACTTGAATGTTTGCCTCACTTCTGAAGCAAATATTCAGGTTGCATAAATAATGTTTGCACAGTAGTAGCAGCGTTGTCCTCGACTAAAGTAATTTCAGTGTTGGGTCTTAACCCGGAGCTTAGTTTCGGCCACTGAAGATATATTTTTCACTTAAAGTATCAGGAGTTCAGTCAAAGCACTACTGAATGAAACAGAGCTATTAATAAGCATTGTATTGATAGCTTGAAAAAGGCTCAGCTGACTATGCTATAGATAACACAGCCTTTTGTAACTCAGAGTTTATGGTAGTGCAAGGCAATAAATGGAGTTTCAGTTTCAATTATGCTTTTGACTTCTATAATTATGAAAACAAGATAAATGAGGATTAATGATTACTGTTCAGCATGCTGTCAGTGTTGCTCTCATTTTCCCGTAGCTTATGTCGTGCGTGGTTAATGTTTAAATGTGTTATAATTTGGCCACAATAGTACATCACCACTGCCTCAAAAGGGTTCAAAATTTTTGTGTAAAGGGTGTTTAAGTTCAATAAATGTATGTAAAGAGATTTGGTGAAATTATTTAGTAATGGTGCTTGATAGCCGTGATCTCAGTATCAAACAAACTAATCATGATTTTTGCAGAAGCAGCTCTTCTGCTTTTCATCTGTTTCTGACTTAAACAAGCATAATGGTTAATGTGTCCCATTTCAGGGTTAGCATCCTAAGAAATATCCAGAAATATCCAGTCAAAGTATAAGTATAAGCCTGGTTAGGCCTATCTAAATTAGACAGAGGCATCAAATTCAAGGCCTAAGGGCCAAATCTGGCCCGCAAGATGATCTCATATTTCGATTTTTACTGGCCCATCAGTAAGAGGTCTGCAGATTTCCTCAATCTGAAAAAGTAAGGAGTAAAAATATTTAGATAAGAAGTCAGGAATGTGGGAAAAGAAATTAATTGGGTTTTAATTTCATATTTTCAATTTTGCATCTCACAATTAGGACTCAGACTTAGGATTTTGACTTTTTATTTCATACTTTGAGCATTTCAACTCGTAATTTTTACTTCTCATATAATCTTTTGAGCTTTAAGATTCATAACTCTGATTTTTTAATTCAGATTTAGATTTTTTTAACCAATTATTTTGTATTTTATCTCATATTTTCAACTCCAAACTCTGACTTCATAATCCCGCAGTTTGACCTTTTAGACTCCCAATTTAAAATGTTGAATCATATTCTGACTTTTAATTTCATGATGACAAATTTATTTCATATTTGTACCTTTAAACTCATGATTTTGACTTTCTTTGTAATATATTTGCCTTTAAAAAACAATATTTTTCAATTTCAATTTTATTTTTTGACCTTTTTGAACTAATACATTTACTTTTCTCAGATTGTGTGCCTTAAGCTTATCTTTATAACTTTTAAATGTCAAAATCATTTATCATCAGTGCTAAGTTTTTTTTTTTTCATATTTTATTACTGGTTTAATGAGTTTGACAGTTTGGTTAAAAAGGTGACCCTGTTAGGTCCTAAGGTTAGACCTGAATCCAGAATCCAACCCCTGCTGTGATTGAGTTCGACACCCCTGGTCTAGTCTGAGGATGATTCCCTGTTTGTGTCATCAGCTGGTCCCACCCTTACTTTTCACATTTCTACCCCTTTTAACTATTTGTTTGTTAAAAGTAACTTCACGAGCTGCACAAAAAGAAGCGAATGTAATTATCATCATGCTACTTAACCTCTTATTTTATAGATAATTTGAAATTTCCCTTTTGTTTTCTTTAACATAACTATTGTTAGCTTTTGAGTAGAAATAAATGACTTATGCTTTTATAAAACTGTATTACTCAGCTGCCTGAGAGTCTGCCAGATTGTTTGAATTGACACACAAAGAATGTTGAATTTACTGGACCATGAAGGATCCATCTGATGGATCATTTGTTAGCCAGGGAAAGGAGTACATATTTTTAAGTTGCATTGGAAGGTGCCTTTGAAATAGGACAGCCATCAATGAGCCACTGTATTGCAAGTGGTCTTCAAATTCACTCTGTAGAGCATGAGTTCTCAAACCTTTCAGGCCGCGACTCCCAAAATAAAGGCGCCGAAGAGACCAGTGAACCTCAATGTACCTGATGGTGGTTTAAGCATGGTAAAATACAATGGTGCACATTCAAGAAAAGTTGTGTGCAGACTTACATTTTAAGGATATTTTAAACATTACTTTGCTTTTAGCATAAATCTTGCTCAGCATTTTTCCATATATTTTCATTAAAAGGGGTCAGATACACAGTTTGACATCATTTAAAAATATTTTTAGTGTTTTTTGTAAGGCATCTGGCAACCCTCCCTCAGTGTCTCATGACCTCCAAGGGGATCCCATACCCCACTTTGACAACAACTGCTCTAGAGGCTATCTATCTATCTATCTATCTATCTATCTATCTATCTATCTATCTATCTATCTATCTATCTATCTATCTATCTATCTATCTATCTATCTATCTATCTATCTATCTATCTTGTGTCTAGTCGTGGGAATAGTGTAGTGCTGCTGACTCAGTCATCCATACTCTTAGTCAATTATGTACATAATCCCTGTAATGAGATTTCCGATGGCCTGGGTGAAACAGTTACCCTGAGGGGCAGAAAGCCGCACTACATTTCTGCAGAAAAGGCAATCACTGCTGAACAACTCTTGCCTTTTGTCTCTGTTACTCTTTCTCTCTTTTCTTCTCTTTTTCACTCAGAGTGACTCCAGATACATACACTCTCTAACACACACAACCTGACAGACAGTCAGACAGTGATACAAAAAAAGGGACTACACCGCAGGTACAATTTTGTCTACCAAACTCATTATGCTGCTACCAACAGAAAACAGTAAGAGGGGAAAATCCATCCTGGACTAATTTGCTGATGTTGAACTCAGCACAAAAGCTGATCTCTAAACTGGCCAGTAAAAACATCTAACACATTGTGTTTTCAGTTCAAAATGATAGGAATAAAGACAAAGTTGTAACATGTTCCTGTATTGCCACTTGTTTTCTTGTGCAGACGTTGCTTCACCTCAAACTTCTCTGTTTTGCCTTCTCATTGTTTCCTACTTTCTGTTGTAACATTTTTCATTTATCCAGCCCTGTTTTGAATGCATTTACACCACTTATGACAGGCGCCCGCTCCCCCTTTAAAAATAGTTGTTTTTAGCAGTTGTTATGCATTGCTTTCAAAGCTGGATTTTAATGCTCTCAGATTAATTCCAAGCTGTGTTTTTCTGGCAAAACCATTAGTGTTAACCCCCTCCCCACCCCCTGACTCCCCTCCTACGCCTGTTGATGGATAATGGTGCTATTCCCTTTGGAGCAGCATCTCCATGAGGCACGATCTGTTGAGAAACGTGGGAGGTCACGACTGAAACAGCAACCCCTTTCTGTGCTTCCACCCAAAACTCTAAAAGATGAAGTGTATTATAGCACGACTACAAGTCTACATGTACAGACATTTCTACTCTTGGAAGAGCATCTTTGTTTGTTGTGGCATATACTTTAATTCTGATGTTGTATGCACAGTATCCCATTTTTTTGTAATCAAAGCAGATTATTTCTAACCAGATTTGATGTAATGTTTGGTGCCACCTTTAAGAATTTGACAGAGAGATTTCAAATCATCATTTTCATCATTTCTAAAATTAAACTCGAAAAAAGAGTCTTGCTGCAGAAGGAAGATGAACATTTATGATTGTGATTATGTTGCTTTTTATGTTTTGTAGATGTGTAAGTGGGAGTTTGGCATTATAGAATTATGTTCGCTGTGACAGTGATATCTGCACATGGTAATTTGTCTTATTAATTTCTCCCTGTTTATGCATTTTTGTCTCATGAGCATGTGTGTATTAGCACCTTTACAGGAATCTGTAAGTCTGCCTGGTGGGTGCGTGTTTGTGTATGTGTGTACGAATGTTAGAATGATTAATGAGTTTGGAAGAGTGCCTGTGGGCTGAGATCAGGTGCAACAAGATTTAACTTAGCAGAAAACACTCAATTCCTTTCCTACACATTCAATTAACCCATCCCTGTGCACTCCTCTCAGCTCCCTCTGCAGAGCCATTCATCTCTGAGCGTGCACATCACTCCTCCCTGGCTGCAGAGTTCTCTCATCTAAGTGCCGTCTTTTATTTGCAGCCTCTTTGTGTTCGCAGTATGTTTACACATAATATTACAAATCAGCCCCTCAGATCAAGTGGCCAAGTCTATCCTCTGATGAGGGTGTGCAGTAGCATTTACACTTCATTTAATGCATTTTGTCGTTTTTTCCTGAAAGCAGCATTTTGGGGCTTTTTGCACTGAGTAATCATTTGCTTTTATTGTGCCTCTGTGAGCTGGAGATTGGCTAAATAGCCACCTGCTGGCTTTGATTGGTGCACTGTGCTCTGGAGTACAGTTCATCAATTACTCATTGCTAATTGTGGTTTGGCCTGAGAACCAATCACCTTAGTGATAAACTGTAGTGGTGCTGCTTGAAGAAAAACAGATACTCTCAAGAATACTTGAATTTTTGACACATAGACTAAGGGAAAATATACATATATTTAATTTGATAAAAAGAATGAATGTACAGAGTAATGTTAATTAAATAAAACTATATAACAGTAAAATAAGAGACTGCATACATACAGTTACATCTCAAAAAATTTAAATATTATGAAAAAGTTCAACATTTTTTGTCATTCATTTCAGAAAGGGAAACCCATATATTATATAGACTCATTACACATAGAGTGAAATATTTCAAGCCTTTATTTCTTGAAATGTTGATGATTATGGCTTACAGATAAGAAAACCCCAAAATTCAGTGTCTCAGAAAATTAGAATATTACATAAGATCAATTTTAAAAAAAGATATTTTAAACAGATGTCAGGCTCTTGAAAAGTATGTTCATTTCTATGGACTAAGTACTTGGTTGGGCCTCCTTTTGCATGAATTACTGCATCAATGCGGCGCGACATGGAGGCAATCAACCTGTGGCACTGCTCAGGTGTAATGGAAGCCCAGGTTGCTTTGATAGCGGCCTTCAGGTCGTCTGCATTGTTGGGTCTGGTGTCTCTCATCTTCCTCTTGACAATACCCCATAGATTCTCTATGGGGTTCAGGTCGGGCCAGTTTGCTGGCCAGTCAATCACAGTAACACCATGGTAATTGAACCAGCTTTTGGTACCTTTGGCGATATGGGCTGGTGCCAAGTCCTGCTGGAAAATGAAATCAGCATCTCCATAAAGCTTGTCAGCAGAAGGAAGCATGAAGTGCTCTAAAATTGCGACATTTGTAGCCCATGTCTAGGATTTGTCTGTGCGTAGTGGCTCTTGATGCTCTGACTCCAGCCTCAGTCCACTCCTTGGGAAGCCCCCCCAATTCTTGAATGGATTTTGCTTGACAGTCCTCTCAAGGCTGCAATTACCCCTTATGCTGGTGCACCTTTTCCTACCACACTTTTTCCTTCCACTCAACTTTCTATAAATCTGCTTGGATACAGCACTCTGTGAACAACCAGCTTCTTTAGCAATTTGTGGCGCCCCTTGTTGTGGAGGGTGTCAGTGACTGTCTTTTGGACATCTGTCAAGTCTGCAGTCTTCCCCTTGGTTGTATAGCCTACTTACCCAGACTGAGAGGCCATCTAAAGGCTCAGGAAACCTTTGCAGGTGTTTTGAGTTAATTAGCTGATTAGGGTGTGACACCATGACTTTCTAATATTGAACTTTTTCACAATATTAAAATTTTCTGACACACTGAATGAACATTTCAAGAAATAAAGCCCTGAAATATTTCACTCTGTGTAATGAGTCTATATAATATATGAGTTTCACTCTCTGAAATGAGTGACTAAAATATTGAACTTTTTTAATGATATTCTAAATTTTTTAGATGTACCTGTATTCACTCCTTTAAAGTGACTGGCCTAATTTAACAGAGGTCTAGCCAATTGGTGCTAGAAGTCTCGCAGTTAGTGAAATGTGGATCACCTGAGTGCAGTGAATGTGTCTTAAGTGATTGTAGTAAGAAGACACCTGTCTGGAAGGTCCAGTCACTGGTTAATTGGTATTCCTGGCTACCATTGCACCATGATGACAAAAGAACACTTGAAGCAAGTCAGAGAAAAGGTTGTTGAAGTCAGGGAATGGATACAAAAAAATTCAAGGCACTGAACGTCCCCAGAGTTCAGTCCATCAAGTAATGAAAGGAATATGGCACATGTGTAAATCTGCCGAGATCAGGCCATCCTCACAAACTGAGTGACCGTGCAAAGAGGAGACTTGTGAGAGAGGCCAACAAGACATCTATGACTACTCAGATGAAGTTAGCTACAAGCTCCAGCGTTTGTGATGGGAGAGTGGCAAAGAGAAAGCCACTGTTGAAGAAAAATTCATTAAATCTCGATTACAGTTTGCCTAATGGCATGTGAGAGGCTCCACGGCCAAGTGGAAGAAAGTTCTTTGGTGCTCTTTGACCATCAGACAAGATGCTTTGTTTGACGAACACTGAACACTGCACATCACCACTATGAAGCACAGTGGTGGCAGCATCATCCTGTGGGATGCCTTTTAACATTTGGCCCTGGAAGGCTTGAAGAGGTAGAGGGTAAAATGAATGCAGCAAAATATAGGAAAATCTGGGAGGAAGGCAGGTTGTGACTGTCACTTGTTGAAGGAGCACTTGTAAATACAGTGGGCTAACTCTCTACTTGCTGCTAATTGCTTGCTTAACTTAACTTCCCTGTTTCTCATGAACCTATCCAAATCAGATGTGACTATTACTGCTTTTTGTTTCAACTGTTTGCAGGTTGGAGTTTCAGTATGGGTTCAGCTTACCAGTTTCACAGCTGGAGGGTGTTTGTGGTTGTCTGTGCCCTGCCATGTGTGTGTGCCGTGGTGGCACTTACCTTCATGCCTGAGAGCCCCAGGTTCTACCTTGAGGTATTTTACTTTGGCAAACTCAAACAGCTCAATAAATACTTTGAAACTGTTATTATATCTCTGCTGAAACCAAAAAATGCAACCTCACACCGCTGTCATTGTCCCCAACTGAATGCACTTCAATTTTATCAAATTGGCAAATTGAGAGTACTTGAACATCAGCCAACAGATGGTTAATTAGACAAAACAGACCATGAGTCATCTAAAATCTTGGAAAGGCTTATAATTTCTGTTGAATAGTAACCTTCAATTTTCATGAAAGTTTGTGATGGTTCAGAATGATTTCCATTAAAAGTAAGATGACTCACAGTGGTCATGCCTTCCATCATTTAAGCCCATCTTTAGATACTGTATCAAAGGGTTGTATTTATGTAGCCTCAATATCATTGTAGATGATTGCTGGTGCTTTTTTGCTGGTGCTGATCCTGTTAATTTAACTTGTCTTTCTCTCTTACTTTCCCTCCTGTCAGGTGGGAAAGCATGATGAAGCCTGGATGATCCTCAAACAGATCCATGACACTAACATGAGAGCACGTGGGCAGCCGGAGAAAGTCTTTACCGTGAGTGTATTTTTCTGCTGCATGCTGTCTTAGCTGGGTTTCCTGATGCTTAAGGAAGCAAAGAGGCTTATGTTCTGCCACCACTGGGTCAGGTTTTAATGCTTTAACCAGTCAGGATCATATCTAAATTATGACGGTTCTGAAAGCTGTTTTGTGTCCTTCAGGCTTATTTTCTGTGTGAGGCTCACTTCGGAGAGACATTTTGGTCAACATGTATCTCTTGGTTTTGTGATTCTCCATTCTCCATTCATCTTCTTTTAAATTCTGACTGTATTATCATGTGCAGTGATTAAATGTTATAAGGATAAGAATACACTTTAGATCCATGGTATTGCTTGTATGATCACATGGACTGCAAAAGTGTTATATGCAATTTGAATATCAGGTAGACTACACATATTGCATTAACAGTCTTTTCATGTACCCATGGTTCATTTCCCAGGTTAACAGGATCAAGACCCCAAAACAGTTGGATGAACTGGTGGAAATGGAGTCAGAGTCTGGCAACCCAGTTTCAAAGGCTTTTTTTAGGATAAAGACTGAAGTACATGGGGTAATAATTGTTTGTTTTTGCAGCATAAGCTGTTTTTTTTCAGCTGTTGTTGGTTTTTGTATTATGACTGGACCAGCCTACTCTTTTGATAATATAATGTCTGATAAGTCTCTCCTCCTCTTTAGATCTATCTGAATCTCATGAAGTGCTTCAACTATCCAATGAGAGAAAACATGATGCGACTTGCCATAGTATGGTTAACTCTCTCATTTGGGTAAGCTTTTGTCCAATGTTGTTCGTGAACTAGAAAATCCATCCATCCATGGATCAATCCATCCAATTGGCTATTCTTCCATTCATCCATCCATTTGGCCATCCATCCATTTCACCATCCATCGGGCCAGCCAACCTCCATCCATCCAGCCTTCCATCCAGCCATCCATCCATCATCCAGCTGGCCATCCATCCACCCATCCATCTATTCAGCAAGCCAGCAAGCCTTCCACTCATTCGGCCATCCATCCATCCATCCATCCATCCATGCATCCAGCCAGCCGGCCATCCATCTGTCTGTCCAACTGCCCATCGGTTTGTCCATCCATCCATCCATCCATCCATCCATCCATCCATCCATCCATCCATCCATCCATCCACCAAGCCAGCCAGCCCTGCACTGAACACTGACTCATCGGCAGGGGTCTCCTCTTGCTATAAATTACCTGCAAAAACATTGGACGCAGAAAAAGCCTTTGATAGGGTGGAATGGCCCTATCTTTTTGAGGTTATAGACCGATTCGGATTTGGGAATACTTTTTGTAATTGGGTCAGATTGTTACATTTTAACCGTATGGCTGAGGTGTTAACAAACAAAGTTGTATGAGAGCCTTTTAATATTACACGAGGTTGCCCACAAGGATCACCTTTGTCACCTCTTCTATTTATTTTAGCTATAGAACCACTAGCACTAGCAGTGAGAGGCAACTAGCAAATTAGCGGAATTAAAATTGGTAACAGAGATCACAGGATAGCTCTATTTGTGGATGACGTAATCTTGTTTTTAAAACAATTAATCATCTCTATTCCTGCACTTCTAGAATTAATAGAAAGATTTGGTAAAATTTCTGGTTATAAAGTAAATACAACTAAATCCTTACTTATGTTGCTTAATGAAGATGAGAGACAAGGTCCTGGACATCACATGTTTACTTTTAAAATGTCAAACAGCTTTACTTATTTGGGAATTACAATATCTCCTCAAATGGAAAAAATAGTATCAACAAATTATGAAGATCTAATGGACTCTCGAGTTAAATCTATAGACAGGTGGATGCCTCTGCCAATATCCCTTATCAGGCGAATTAGTGTATTGAAAATGAATGTATTACTTACATTTTTATATCTTTTCCAAAATATCCCTTTGGCGCCACCTAAAGGAATGTTTGAAAAATTTACAACACTTGCCACAAAGTTTATGGAATAAGAAATGTCCTAGGATTCGTCTGTTTTTGCTATATCTCCCATTTGATGTTGGAGGGTTGAAGTGTCCGAACCTTTACATACTACCAGGCAGTACAGTAGAGAATGATGATGTTTTATTTTTTAAAGAAAACTTTCCAGCTTGGATGGATATAGAAGCATGTTCCACTCAGATACCATTACACTTGTATATGTATTCAGCAAAGTTGAAACAACTAAGAGCAGATACTACTCATCCTATTGTGTTCAATATGATAAATGTATGGTATGAGGTTAGGAAATACATGGGTATTTGTTATTCTTTGTCTCAAATCAGTCCAATTTGGGGGAACAGTTCATTCAAGCCAGGCGGGCAAGATGGTGGATTCCAAACATGGGCAAGAAAAGGACTGAGTAAAATTGTCTGACCTTTTTAAATAAAATGTTTTAATGACATTTGAGGACATATCTGTAACATATGATATCCCAAGGAAACATTTCTTTAAATACAATTGAGAAGTTTCATATATGCAAAACTAATCATTAACAATTCCAGCTCTTTCTGCCCTAGAAGAATTCATGATCAAGGACTGCAAAACCAAGGGTTTGATCTCATTAATATACAGCTGGCTTATGTTTGGTTCAAATGAATCCTTAGTACCCAAACTTGAGACATGGAAGCTAAACTTGAATGTGAACATTACAAATAATGAATGGAACAAGATCTGTGAGAAGGCTCAAACAAAAGCTGCCAATACCAATTGAAAAATTCTTCAATACAATTGGCTAATGCAGACTTACATTACCCCTGTTGAATTACATAAATATAACAATAATATACCTGATACATATTTCAAATGCAGAGGTTTTCAAGGAACATTTATACATTGCATTTGGGAATGTGTGGAAATCCAAACATTTTGGAGGGAAGTCATAGATAAAATAAAGATAATTTTATCTGTAAATATTCCATTAGAACCTAAAATGATATTGTTGCATCTATATCCATCAAATCTCAAGTTAAAGGAAAAAGAATGTAGGTTTGTAGACTTTTCTATACTTCAGGCAAAACAAATGATTGCTGTCAAATGGAAGAAAATTGTTGCACCCTCTTTAGGTGCTTGGATTAAAAGTATGGTAAATTGTGTGCCAATGAAGAGAATAAAAAAGGCTAGAGATCTATAAGGAAATATGGAAACCATTAGAGGAATTTATGAAAAATGGGGACATAGGAGAGCTTCGGCAGGAGGGAGACTGAGAGTAGGATAGCTGGAGAATCAAAGTGAAATTTCCCAGAGAGATTGGAGCAGGATTTAAACCTTTAAGTCAGGGTTTATACATGGCAGATATGTATGTGTGTGTGTATATGTACAGATATTTTTATTTCTTTGCTTTGGTATTTGAAAGAGAGTAATGTTACGTTGAAAGACGGTGGGTGGGGTGGTTGTTGAATGTATTCTTTTGTTATTATGTTTGTTAATGTAAAAAGGAAAATAATTTACAATATAATGTCTGTACATTTATTGTGGATTATGCTACAAAATTCAATAAAAACATAAAAAAAAATTACATGCAAACCTCCAAAAGTAGGAGCCTTGCAGGTATCATAACCAGATGCCCAAACCATCTTAACTGGCTCCATCTGTTGCAAAGGATTATTAGCTAGCCTTGGCTAAAACAGAGTCTAGCCATCATGTAGAGCAGTGGTTCTCTTAGTCTTAAGATTAAATGCCTTTTAGTTTTGTCACATTTTAGTCATTTCTACCCTTCATAGTGTAAGTGTAGTTTTAGTCAATGAAAACTCAAAAACATTTTAGTCTTTACTTTTAGTCTAAGCATTTATTCTCTTGTACAAATCTGGTACTTAATCATGGCAATGTGGCAAATGGTGGGAAAAAATCTATGAAGTATTGTAGTCCTTTGTGGATATGCATCCATACGTTATTTTTTACTATGGGTACATTTAAATATTTATCTATTTCACCTCATTTATCTATTTTTCTTTCAATAAAGATTTGATTTTTTCTACTTTTATGAGGAAATTTCTTTAGATCTCAGGAATTTGCCAGACATTTTCAGGTTATCTTGGTGAATTGGGGTGTGAAATGTGTGAGTTTTGACTTATCTCTTTTTGTGTCATGTATTTTGTTCCATCTAAGATCCAAACTGCAACATTATTAGTTAAATAAACATGCATGGCTGAAAATCTTTGGAAATGTGGGTTGCGATTTGTCATTGAAGAAAGTGGTGGGTCCTAAAGCTGGACCAGTTGAGAACCAGTGATGTAGAAGAAACTTGTTTCTGATGTTTGGAATCATGATCTGTCGCAAACAGTACTTCATGACCATAGATAAGGCTTGGGACATCAATAAACTAGTTAATCATCAGCTGAACCCTCATGACTGTCCATATCAAAGTCTGCATTATAGCTGATGCTACAAAAACACACCCTTAGATCTCATGATCTATTCTACCCTCACTTGTGAAAACGCTTACCCTACTTCAGATAGAAACTTACTCCACACCAACTCTAGCATTTCCAGGAAGTAAACAATAACCTAGGACTAAAGGTTGCTGATTCTGACAACCACACTCTCCTGCCCCTGGCTACCCCTTGAGATTCTGTCTGTGTAAACCACAAACAAAATCTGAGGCAAGGGCCAACCCTGGCAAGGATCAACACATCCCTCGTTTTGATTGTACAGGTACCACATAGCTCATAGGAGGGGCCCAGTTACCACTTATTTCTGCATAACTTCTCACAATACTCTCCTGGGGAGAAAATACCAAAACTAGGA
This sequence comes from Cheilinus undulatus, assembly GCF_018320785.1. Taxonomy (NCBI): domain Eukaryota; kingdom Metazoa; phylum Chordata; class Actinopteri; order Labriformes; family Labridae; genus Cheilinus; species Cheilinus undulatus. The sequence goes on along the minus strand of NC_054869.1, from coordinate 21,354,845 downwards.
ACCATCACTCCAGTTTGCCATTCTGCAGGCACTGTCCACAACACGTAACATTTAAGACGCTTGTAAGCCAAGACTATCTAACAATGCCCAAAGCCTTCAGCATCTCAGGACAAATCTACATCTGGCACCCTTAGCTTTTTCACCATCTGATCCTCTGCCAAAGAAATAGTTAAGGCTTCCCCAGGATCTTAAAATAACTCTGTATCAGTGGACTGGTTGGTTGGGTTCAGGAGTTCCTCAAAGTGTCCCATTGTCTAATGAGAGTCCTGGCCTGGGCACAAATCAGACAAGTCTAATTCCTCTGGTCACATAATAGCATTGGGCAGTCAGGCTTGGGGCCAAATTGCATTTCTGTCATCTTGATCTCAAAGTTGCAAGGTCTCAAAATCAATCACAGTCTGTAGATCAATAGAGGTCCATTTGTGTCCCAGTGGGAGCAAAGATAGGAGTGAAAACAGCAAGCGATAAAAGAGTAGCAGTCTGAAGGCACTCTTTAAAACTATGAACACAACAACAGATACCACAAGTCCCCTCTAAGTCTCTATCGAGTCATACTACAGATTGAAGGGTGTAAAGGTCTATGTTTCTCATATCATTAGCATTCCTTGGCTAATCAATTGACTCTCAATATACGATTTCCCTCTTATTGCAGGTATTACGGTCTTTCAGTATGGTTCCCTGATGTCATCAAACACCTTCAGGCAGATGAGTATGCTTCCAAGGTGAAAATTCATGCCAATGAACGCACTGAAGACTTCACCTTCAACTTCACCCTGGAGAACCAGATACACAAAAATGGCCTCTTCCTCAATGACCGGTAAGACTTATCAACTTAGCAGCAGGATAACTTGATGCAGAGTTTCAACAAATCAAACACTGGCCTTTTTTCATAAAGAAAACCCTGAAGATTCAGGATGAAATGGCTAGGTGTTTCTACAATGACAAGGAATATAGAAACATATTAACCATGTTTTCTTAGATTCATCAATATGAAGCTGAAGTCCGTCACCTTTATAGATTCCACCTTTCGTAACTGCTACTTCGATGATGTGACATCAGTGGGCTCCTTCTTCCGTAACTGCACTTTCGTTGATGCATTCTTCTTCAATACAGGTGAGATCTTGAGATTAAAGGTACTCAAATGCCTATGTTGTCTTGGTACAATTTGTTGCCCTTTAGGCTCATTTATGATCTGTGTTCGAAACATATACGAATACGGATGGAGCTTTCTGGCCGTTGCCACAGGTGTATAAAATCAAGCACCAAGCCAAGTCCTAACCCAGTTTACATTTGCAAACATTTGTGACACAAGATGGGTTGTTCTGAAGAGCTCAGACTTCAAGCATGATACTGTGATAGGATACCACCTTTGCATTAAGGAAGTTTGTGAAATTTCACCCCTGCTGGATATTCCACCGTCAACTATAAGTGATATTATTAGAAAGTTGAAGCATTTAGGAACAACAGCAACTCAGTCACAAAGCGCAAGACCACACAAAATCACAGAGTGGGGTCAACAACTGCTAAGGTGCATGGTGCGTAGAGGCTGCCAACTGATTCAAGAGTTCTGAACTTCCACTGACGTAAATGTAATCACAAAAACTATGTGGTGGGAGCTTCATGAAATGATTTTCCCTGGCCAAGCAGCTGCATACAAGCCTCACATCATCAGGTCCAATGCCTTTGGACTAGTGTAAAGCACTTAGGCACTGGACTGTGGAGCTGTGGAAACGTGTTCTGTGGAGGGACAAATCACACTTCTCTGTTTGGCAATGAGACGGGTGAGTCTGGGTTTGGCGATGGCAGGAGAGTGTTACCAGCCTGACTCCATTTGGCCAACTGTGGAGTTTGGTGAAGGAGGGATAATGGTATGGGGCTGTTTTTCAGGGTTTGGGCGAGGCTCCTTATCTCCAGTGAAAGGAAGTCTTAGCCATTTGGGACAATGCTATGTTTCCAACTTTGTGGCAACCGGTTGGAGAAGGCGCTTTTCTATTCCAATTCTGTGCCACAGTGTACAAAGCAAGGATGATTGCGAGTCAGCCCACCCCCCGTCCATCCAACATCAGTTCCTTACCTCATAAGTGTCCTACAGAATGAATGGGCACAAATTCCCACAGAAACATTCCAAAATCTTTAGGAAAGCCTTCCAAGAAAAGTGGAGACTGCAACTGGGGGGATTAACTCCATATTAAAGTATGTGTATTTGAGTACAATGCCATTACATTCCTGATGGTCAGCTGAATACTAAATTTGTCTAAAAAGACAGACAAAACATAACCAAATGAAATTCTGAATGTTTATTGTGGCTTAAATGGTCACAGAATCTTGTTTTAAGATGTGTATCAGTACTTGTCTGCCACTGTGTCTCACGGACATTTGCTGATGACAGAGAGAGGGAGGGCTTTGGGAGCTGTGGAAACAAGAGGGGAGGGTGAATTTGAGGGATATCCAAAGACAACTTTTAGGATCTGAATATCTTCTCTAGAAGTCAAATAGTAAACCTTTAACTGCAATGGTTAACATTTTTAAACAGCTTTATGGAAAGAAAGCAACAACACATTCTATTGTGATTGGTTCTGAGTTGATCCACCCTTATTGTATTTTCCTCTTTCTTTATTCTTTGCGCAGACATCGATGAATCCAAGTTGATAGATGGCACAGAAGTGGTCAATAGCACGTTCACACACAACAAGACAGGATGCCAGATGACCTTTGATGACGACTACAGTGCTTATTGGGTTTATTTCATCAACTTCCTGGGGACACTGGCAGTTCTGCCCGGCAACATTGTGTCTGCCCTCCTCATGGACAAAATTGGACGTCTGTCAATGTTAGGTAAGAAAGGAGGGGTTCGTGTTTGTGTGTGCACTTGAGTAATTGGTTTTCACATAGGATCTTAAAATGATTCATGTAATAGATGTGGACTTCCATCATTTGCTGGAACAACAAGCCATTTTGATCAGGGTCTATAATTCAGTAGAGCATTAGTCAAATTAAGTCACCTGCGCTCTCTCCTCTGACTCTCTTATGCTCTGTTTGTATTTTATGTCCATCAGGGGGTTCAATGGTCCTTTCAGGCATCAGCTGTTTCTTTTTGTGGTTTGGCACCAGCGAGTCCATGATGATTTTTATGTTGTGCCTTTACAATGGCCTGAGCATTTCTGCCTGGAATTCCCTGGATGTGGTGACGACTGAGTCATTCCCTACAGTCAGGAGGTGAGAGCTGTAACTACTGACTAGCATGAACTCATGTATGCTATAAGATCATAACAAGGTCTGTCAAGATTAATCAAATGAATTACGATTAACTACGACTCACAATTAGTGCATTGGCTTTTTTAAAATTGTGATCATTGCATGCTTTATTGTCCCTTTAAGTACACTTTGGTTAAGCCACTACAGCATCTCTCTGCAGCCACAGTGATGTAAAATAAGTCCACCACTGCTTCTTAATGTCTCATTTTACTTTAAAACAAAAACCACAGACAGCTCAGTGGACAAGTCAAAATTCATCTGCACCTTGTGTTATCAAACATTTACCTTTCTACTATGCCCTTGCTTCCTTTTCAATCCATAACAAGTTCCTTTTTTCTGTGCTAAAGTTCATGTGCAAATGCAAAATCTACCTATAAAAGCAGATCTGTATCCCAACAGAAAGTCAGTTAACCTTGATTTAAGACAGTGGAGGAATCAAAGATGACAGAAATGGTTTTGAAAGCAATATAATGGAATTTTAAAATTCCATAAAAGGGTACAATAAATCACAATTAGCTACAGAAATCCTGATATTAATTGCATAAAAAATTGTAATCTTTTGACAGCCTTATTTAAACATTAATCTCTCTCTCCACATCATGCTTCCTCTTCGATATTTCCCTCTGCAGAGGAACAGGCTTTGGGTTCTGCAATGCTCTGTGTAAGCTGGCTGCAGTCTTGGGGAACTTGATCTTCGGCTCTCTTGTTGGAATCACAAAGGCCATCCCGATCCTCATGGCCTCGTCTGTGCTCGTCGGGGGAGGCCTGGTTGGACTTCGGTTGCCTGACACCAGGGCCAATGTTCTCATGTAACGCAAGCCTTGGGTTGATCAGCTGAAATAAAGTCTGGGTAAATGATCTCAAAAGGATGCCCAGGGAGCATTGGGTGAGAAGTGCAAATGGCTTGGTTCACAGATTTTTTTCCATCAATATTTGATTGATCTGAACTACTTTTCGCCAGATAAGGATATTCATATTAGCTCATTAAAACCCCCCTGGATGAAGCTAACTGCACCTTTCAGGAGGCCAGAAGCTGCATAGTTATCTTTAAAAATATAAAAGCATCTGATTTGTCAGGTGGTGTGTTACTAAACCTTTGTGTTGAACATGAAACCAAACATGAGGTATACACTAAGTTACAGTCAGTTTTATTCAATTCAGACCCCAAATTTACATGGACAGGTTTAAAAAAAAGAGGTTCAAGTTTTTGTTAAATACTCGGTTATAGAAAAGAAAGTTATGTTTGTAAAGTCTGTGAAGTAGCCTAAATTACCTGAAATAGTTTATATTTAACTTTAGGTCTCACACAGGGCAAAAGCTATCACCTTGTATTTTTTAGACCCATCAGTACAGCCAAGAACATCCGGATCTGGACTTTCTCGCTCTTTCTGATATTCTTGACTGTCCATGCTCTGCTACCATCGTAATTTCTACAGCCACGGGCCATCACTGCCTTAATTTAAATATGGGCTATTTTACCGTGACAAAAGATGATACCAGCTGACTTACTGTAACTCACTAACAGGTACAACAGAGCCCTTCTACCTCACGCTCCCATTGATAACAGCCATTAAACGTGCTCATCAAAATTGGTTGGTATGACTGAGTAAGCTGGTTAACACCCAGACTTTCTCAAGCCTTTTTACCTTTATTATACAAAACATGAAGCCAACATTTCAAATATCTTCATTAGATTTATTGTAGATCATTAATAAGCTGGTGAGAGTTATCTGAGAGTTTAAACAGGTTGGTTGGGTTCAGTGACTGGAGGATCCATCCAGCTGCAGCCTGTGTGGAGTCACTGCACGGTTAGATCTCAAGTCTTTTAATATTGATATGGTCTTATTAAGACAAGCCAGATGGGGAGAAATGGGAAAAACAAGCTGTAATGAGCACAGTCAACCTGCTGTGTGAGAAGGTTGGGAATAGATGATCAGACAGAGTGGTCACACTAGGCAGCTGTATGACAGCTGGCTTGTCCACAGGATCAGCATGCACAGGGCGTTGACTAGACACTGTACGTGACTAAACATACACAAATGCATATAAATGCACATTGACATAATTTGTGTCCAAATAAATCTCATACAAGAGACTGGTTGCACCACAATGAAAAAAAAGAACTTTATATTTTCAATTCTAATGCTCAGTCATCAGATTTTCTTTATATTGTATTGTTTATACAAGAAAACCAAGCCATTTGCATTACCTACCCAACCAGGAATCAATAAGGCCATATCAAAAAACTGAATTTAATTGTACCAATAATTCTATGGTATGTTGTATATGCAGCTGCTATTTATCATTTCCCTCTGTGTTATAGTTGAAGTCAGACTGCTGAAATATTGTTTAAATCCAAATGTTCTGACTCCAGATCCTCCATCATGTGTTGTGTTATTGTACCTAGCTCTCTGAGGGGATCTCCTCCTCATTTACCTTTGTGTTGGATCTTGCTTGTGGCAGTGACGTTGACAGAGACATGTCTTGCTGCTTCCTTTTAAAAATACTGAATGGCCTTTTTTAAACGTGCCTCTCCTTAACTGGAGCAGTCTGCTCAGAGTCATGTAGTATCTAAAAGTTATACAGACAGAAACTGAACTGGAGGGAGAAGAAAACAAACCTGATAATCATGGCTTCTGTGTATATTTGTGAATGATGTTGTCCATCCAATAGTTTATTTAGCTGTGAATTCCTTTTACTCTGAATCTCTTCTGTTAGATTTTTCCCATTTTGATAAAAGGTTATTTTTATGTGATAGGCTGACTTTATAAAGATATCCAATTGTTATGAAACAGAATAATGTCTAATAATAAAGTCAAAAACACCCCTTGGAGGAGGCTGATCAGTGCAGATCATGAAGGAAATGTCTCTGAAAGGAAAACTTACTGCTATTTTGACATTGTATCTTAAATGACTGGGCAAAATTTAAGCTGAAATATATATTTGCATATCTGCCGAAGTGACAAATACACCACTTAATGATAAATTTATCTACATCATTAGTTGATTTTTGTACTAATTCTCATTTTGCCAAAATCTCACACTTGAAAACATGACCTACCTTGTCGTAATTATTGTTTTCATGTACTTCGACATTCAAACCTCAGTGCATACTGCTAAATATAATGATAATAACATAATTTATCAGATAAAGATAGTGAGGATCATAAAGGGTCTGAGGTGATACTGAAATTATTCAGATTCATCTTTTCAGTTCTTCCTACTCTTGTTGTATTTTCAGTGGCTAACAGCCTGTGTCTTCCTGCTTTTCTCTGTATCTGTGGTATCTGTGATTGCAGCGTAGAGGTAGTCTGCCCTTGCTCTGCAGTTGGCTCTGTCAAAGCTACTCACAACAAAACCCCCCGCAGACTTTTAACATGGGCCTGCAGGGATGCAGTTTGTCCTTGTAATTTGTAAAATAGGATGAAAAGACAAAATGAAATGTGTTGTAATTGTGCAACATATTTTAGACTTGATTTAAATAATTTTGAAACCGATTTATTGCATTCACATTATTGACGTATGCACTGATAGAGAAACTGATGAGTCAAACTGAGTGTAGCTGACTTCTGTCATTAAAATAAACTGAAGAATTGATCTGTTCTGGAAGATTTCCTTGTGTTATATTGGAGAGAAAGTATATTACCCATTCTGTTTGAGTTATGTGGGTTATTGCTTATATGTACTGTATTTAAGTGTGTATGTAAGACAGAGTTGTATGTGTGTGTGTGTGGACCAGCATATGGATGCATGAGTGTAAATAATGTACATATCAAAGCTGATATTGGTGGATGTCTGGGTTTAATGTGTAAAAGTTCCTTGACTGACTCATGTGTCTCCTGCTTTGTCCAAGCAATGCGTCCATCTGTTGTATCTCTGTTGTACATCCCTGTGTGTCCCTTCTTCTTCACCTGCTACTCTGTGTGTGCGCTTGTGTGTGCGTGTGTATAAACTTGCATGTATGTGAGAAAACGTATGTTCTTTTGTGATAAACTTTGTGTTCTTATTGTAAATTCTTCTGGCAGAAAATGATGGCAATATTCAGATTTTTGTTGAGGAAAAATGTGAATGTATCACTCTGTAAGTTGTGTTCATCCATATTATGAAGATAATCAAATGTATGTGGAGAACAATGTGTCGCCAGTCATCCTGGATAGCCCTATTGTGAAGGGCCAGCCAGGATGGCTGAATCTTCAGAGGCCAATAAGTGTGAAAATATGTGGAGAAATATTTGCCAAATGAGGCCCTGCAAACGTTAGAATCAGGAAAGACAGGGACTGCAGTTTGTGCTGCTTTTGAACATATATACAATAAAATTTATGTTCTCTAGCAATAAATGCTGGGCTTTTATTTCACAACCATTATCCTGAACCTCTCCTCCACTATTTAACGCTGCACTTATCTGACAGCATCTTGAGTAGTTGCCTAGGATTTTCTACTGCACAACACTAAAGACTAAGATAACAGACCTGCAATAGTATAAATGATGGTATAGAAATGTTAGAAACCATAAAACAGACAGAGTTCATCCTTCCTTTAGGAATATTTTAGCTTCCAGTTTCAAGAAAAAAATGCTTGAAAAAGCACCCTAATTTTTGGGGGTGCATTTCAGGTTTATTGTGCAAAACTCAGAACAGTTTTTAATTGTTAGTACGATCTTAACTTACATGATATTTCAATATACAAGGCAGTTCAGTGTGAATAATTACTGGAGCTGCAGTCAGGCAGTTTCTCTATTTACTGAACTCACAAACGAAAAGACATGCTTCCACCCAGTGGACGATTTAGGTATTGAAACAATCATCAGGCTGAAAGGGTTTTACTACAGTATTTAGTTTATTTTGTTCAATCCAGTGTAAAAAAAACAAAAAAAAAAAAAGTTTGTCAAGCAAGGGTATATCCAGGGGGTCGACCAATGGAAATCCTTGAAACCTGATTGGCTTATTTTAAGTTAAAAAACAAACAAACAAAAAAAAAAACTTGACAGTATTTGTCACTCTTATCTGTTACTTTAAAAGAATTAATATGTTTTTACATATTATGTTGGCAAAGTTATACATTCAATCCCTCTACATCCCCCACACCACCACCAACACTATCACAGATGCCATTCTTGATTGCCATTCCTATCAAATGGCGAATGGCCACATGTTGATTTTAAAGCTTGTGAGGTTTTTTTGTCAGCTGATAATGAAACGGAATTAAATTAACTGGGATGTTTCTTTATGCCTTATAAAAGTAAAACAGACCTCCAAGAAAATGTATTATTCTCACATAAACAGCCTATTTAAAGTGCCTATCATCTCTGTGGGGAAGTGGTCAGATTAACAGCATGCTGCTGAAAGCCTTATCTAATTTTCAATGGTGGAAAAAGTACATGACTATTGTACTTAAGTGAAAGTGCAGTTACTCTGGTTAAAATGCACTTGAGAACAAGTAAACATTAAAAACTATGTAATTTAAAGTTAACTTTAAGTGATGAGTACTGAAGAGTTGTACAGCAAATTATGATCTTTTTTTTAGTGGCAAGAGTAACAAGAAAGTACATCTCAAAGGGTTTTTTAGGTAAAGTCATACCTCTATAATAAAGTAAATTATGCAGCAAAATCAACACTGCAAAGTAAACTTATATAGAGTCAAATTTAACACTTCAAAATAATCTATATTGGTCCACACAACATATAGTTTACACTTTTGAAAATGTTAAATATTTAGGATACTATAGCTGCAGTATTCTTGAAATCTGTGGCAAGGTGGGACTCCTCTAGCAATAACAAAGTAGAAAGTCAACCTCATAGCAGGGTAATGTATGCTGATGAAGAATAAGCACTAAGCCTCATTTAGGAACACTTAAAGTCAAAGGTTAAAATTCTAACTCAGTGGATAATGCCCCACATGGTATAAATGTGGCACACATCAAAACAACAATCAACCAGAAACATAAACAATGCAACCCCAGCAGGGATCACTGTACAACAGGCAGCATCCAAACACAACTAAACACATCTAAAAAAACACCCAAGGGCATGATGGGGAACTTTGTCCACACATCGCCCCAGATTTAAAATTGCAGTGGACAAAGCTTTAATCAATTTATGCTTTACAGAGTTGAGCTAACACTGTGGATCAACACTGTCAAATAACTCCAACACTGAAGACAATTTCACTCAGAATGGAGTTAAAATGACACTTCAGAAGTTAAAATCAACTCTGAAATGTTCCACCTTGAGATATCAACACTCCAGGTTTTGCTTTGTTTTGGGGCCCTGGGGGAACATGGACATGGGGTCCTCCCTATCCATGGTTCTCCCCCTTTCAAATTCTTAATGATCAAAGAAAGTTCTCCTTGTAACTTAATGTGAAAAAAAAAAAAAAAAATCACTGTTTCGGAGAGGTTTTGTTCAGAAATGTCCAGGTAGATTTCAATATTCCCATTTGGGGACTTGAAATGGACATCTGGAAACCAAATGACACCAGAGCTATCTAATACTGAGTTTGCATGTTTATTTAAATATATTAAAATGTACTCTACAACAAACAACAACAACAATAGTTTGTTTAATTTTGGATTTCTTTTTTCTTTATTTGGCCATAGTTTTACCAAACAAAAGCTCTCAAAATGTGGCCGATATTTTTATTTGCTAATTTATTTGTATATTCATTGTAGAATATTTGGTAAAATAACAGTAACACCAAATTACTTGTTTGGGTGTTTTTAAAATGCAATAAATAAATAAATCATAATTGACATAAATATTTACATTTTATTATTTAAAGCTTTAAGCCTAACATGACCACGTTTATTTAATATTTCATGCTTTCAATGAGTGTGTTAACCCTTTGAAATTTTAAATGTCCAGGATACAGGCAGGAGAAAGAGTTAAGTTAGTTTTTTGTTCAGGGGGCCCTGGTAGTCCGGGGCCCCCAGGCAATGGCCTACCTTTGTCTAATGGTAAAGCCTGACTGGTTGACACGCAGGCTACAGGAAAAGTTCAGCTAAAGAGACACATTCTTTGGTTCTACAAAATGTCACCAATCAAAACTTTCATAAAACGTATCCTACTGCATGAAAGTAAACTGTCACATTTTTATTTTGGAGGACTTTTGGACAGTGTCAAGTTAAGCCAATACGTGCAGTCCAACAGCAAAGTTATTAACATTTTTTCCTGATTGGCCCTGGATGTATCAAACGGCACGAGCCACCTTTTGACCAGCAGGTGGTGCACGTCGCTAATTGTCTCTCTCCTGTCCCGTCAATCATTTTCACCTCAGAGCATAGCGGTGCGAGCGACGATAACCGTGACACTTTGTTCAGGAGTCAAACTGAAGAAGCGCACACCATGGGGATTGTCTACCTCAAGTGACAGTTTGCGCTTTAATTAAACATTTGAATATTCTTAAGCCTAATTTTCGTCACGTACGCTCTCCAAAGTTAGCTGGAGCGGTTTTTGTATTCTTATCATTATAACCAGGGAGGCGCGGCACAGTGCTGACTGGCTGCTGAACGTTAGCTTGAAAACTGAAGTTGTTTCCAGTTCAGACGGGTTCACAAGGGAAGGAAACGACGCAAGATGTACCATGAAGAAACCACAACTTTACAAAAGCCACGCTATGGAAGTAAGTAACACCTTTTCTGACATATCGCAACGTTGTCTGTGTTTGGTTATAAGAGACGTTGGATGAATGCAAGCTAACGGTTGGATTCATCACAGCGATGTTTGATGAGCAACAGGTGGTTTAGCAGCACCTGTGTCCATTCAACTGCAGGATACCTTCAGTAGGTGTGGCATAGTGTGGGAATAAAGAAGTTATCTGTTCTTAATAAAACAAAACTACACAAACTATCAAGGAGAATTATTCTGAGAATCAATTACACCTATTAAGGTATAATCCAGGCTTCATAAATTCAGCTGCACATGCATTCAGAGTTAAGATCTGACACGTTTTGAATTTTACTGCCGCTTCCATATGCCACTATGAATATTATCTTTATTTAATGGTGTCAGCCTGCATATCAGCCCGTCTGCACATAAGGCATTTTCTCATAGGTTAACCATTAACGTGGATTTAGCTGCTGTTGAGAAATGTATAATTGACTACGAGTTTGTCAAGACTGTAAGTTTGCAAGCTGATATAAAACAGCTCTAAAGTCTTTAAAACACTTCACACTTCAGCAGAGTTTACAGTGTCTCCTGTCACTGACCCACATCTGTGTTCAAAGTACAGCGTTGAGAGATAAGACTAATCAATTGTGTCATCAATGGGAGCCTTTTTGTCTCTGACTTTACCTACTGAGTTTCAGTGACCAATCTTTTCTGCATACAAGTCCCCCTAACTTGGTACATAAAGTGTGGTAGATAAATATTTTACTTTTATGGATAAGTAGAAAATAACAGGACATTTATTGTAGTTTGGTGCTAAGAAATTTGTCTCGGAGAAAGCCAAAAGGCCGTCTTTGTTGGCACTTGGATGGTTTGAAAGATGCAATCTAAAGTGCAAGTGATTAAACAACACAATAACAAATGATGGTCTTAATTTGAAGTTTCTCCTCAAAAAGTTAGTAGAAATACCCAGCAGACTAGCAAAAAGCTTGAGTCAGAATCACAGAGCTTGTAACGCAGATCCACTGATCCTGTGACACAAAAAGGTTAAAAATATTCTGCTTAGTTTAAGGGTGCAGACATGCTCTTCCAGGAAGTGTGCGAGTGAGTCATTAGAGGAGGTAGTGTGTAATGGCTGCTTGTAGGCTGATCTGGCCCTGAGATGACTGTTCATGCACATTTGCATTCATGCTGACTGCACAGCTGGACCGCTGATCTATGACACTATGGTTGGACACTGCTTGTGAGTGTTTAAAGTATGTAACACCCAAGAGGCTGGACAGGATAAGCCATTTAGAGTGTGTTTGTGTGTGTAAATACAAGTGGTTGGCCTGTGTCTTTTCTGTCATGTGGGAATTATGTCAAGCCTCTTTGGAGACCTGTTGAACAGATGTCTGTGCAGGTGGCTGATGAAAAGTCAGAATTTAGAAGTACAGCCTCTGTGGGGAAAGGCTGCACAGAATGTGCATACATGACACTGGGGGAAATTACCCTATACTCTACTTTGCATCTTTGTCTGTTTTAGAGATGTCCCGCCTGATCAAGAACCAATGAAAATACATAATCACTAGATCAGACTTAATGCCACCAATTAGTCACCAATCACCAAAATAGACTTGTGGAAAAAGTCTTTGCAACTGAGTCAGTTATTTTCAGATGTGTTTTTTTGGGGGGGGACTGTAATCCCCCCAAAAAAAGGGCACACACTCAAACCTTGCACACTGAGTGAAGATGATTCTTTGGCTCTTTCATTCCTTGAAAAATACACTAGATCCATCCGTGGTGACAGAGATCTTCATACAGCACCAGCTCACATATCATACCTGTCTTCCAAGTGGGAGGGATGAAGAACAACTTTTTAATTGATAGATAGGGAAGTAGATAGATAAATAATCCCAAGGGAAATTTAAGTCTTTGTTATGTGGCTGTGACTACAAACTTTGGCACAAACTGATTATGTTCCATGGTTGATATCTCCATAATACATGGGCAATTCACAGTGTTTAAAGTGAGGTTTCAGTGCGAGGGAGAGAGAGAGGAGAGGGGACCAAACTAAATCATCAGTCACCCATTTGAATGACTTGGATGGATGCAAAAAAACGATCAAACCTGGTCCAAACAAAAATAATGACTGATGTTAGTTTCACATCAGTGTGCAAACATGAATAGGCAACATGACATCATTTTTCTTTTTCAATGTGTGAAAACCTTGGCCAAAAAATTGACTTGGTTTGCAAAAGCTTTAATACAAGGTCATAGTACAGTACAGGCTAAGTAGAAAGGCCAACTGTTGAACCAGCTGCTATATTGAATTATAAACTATATTCTGTAGTGGACTCATAGACGATAGGTATCAGTATTATTGACTGCAATAAAACAACTGTGATCAGTGCATCTTTAGTCTGTTGCAGTTTTCCTTGAAAATTATGCAATTTAGCAAAATATTAAGCATTAACTTTTTGAAATCAACTTATCAGTTACTAGGTATGCACTTCATTATCAGCATGATATAGGTATTGGCAGATATTATCTTAAGACGTTAAATATTGTTATTGACAGGTATGAAAAGTAAGCCAATATTTGTAACTGATATATTGGCTGTAAAAATCTTTAGTAGAAATAATAAATTGACATAAGATAATAGCAAAACGTACAACTGTACAATCAAGTAGACGTGGTTGCCTAGGCTGCCACACACTCAAGGAGGCTCACCATGGGCCCTGAACATTTTCCCAAAATATAAAACAACTACAGAATCATCTACTTCCCCACCCCACTCTCAGCTCTGCTTGACTCAGCCTTTCTTTTCACAGGATACATCTAGTATTCTTTATCATCTAAATTAGTTTGGAAATGTTGGCATATCACATATCGGCAAAGATCTGGTAATGTGCATCCCTATCAATTTCTAAACTAATTGCTTGAGGTCCATAACTGACCCTTGACTTTGATTTCATTAGATCACTGGTTCACAACCTGGGGTCCAGGACTCCCGATGGGGGGCACCAAAGGTCTCAGGCAGATTGCGAGGCTTTGTTTGCTCGTCTGTTAGATAGACATTAACTAAGATCACGGTAGGGGTGCGGAATAAGAGAATCTCAGAAAAAAGTAAAGTGTGGCATCACAGCCTAATTTAGCGCTGTGAATTAATGTTTTCATAACTCTTTATAAATAAATCAAGATTGCGTTAAAATAACATACAGTCACAGTTTACTGCATAACTGCAGGAAATTCATCAAATTCTCTGTTATTTATTTTTCCTTTCTTTGGCAGTCTGTAAACAAGGCTGGAGTAAATGTGATATAAAAATGCATAACTTAAGTATATTCTGGGAGATCTCCAGATCTCCTTACCTGATAGTGCCAACTATGACATTTAAAAATAAAAACAATTTTAAAATGTTCAAATATTTAATGCATTGGTCAACAGGATAGTGCAGGAGAAAAAGAAAAAAACCTGACTTGTTGACACAGTATTTGAAAAATTATATAGAGAAAAGGGTTGCTTTTTCTGATTATTAACCTACATATTTGTCTTAAAAATTAAATGAAAAAATCGTGACAAACTCGAGACCGTGATCTGGCCATAGAAAAATCATAATATAATTCTTTTTTCTTTTTGCATATAGCCCAACCCTAGATAAAGGCAAAACTTTTGTCCATAAAACTTTATTGGGTTTATGTTAAACTGATTATAGTAGACAGTGAAATTAAAAGCTCAAGTATTCATTTGTGTATTATTTTTGCCTTCTTCTTGGGCATTAGGATGTGATTGTTTAAACTAACCAATCAGCAGGTTTAACCAGTTTAACTAGGCATCACTTAAGGTTGTAATCTTCATGTAAACTTTGGACGTATGATAGTGTGACAGTGTGTTTGCTCCCATGTGTTTATACAGCGTGTGTTTGACTATCTTGAAGTCCTACGCCCCAGTAAACAGGGGATAATGAATGACAACAGTGTTATTGTTGCTAAACTCAAACCCAGAGCATGATGCCTGGTCTATAAGGAGAACTCTTCAACTTAAACTTAGCCTCCCGTGCCTGAGATTGCACCTGCAGTCAGCCAGAAATAAAGAGATGTGATTGGATTAGAGAGGAGTAAGAAGCGTGTGTGTGTGTGTGTGTGGGGGGATCTCATTAAGCTGCAAGTAAAGGTTAACTCTAAGCAGAAGTCACTTGTCCCCTGGGCCCCACTGAGTCCACTTTGTCATGGTTTTTCATCTCCCTTATATGAGGCTTATTTTAGCACAAGATGCCAAAACAAACACCTCTTAAAAAGAGGCATCATCTTCGTTTTTTTATTCAGCTCAAAGTTTCAAAAAATAATAAAGCTTTTACCTTAATGTTACTGGGATAGCAGAAGGCCGCGTGCCCAACGTGCAGAGGCTGTAATCTTCAAAGCAGGCAGCACAAGTTCAGCTCAAACCCATGGCTCCTTTCCCCTGTATTATTGCCAACTCTCTTCTACTGAAATCCTACTCTGTTTGATCAAAGATTTATTTCAGGTTCACTGCATATTCAAATGTCACTGTCAGTCTTAATACAACTTCTTTTTTTAGGGAAACAACATTTAGGTCAGTGAGGAGGAAAATGTGTGTAATTCACATTATGTTATTTATAGTGTGCTGTTTTGCTGTCTGAATCAATGAAACCAGCTTCCATTGACACAGTTCTGTTATTTCAGCGCATGAGATGTGATAAACGACAGTGGGATAAGGCATGTTTTGCCATTTTTTTTAACTTCTGTTTACATTTTCTGTTGGTGTATTTATATAAGAATGACAATTTTTAAAAATCTCATCTTAACTGAACAAGGTAGGAGAACAAAGCAGAAAGCACAAATGTGTAGTGGATTAAATTTAAGAAAAAATCAGTATAGAAATCTGGAATATACTTTTGTTTTTCAGCCATTCAGGATGATGAGCGTCTGTCAGCTGAGGAGATGGATGAGAGGAGACGACAGAACATCGCCTACGAGTACCTGTGTCACCTGGAGGAGGCCAAACAGTAAGACAGGAGGAGGTCTGATCAGAGGGAGGGAGTGGTTGAAGGAAAAGACTTTAAAGATAAAAGTAGGCCATAACACGAGCTGAATGAAGGCTACCACTTTGATTTGTATAGTTACTTTGTATCATCTCAGAGCTCCTTACATTGGGTGTGTTCAAAGGACAGATATTTTGTTAGTTACTGATTGCAAATATAAAATCAACAGGGTGTGGTTCACAAAGCCTGCAGAGAACTAAAACAGAAAAAGCTTGGTACTAGAAGCAAAGCAATGTGGTTTAGATTTTGTAGTAGCATGTTGCAGCTTTTTTAATGATGGATAAAAGCAGAATCAGTATAATCATGAGATGATGACATGGGGCTGTAAGTGTTACTTGATGTTACAAGTAACTTGCAATAGTTTCCTCATGGGTAAGTGATTCTAGACACAGTTTGAACCTGATAAGGACACTTACTTGTGAGGTGCACGAGCAGAGCTAAAGCTTAACCACTTCCTGCCTTCTTCTACACATGGGCATCCTGCAGGAAGAGGAAGTGTAACCCGCCTTTTTTCGTCACACAGATTTTGTGACAGCCCCGCCAAATCCCAGAGAGATTGATAACCATGATTGATTATTGATGCCTTAACCCACTGTAGCATTTTGTATAATATAAAGTAAACCAAGAAATAACTCTGAAGACCCATTTCATGGGAGTGTTTGAAGTCTCATTCACTGCAGCATTTCTCACAGATTATTGTTTGACAGATGAACTTGCTCTTTGACTCAGTAAAGATGACTTTACTGGTCTGACTTACATGACCTGCTTATGTCTCAGGTTAATTGGGGTCTTTAAGGGCAGGTAGACTAGGCTAAGCAAGGATTCAGCCCTCAATCATAACTGGGCTACACCTGGATTAGAGCTACATTTTGCTTTTAACCCTTTTCTCTGAAAATTTCAGTGAAAAGCAAGCTGTGGCAGTTAAGGGAACAGGTGCTTTCGTAACTCTCAAGTTTACCACAAAATGCTCTTTATTGAACTCTCTTACACACACGTACTGTACACTCATACTTTCACTATCTTGCTTCCTGTTGTTCCAGTGCTACTGACAGAACAAAACCTATTCTGGGAATGTGTCAAATAAGATTAGGATTACGACACACACCTAATGAAGCTGTCAACTATAGAGAGCATGGGATTACGTTCTGGTCTGTTAGGTCAGGAGTCAGAAGTCGCTGAAAACACGCCAACAATGTAGAAACAACTAATTTAGGATAACGGGTTACCCATTATACAAACAAGCTTTATCATAGCAGATTTTACAGTACAGCTGCACAAAAAGTAATGGTGAGTTGTGATCTCCTTTTTTTTCTTCTCTTATAATTACTTTTATAGGCTAAATAAGTCCATTCTCAGCCTGATCAGCAGCGTCATTATACCCTTCATGTAGCAAGCATTTAATCTTGTAAAAAGAAGCAAAAGTATGGCTAATTGAAAAATAGATTATACTTAAATGCCCTTGAATTAGACAAAACATGTCAGTGTATACAGTCAAAACAATTTTTTTAGTATTACTTGGAACCCATGAAAAGATATATTAGGCCTCCTCACCACAGCCGAAGTCAAAGTTGCTGTAACCACACCAGGGTTACACAAATGACCCGTTAAAAAATTAGTTTTTTTTTTTACTTTCCTGCTCCAATACTTTTCAGTATCACTCATTTAAAAAAGATGCAGACTCTTCTGTGGTAATCACCAAATCTCAAATCATCAATCATCATTTTTTGAAAAAATAAAAAACAGAGCACTTACTTAATACTGGATGCCTGGTTCTTTTATTTTTGTTGCAGTGTTGTTAAAGCAAAAATAAAAATCGATAGATTTTTACCACAATGATATTGAAGTTTTCTTAATCTTGTATCATGACTACTTTAGATAGCTGTAACTTTATTTCACTGACAACAAGAGTCAGTGAGATTTGGTCATCCTAATGGTACAAGACTGGAGCATAACAAGTATTTGTTGGCTTTCTGTTGGTTAATAACACACACAGTAGAGTAAACAGTAAGAAATGTATAGCTCTCTTTGTCAACTTGTGTAGTTATTTCCAATATATTCCCTGTTTGTATCAAGAGAACAAATTGTCTTTAAAGGATCTCGTTATAATTTTAAGACACACCTTTAAACCAATGCTATATACTGTATCTCCCTGCACACAAAGATAACTATGTAAAGATGGCCACATGACCTGCATGACTCAACGATATGACGCAAGTGTCAGAAGGCACTGCATGTTTATATAAAAATACAGTCCCTGCAAGCGGAGAAGTGAAGTTTACCAATAATATTTTTTGCAGCTTGTGCAATTTTAAGTCTCAGAGTCCAGAGAGTGATGTGTTTTGTTAAATCTGGTGAGACGCAGATTGGACAATGACAGGAAGGCCTGCTTTAAGAAGTTGTAAACAGCAGTGTTAGTCTGTCCTGCTTCAAGAGACAAGCCCACCCACAACATTGTTTTAAATCCAGGAAGTGAATTTTCACAGGAGAGCTCTGTCACCAATGCAGGATGTCCCTTTGACAATGTTCCCGCCAAACGCTTTTTGTTCCCTCAACCATCTTGATGTCAGTTGCCTTTAGATAAATTCTATGGAGATGTGAGACTACTTAAGCTATGCTTTGCAGCTTTGTGTGTTTGTGTGTGTGCCTGTGTTTTTCCATGTTTATAGTCAAAAGATGGCAAACAGGAATTTTCTGACTCACAAAACAGGGCAAGAATCCAGGTTAACTGATACTGTTGTAAGAACAGCATAGCAAATGCCAGGTCAAAAAAATATATACTGGGTATACATTTTTTATGACTGCTTTTAGAGCTGTAATTCAGTAAAAATCTTGGCAGAAGGAATTGTTTTTTAGGGAGTCTGTTCATTAATTCATTTATTCATTCATTCATTCAGTCATCAAGTCATACAGTCAGTCAGTAAAACCCTTTTGACACTTCTGTAGCTACATCAGGAAGAAAAGTCTTGAACTTTCATATAGCCTGTAAAAAACAGCCAAGCAACATGTCAATATAAATTGAATCCATTGATGAATTAAAGTCAGATGTAGTTGTTCTCTTATTATGTAAAAGTCTTTATTTACAACTCTACAATGTCAGTTTTCTTATAAAGCTGTGCTTCCTATATTAGACAATTGCAGCTACATTGCTTTAGCCCAGGTTTTATTTAACTTTTTATTATTATTATTTTTTTTTTACAATAGTATAGTTTCTCAGTAGCCATAGTCTATTTTGCCCCGCAAAATGTTAGATTTTCATAAAGCTGCCAACCTGCTTAGCAGTGAACCCGTACGTGCTCATGAGCTGTGCTGCACGCACTGTGGCGTGGGATAAAAACATCTCTGCACTTTGTGACTGAGCTTCAGACACTCAAGCTACAGGAGACAAAGGCTTGGAACATTTGTCCCTCTCTACCTTATGTCCGTGTAGTCTGTGTCTGTGCATCCATCTGGAGTTGCATCCCTCTCATGGGCATGGGCTACCTCAGTGTCTTAGTTGTTAAATATTCTGGTAATATTCTCATCTTAAGTGACAAAAAACTCCTTGCCCCCACTAACAAGACAAAGGGAAAGAGACAGTCAGGAAAACGATTTTCGGTTCTAGCTGAGTGAAACTGTTTCTGATTTTAGGCATTGTTAGATAATTCGTAATTCCTCCAGGAGTTATAATACAGCTGCTGTAAACATCTCTGTTTCTATGATTTTATTTATTTTTGAGTTACACAAGAGTTGAGAGAGAGAGAGGGGAGAGAGGAGGGAAACAGTTGATATCTGCAAGCCTTCACTGGGTGAACGTTCTGTTTCAGCTGTGAGAACAACAATAAATGCCCCAACTCCTTAAGACTCAAGCTTGGCCTCCAGGTCTGCTGTCTGCTAACAAGTTAAAAAACCATGGTTGGCCCCGAAGTTAGCTTCAGTGCTGCAGACACATAAGTCTCCCATGCGCTTCTTAGATTTTTTTTCAGGACTCTGCAGTGGAACTTTGACGCCTTTATTTGCACCACTGAGCGTAAAAGCTCAAAAATTGATTGATTTTGGGACACAGCGGTTTTGCATTGGCCCCAATAATTACCTCCACCAAGGAGGTTATGTGATTGGCAGGGTTTGTTAGTTAGTTTGTTAGTTTGTTAGCAACATAACTCAAAAGTCTGGACGGAATTGCCTCTTACCACTTTTGCCTGGTGTAAAGCGGTAACAGCTAGGGCTGGGACGATTCACTTTTCTCCCGATTCGATTTTTTACGTTTTTTTTTAGGTGCCGATTCGATTTAAATTGCGATTCTACGATATTGCTGATTGTTGCAATCTTTTGTTGGCTTTTTAAACACCAATGAAAAAGATGAATGATAATGATGCCTACAGACTATATCAGGAAAAATACACATCACATGTGTATAACGATATATCACAAAATATGTCTAACTAGAGAATACAAAATAGTTATAAAATGGTCAAGTGCTGGATTTCTCAGTTTATTCACAACAATTTAGTATCAATTTCACAGAATTTGACACGGACTGAGCTAAATACTGAATATGAAGTGCATAAAGTCTATACATATCTGTGTAGTATATATATGTATAACTTATTATGTAATTTTAAGTTAATATCGAATTTAACAATGTAGAATTAAGCTATTTAAAAAAATATATAGTCCTGCATCATCTCGCATTTTACCTATCTTTGTTCAATCTGAAGATGAGGATTTTCCCCATTTGTTGCACTGAATTAAAATGCTACCGTGATTTTTTTTTTTAAGAAAAGGGGAATACATTATTATACAGTGAATGTACTCCAATCTTTTATATTTCATATTTTATCAGTTTTTTATGTCATCACATAATGTGTTTGTTGAGGGAGATTATGGGAGACGAGCTGATCGTCACGTCCAGCTTTAAGACTGATGGACTGTGTTTTGCGGAGGGCATGACGTGACAGGCCAGTATTTCTTTCTTGTGTTACCGAAGCCGTCATTCTTAACGACAATACACAAGCCAGGTCCTTACAAATAATACGACTGTGATTATGGTTGCACGAGTAGAAACCAGCAGTAGCTTCAACGGGCTTGTTTGTTGACGTTAGCCGTTAGCTGTAGCGCTAACGCGATGATGCCTAACTAGTAGATTCGTTGTGTTGTCTCAGTATTTTACTCTGGCGTGGCATATCTTGCAAACGAGTGTCTAACTCCTGTCTAAGTTTGTGCTGTCGTTAATGTTTTGGAAGCCAAAATAAGTCCACACATCCACTATGAATGCGACAGAAGTCGCTCTGCAGGGTAGGTACAAGCAACCGGCTCACACAGACCGGAAGTCTCGTGTGATCTCGTTGTCTCAAGAGAGAAGAGGCAAGAGTCAACTGCCAGCTGGCAATGCCTGCCGCCAACTAGCGGTCAGGGGGTGAAATTACACCACAAACCACCGCACCACCAAAGTGAATAATTAGCTAATTAATTAAATATTGATACTGCATTTTAAAATATCGATACAATATCGCGCCAGGAAGTATCGCGATATTTCAGTGTATTGATTTTTTGTCCCACCCCTAGTAACAGCACAGCCCTATCTCCCAATAGTACAGAATCCTTTAAAAAAATTCCTGGATCCAGACAGTGATCTGGATAAGTCCCAAAATCTTATCAGTTCTTCCTTATTCCATTTCTGACTTTTCCTGAAAATTTCTTGAAAATCCATCCATCCGTCCGCCTCCTTGGCGGAGGTAATAAATCATCAGTAATTGAATCTGTAGGCAACAAATGGCATCCTCGGACTCTGTCCACTATGTCAACAATTTGTTGCATCCCTACTTGGTTGACTGGGTACTAGTCTGCAACAGCTTTTCAGATTTGGGATCACCACCAATGGTCCACGTAAGTCTGCTTCAGAATAACCAGTAAGTCACTCAGACTATGTCCATGCTTTATACAGTTTTGGTGCTGATCCCTGATCCTGAACCCAGTTTATTGAGCAATTGTAATAATGGGAGATATTGTGTTCCAGAAAAAGAAGCATATTTAGTGTGTTGTATCTGACCTCTTTAATGATTAAAGAATGATTCATTACTACGGCGAAACTGTACCCCCTTTTATAAATACTGAAATGCGTCGGGGTTCTTATTCTTCGATAGTCAACAGCATGAGCTCATATAATTGGTTTCTTCTAGGGTAGCCTTATTCCTCAAGGTACCAAACTGACACACTTCACTGAGTTTGTGTTGACAGTGCATAGCGTGTTGTGGTTGCCCTTAATATGCTGACTCTTATTTTGGCAGACAGATTCCTTTGATCGCCCACACGGTCTTAATTAATCTAAACAAGGAGCCTGCATTTGCACGCAGGAGGCAAGGTTCAAACTGTGCTGAATCAGCGCTAGGAGTTTCTTCTAGGTTTGAACAAAACAAAGAAGTTAAATTACTGAGGGCTGAAAATAATCTTTGATGAAGGATTCAGTAGTCGCAAGATGAGCGAAAAGGTAAAAAACTTAGTGAGGAGTAGGGGACAGAGGTGTAGATATGATTGTAAACAGTGTTTTTTCCAGGCAGCAGGATAATGTGTAACTGAGTCTCAGATCACAGTAATTTACTGTGTTCACAAATCATTCACTAGCTCTTTGGAATGGATTTCTCCCCTAAATTTCTCTAAAAGTATTCAGAGACTGCTCTGAATTGTTCA
The DNA here is from genome assembly GCF_018320785.1 of Cheilinus undulatus. Taxonomy (NCBI): domain Eukaryota; kingdom Metazoa; phylum Chordata; class Actinopteri; order Labriformes; family Labridae; genus Cheilinus; species Cheilinus undulatus. The sequence continues at coordinate 21,332,282 of NC_054869.1, read as the reverse complement.
TCAATCTTTTCTAAAGAAAAATACATGAGTTTCAGAGATTTGAAAAGTCTGTATGAGAAGGAAAAACAGTTTCCCTCTTATGGTAGCACTTTGTCACAGCCCACCTCCTAAGGCATGCTGGGCTCAGTGTGGGTGCTGCTGTTCCAGTGACCACTAGTATTCACCGGCCTCCATGCCACTTGGTTGCCCTGACGTGAAAATCATCGATGATCTATAAAGGTGGCATTTTCACCTGCTTAATTTAAAAGTATATTTGTAACTTAGCAGTAAGTTATAGCTTAAAAACATTAATGCAGATTTCCCATACAGAAATTTCCTCTACAAATACACAACTCTACAATAACTCGACTTGTCTCACACTTTTAAAAAAACAAGTTCACAAGGTGATTTTAAATAAACAACAGTAAACAACAATTGAAAAATACAAGCTGCAGGTTATATTCAAGGTAAAGGGCAGCTTGAAACAATATAACTGAGAACCAAATTATACAATCAGAGATTAAAAAGAAGTGTTGGCAATTATATATCAGAAAATCATATGAAAAGTTCTTTTAAACTTTCTTTCACATGACTTTAACCCCTTTAATTATTGGTTATTCACCTTGATAAAAGGAACCCTCTGCCTGTCTTGACCTTAATATTTTTGTGTTTTCAGGTGGATGGAGGCATGCTTAGATGAGGAGCTGCCAACTACAACAGAACTAGAGGAGGGACTGAGGAATGGGGTCTATCTTGGCAAACTTTCAAACTTTTTTGCCCCCAAGATGGTGTCAGAGAAAAGGATCTATGACAGAGACCAATCACGCTATAAGGTACCAGTGTTAATTTTGGCAGCTATTTTTAATTTTAGTCTTGGTTTTAGTCTTTAAATTAAATTCATTTTAGTTTTAGTCACATTTTAGTCATTTCTATCCATTTAGTTTTAGTCTAGTTCTAGTCAATGAAAACTAAAAAACATTTTAGTCTAGTTTAGTCCATAAAAAGTCCTCACATTTTAGTCTTTACTTTTAGTCCAAACATTTATTTTCTTGCCTGAATCTGGTACCAAATCATGTTGGTGTGTTCTCTGCACCCTGCCAAACCTGCGGTCCCTGCTTTCTACAGCTGAGAGGCAGAATAGATACAGCTTACCCACAGTGGAGAAATATCACAAATTTTGGAAGTCTGAAGAAAAATGAATTACGTTTTAGTCTAGTTTTAGTCATCTTGATGAGAACTAAACTTAGTTTTTGTCAGTTTTAGTCATTACAGATCTATTTTTGTTAGTCTTAGTCTAGTTTTTGTCATGGATAAAAAGGCTGTCGGCCAACATTTTAATCATAGTTTTAGTCAATGAAAATAACACTGTAAGGGAGAAACTTCTTTTATCCTCATGGTGTTTGTTAAGACCTTTGCTGCACAGTTTGTTTTCACCAGCCTGCATCATAGCAGATTTGAAGGTCGTTTCCAGATGTACCAGGCATTTCCTAATGGTTTATGTTGTGTCACACAGGAAAGGGAGAAACAAGGCAGCCATGTGTTTGAGCCACACTGTAACCATGACCTGTTTTGCAGTGATAGTAAAGTACAAAAAAACTTTAATTTGTGCTCATCTCAGCATCTTATCATAGTATCATAGGTGGTGATAAGTTTTGTAAGTCAAAATATTCGCAGTGCTGAATTACTTGCACACACCAAAATACCCCTCAAGTAGCTGTAATAAGTGTTACAGCATTTGTCTGAGACATGATTAAATGGCCTTACTTCTTTGTGCCTCTTTTTTTCTCTTCAGAGCAGAGGGCTGCACTTCAGACACACAGACAACACAGTGCAGTGGCTCAGAGCCATGGAGTCAGTAGGTCTCCCTAAGGTAAGGGGCTATCACTACAGTCAGTCATGCAGACAAACAAGTCCTATTTTGTGAATTTGTTTACAAATATATACAGTATTCAGACCCAGTTATGTATGGTTTCAGTGTGGTCATACCTTGTGGAAGGACTGTTAATTCATAACTAGGTTTTGCCCATGAATCAGTGGGGTGGCTGTCCCAGGGATATTTTGTTTTACCCCTGAACTTGTCAAAGTCTGATGGGCAGTTTTCAGTCAGAACATTGCAGACTGCCTTTGTTGACTTGCCATTTTTAAGTACAGATATGGAGGAAACTATATAGAAATCAGAAGAAAGTAATCAGACAATGCCTGGCCAGGACAAAAGTATGAAAGAGTAAGAAAAGAGACAGGTGAAGATGAAGTGAAAAGTTTTTCCTGGAAAAGTTTTTTTTAACCATTGCCAAGAGCACTGACTTGAAGCAATATCCTGCTACTGCACAATGATTTTGGCCAAACATTAAATACATGAATTTCCAAATGCATGTACGGCTAGAATAGGGATTGTCAGTAAGAGTCAGCTGTTACTGTTTGTATCTGTTAACAGAGACTTCAGACTGCAGTGCATTTCATACACTTACAAGGCTTAAATACAGTGCAACAACAAAACACAATAATGGAACCTCTGATGACCAAGATCAAATGTCCCATTTTGTTTTATGCCTAAGTTTAGGCAGTGTGTTAGTGTGTGAATTTAAAGCTCTGATATGCAGAGGTATTGTAGAGGAATACATATTGATGATACCAGGAAAACAACCTTTCATTGAGACAGAGAGATGAATGATATGTATGATGAAGACTTGTCAAGTGTACAGCCAGGATACAGTCAACAGGTCATGGAAGTGACATTTGACATTTTAAGACTGTTTTCCAGGACTGAAGATGGTTTGGTAAAGGCATGTGCTTAGAATACCATCTCAAATAAAGTAATGTTAAAACAGTAATGGATTTCATAGTTATCATCAGACTACCTTATGAACAAGGACCCTTTAATCTGCTACAGTCTGAACTTGATCTTCATGCTAAAAACTACAAAAAACTTTTCTTTCTACTTAATAAACCAAGACATTAGCTTTTATGATGTATTTAGATTTTAACTGGTCATATTGCTATTCTTAGAGAACCAGTTTAAAGTGAATTATACAATAACTTATCACAATTCTTAAAATATGTTGCTTGTAAAAATGTGTTTGATAAAGCCCATTTGCATAGTAAACATGTACATGAACCATCTTCAGCCTCGATCTCAGCCAGGCAAACTCCAGATCAGCTTGTATGAATCTTGTAAATACAGTTGCAAGAAAAAGTATGTGAACCCTTTGGGATTTCTTGGATTCTGCATAAATTGGTCATAAAATGTGTTCTGATCTTCATCTAAGTCACAACAATAGACAAACATAGTCTGCTTAAACTAATACCATACAAAAAATGATGTGTTTCCATGATTTTATTGAACAAAACATGTAAACATTCACAGTGCAGGGTGGAAAAAGTATGTGAACCCCTAGGCTAATGACTGGTTGACCCTCCTTCGGCAGCAATAACCAACAATAACAACAATAAGCCATTCTGTTGTTGATTTACTTCTATGCTTTGGGTCGTTGTCCTGTTGCATCACCCATCCTCTGCTGAGCTTCAGTTGGCGGACAGATGGTCTTAGGTTTTCCTGCAAAATGTCTTGATAAACTTGGTAATTCATTTTTCCGTTAATGACAGCAATCCGTCCAGGCCCTGAGGCAGCGAAGCAGCCCCAAATCATGATGGCCCCACCACCCTATTTCACATTTGGAGGTTTTAATGTTGGTGTGCTGTGCCTTTTTTTCTCCACACATAGCGTTGTGTGTTCCTTCCAAACAAGTCAATTTTGGTTTCATCTGTCCACAGAATATTTTGCCAGTAGTACTGTGGAACATCCAAGTGCTCTTTTACAAACTTCGAATATGCAGCAATGTTTATTTTGGACAGCAGTGGCTTCCTCTGTGGTGTCCTCCCATGAACTCCCTTCTTGTTTAATGTTTTACTTATTGTAGATTTGTCAACACAAATGTTAGCATGTGCCAGAGGCTTTTGTAAGTCTTTAGCTGACACTCTAGGATTCTTCTTCACCTCATTGAGCATTCTGTGCTGTGCTCTTGCAGTCATCTTTACGGGACGACCACGCCTAGGGAGAGCAGCAACAGTGCTGAACTTTCTCCATTTGTAGACAGTCTGTCTGACCGTGGACACATGAACATCAAGGCTTTTAGAGATACGTTTGTAACCCTTTCCAGCTTCATGCAAGTCAAAAATTCTTGATCGTAGGTCTTCTGAGAGCTCTTTTGTGCCAGGCATGGTTCACATCAGGCAATGCTTCTTGAGAACAGCAAATTCAAAACTGGTATGTGTTTTTTATAGGGCAGGGCAGCTTTAACCAACACATCCAATCTCATCACATTGATTGGACTCCAGGTTGGCTGACTCCGGGCTCCAATTAGCTCTTGAAGAAGTCATTAGCCTAGGGGTTCACATACTTTTTCCACCCTGCACTGTGAATGTTTACATGTTTTGTTCAATAAAATCATGGAAACATATCATTTTTTGTATGGTATTAGTTTAAGCAGACTATGTTTGTCTATTGTTGTGACTTAGATGAAGATCAGAACACATTTTATGACCAATTTATGCAGAAATCTAAGAAATCCCAAAGCGTTTACATCCTTTTTCTTGCAACTGTAAACTGTGAAGTGACTTTGCCAAGCCGATGAATCACTTGAGCATTTTTGGGAGGCTTAATTTTGGGTTGAATTACATGTTGGGCAAAGACATTGGCATGAGGAGAAGGAGACAGTTATTCATTCATTTATTTAACCTTTATTTAATCAGCTACTCCCTTGAGATTAGGATCGCTTTTTTGAGGGAGACCAGGCAGAACGCCATTTACAATTATAGTGAAATTAAGTTTTCACTGTTTTTCTACTCCTTAAAGTGGTATGTTCTTTATTGCAAAGTGCAGTTTCATCATGATTACACTACATGATAGGCCCATTGAGACATAATAGGGAGATCCAGTTCAAGTATAAAAAATACTGAATATATGGGAGGTCTTGGCTTTGTTGTGGTAATTTGCCTGTGTTTGCATGATTATATTCTTCAGTTACAAAAAGCACAGCAACTAATCCTCAAATTTAACTGTAACATATAAACTGTTAACCAGGTTTAAATTCAGTGGTGAGGCAGTTCCCAAAAAAGAGCATCATCCTCACTCCATATATCATGAGATGACACGAAAGGCTTCACTGATGTGCTGCTTGAGAAATCAACAGGAGGTTGATGCCACCTTTTTCAGTTGCTAAAGCCTACTAACCCATAGGATCACCTATAACAATAATTTCATTGGCAGTATTTAAGAATAGACTTTTCTATTTTTTGCAATAATCCAAACTTTATAATTTCTCTAACTACACTAAGTAACTTTAAAAACGCACATTGTAAAATTTGCTAGAATTGTCATGAGATGTACTCAGGTGCTTCAAACAACTTCTCAGACACACAATATACCTTTTTTCTGCATGACTGATTGTGCCTTTTCTCAACCACAGACCAATTCATGAGAGTTGTACTCACAAGTGTATAAACTGGGTAGGTGAGTGAAATATTGGGATGGGATAAATTGTTGACTAAAAACGTGTAGGTGCGCACAGCTCTTCAGGAGGAATGGCAGGCGATCCCACAGAGACAGATTAATGGCCTCATAACATCTATGCCTCAGAGAGTGGCAGATTTGGTGCGAGCAAGTGGAAGTCATACCAGATATTGAAATTTGGACTTGTAAGAATGGGTGGTACTGTCAACTTTTTATTGCATGATTGAATAAACTGTTTCCTTGATTCCTGATTTTTGTGTGTATGTCTCCCACAAGATGTGTGCAATAAGAACAATAACTATAATTTGAAATATAGTTCATGAATTACAAGTAATATATTCATGAATTTCAATGTGCGTTTTTAAAGTTACTTAGTTTATTAGCTCCATTGTGTCATAATGATGTCATGAACCAGGATGTTATGAGCCTAATTAAAAGTGAAGAGAATTAACAACATCTTTAGCCTGTGTCAGACTGGGATCAGTGTTTTACAAACTGACTTCTCTAAAACTGATACATAAGACATACTGATGAGATGCCAAACTTTTGCACTGAATTAATCTCCCAATGATGCCTGTTTTTAAAATACCAGGACTACAAAAGCTGTGCCATAAGCTGAGATAGGAGGCACAGAGCTCCAGTAGTAAAATGTAATGCACTGCAGTCGAAAAGCTCAGGAATAAATTCTACCTCTGTGGTGAGCTATGATTCCAGTGCCTTGTGTTGATTCAGCTCGGTGGGCCTGAAAATTATGAGCCTCACAAGGTTGTGTTTATTGTTGTGGGGTTACCTCACATTTTTTACAAGTGTTCCTGTCATTATATCTTCTTGTTGTAATGTCTCTGGGTCATGCAGCTTTTGTTTAAAACTTTTGTAAAAATTGTACCTCACTGAAAACTAGAAATTTCTGACATAGAAAAATAATAAACAATAAATATCTGATGTGTTTTTTCCTTTCAGATTTTCTATCCTGAAACAACAGATGTATATGATCGTAAGAACATGCCTAAGGTGGTTTACTGCATACATGCACTGAGGTAAGAATTCATTTTCACACTTCTGTCAAACTCCAAGGTTAGACCTGTGTAGGGTACTTTTAAGATTAGCGTAGTACTTGATCTCTTTGCAGTTCTTTTTCATGCTGGCATCAGGAATATTCGTTGTTTGTGTGGGTAGTCAGATTCCGTGGGCATGTAGGATGGGTAGTATGAGAGTTGGCACTACCTGGAGCTTGCATGTAATAGCCAGGGTCTGTTGAAAGTGGTGATGTTGTTAGGCTGTGATTGTTAGTAAGATAAAGACAGTCTTCGTGTTGGTAGGGAGGACTCCTAGCATGGAGGGGGTGGCTCTGGGACGCTGTGAGACTGGTCAGACAAAACACCTGTGAGGGCAGTCCCAACTTGACAACCCCAGTGAAATCCTGGCGGTTGCTGCATATCAATGTGCGTACAGTAGATGGGTTGGGGGGCCTTTGAATGGGAACTAAGGGCCATGTGGCCCTCTGTGTCTTATTTGTAGGGCATAGGTACATAATTGAGATTTTAAGGGTGTAAGTGTTTTTTGTTTATTTCTACTTCCACGTCTTTGTATTACTTTGTGGGCTTCTAACATGGCCTCTGTTGTGCCAATCTAAGTCAACCTCCAATTTATGTGTCAGGAACAGTAATCACCCTTAGTGATATAAAACAGGGACTGGAAAATACTATTCAGGGAGAACACAGAGGTTTTTATGATTTAGCTTAAGTAGGCCAAGGTTATATTATGCAGCACCATGTGTTTAACAGTAGGCAGCAATGTGGAAAGTTCACATGCTCTCAGTGTTTGACTTGCTTGCTGAAACATCTTGTAGACATAGGCTGATTTGATTTTCACTTATTGGTTTTGGTCTCAACTTAAATGGCTAAAGATGAGCATAGCTGTTATGTAATAAGACTTGTGTCAAACTCTATTCAATATGTAAGCAGGGGCTTTTTTATACGAATTATACGGGGGTTTTCAGTGCTTAACTGTTAATTCAGAGTCTCACCACAAAGTTCACTCTCATCATGGCCTGGGGGTCAGTGATACATGTGATAACACATAAAAAGAAACGTTTGTGGTCTTACAGCTAAGTGAGAGGGTCCTTACTTTAGACATTGAGATTACTTTGAATGAACTGAAGGGGCAGTTTTATCTATCTGCCCCAGCCAGTCAACCGAACACAGATTTGGGGAGTGGCTGTGTGGGCTGCTGGGATTGTTTTCTCTCTTGTAGTGTTTTGGTCAGGTCCTGAGAGAATTGGTTTCCTTCCCTGCTTATGCACACACGTGCTCTTCCTTCCTGCTAGTCCAGCTTTAGTCCCACAAGGACCCAACAAATACTCTACTTCCCTCGGTACAAACACATGCAGATATGGAGGCACAGCGACAGATGCTCTAGCAAATATATTGTGTTGGAAAATTAAAATGGAAGACGAGTTATGATGAAAGAAGATAATTTAAAAACCCTTAAGACAATGTGGTGGAGAGACAGAGCTAGATGTGCTTTCTGATAGGAAACCATGAAAATTGAATAGGTGGGTTCCACAGTCTGTAAAGAAGTTTCTCTCAGCTAGACGGTGAAATGTCTGTAACCCCTGTGGCTCCTAATTGGTCACCCATGTTATTTCCAGTCAGCTGTTACTGTGTTTGTGTTTGAGTCAGCTGCATGCATGTTAAAATATTTGATAAGCACAGTTTAGATAGTTGTCTGAAGGACAGAGTGCATTTCATGTTTACACACTGAGACCAAAGGACCGACTAACTCGCCACTACTACTGCACTGCTTCTTTCACTGCTGTGTTTGTGCCCGACATGCCCCAGATATCTATAATTCATTACCACTTATCAAGTACCAGCAGGAAGATGAAAGTTTTATGAAGTTTCCAGCCACCTGCCTGTTGAATTCAATGCATGGTGGTGGACTGAGCCTGCTAGTTGACTCCAATGGTGGTTGCCATCATGTGAGGCAACACTCCCCCCCTGTGGTGCAAGCGTGACACAGGAAAAGAAATGCCATAAGAGCAATGAAAAAGAAAACCTATGCATAAATGTATTTCTATGGCAGTCATTAGAGTAACAGAATTCAAAAGGTTTTAGGGATTTCTTTTTCTTATCTGGTATGTTTTTTTTCAGCTTGTACTTGTACAAACTGGGCATCGCACCACAGATCCAGGATCTGCTGGGGAAAGTGGCCTTTACAGGTAAGACCAGTGGTCATCAGCTTCTTTTGATAACAAAGCATGAAAAACAAGTTAAGTAAAAATTCTGGGCCTTTTTAAATAAGGTGAAAAACAAAGACCTTCTCTTTGATTGCTTTTTAAAATGAAGGGTAAATGCCTCAGGGCTTTTTAAAACACTAATCTGTTCAACTAATGCACATGTTACATTGTAATGAGATGATTTTTGTGTGCAAGTGTTGTATACACTTTTCTAAAAGGTATATTATTGAAAATAATGAAAGAATGTAATCCTGTGCTTTCAAGCATGTAGAGTTTAATAAGGATTTGATTGTATGTTTTCTCATTAATTTAAATGCTTGAATCATGCAACATCTCAATTCATCAAAGCATCCCCTCTAGTTATTTACGTAAAACTGAGTGGGAAAGTCAAACTACTAAGCTTCTGATTGTGAAATTGTTTTCTATTGGTCCTCCAGTAGCTCAGGAGGAGTTTGCCTGGGCCCCCTAAAAACCCAGTTTCAAAAAATTTTGATTCATGTATTTAATTTAGAAATAGTGTGTTAAGAGCATTTTTCATGACTTCTATAGATAAATTAAACCTGAGAAATATTAAAGATAACGGGGTTGACGACTGCTTTTTGCATGCAGTTTTCACGGTGAGCATGTTGATGGACATGTTTTATACACAACATTTAAAGAGGAGTTCAGTTCTTCGTGGTCTCAAATGTTTTCTCAGTGCTGCATCTGATTATTTGAAAATATCATCTGAATGAAATGAAAACTCCAAATACTGTTGATTTGATTTGAGAATCATGATTTTCAGTCATTTATGCCAAACAGCTGATTAAAAAAAAGAAATTGAGTTTTATTTCCTGCAGTATTTTCTGAGTCCTTTTCTCTTTAAGACAATGCAGCATCACAACTTTCACTGTCATCTTTTTCATTTGTGCTCCAGAGGAAGAGATCAGTAACATGAGGAGTGAGCTAGAGAAATATGGCATTCAAATGCCAGCTTTTAGTAAAATTGGGGGAATCCTGGCCAATGAGCTGTCAGTGGATGAAGCTGCCTGTAAGTCCTCCAACCTTTAAACTAACTCTAAGCCCTCAATCCTTGATAATATACATTTGATCATTTTGTATTGTGTTATATACATTTTCCCCATACTGAAAGGTTTGCATGCACTCTGCCATTGTTTAGTACATGCTGCTGTGATTGCCATCAATGAGGCTGTTGACAAAGGTCAGGCATCTGTGACAATGGGAGCCCTCATTAATCCTAATGCGATGCTGAGGAACATACAGGAAGCTTTGGCCCAAGACTACCAGGACACATTGAGCCAGGCGAAGGCTCGTAAGCAGAATCAGTCTTCAGGCAGGGTGAGAAACCTTACAAACACCCAGTTTACAGCTTGTGTTTCCATTTTTTTTTAATAATTATTCTTTTATCAGTGTGTAGCATGCTTTATTAGATCCTGTGTTTTTAAAGGATTTAAATGTTTCCCTTGCTTTGCTTTTCATTTCTTTCCCTCTTAGGTTTTATTTTTTTTTTTTTGTACTATGGATATTAAGATGTGTCTGACTACTATAATGCCTGCAGAGATATCATCACTAAGGTCTGAAAGAGGACATTCTGCTTAGTTTCACTTTGGTGCAGCCAGCACATTCCAGTGGCTGCAGTGTCAGCTGTACTTCACCAAACATGAACCCTCCACCTCCCAATAGCTTTACAAATACTGTACATACAGAAACCATCCATTTACCCCTTGAACCACATATGTGACATACTGAATATCCAGCTTCATCAGTATAAGCAATGAGTAAATAAACATGTCTATGTATAAAATTTGAGCCCTGAATGATTATTCACCTTTCCTCAACTTAGCGCTCCTCGATTGCAACTGAAGAAAGAGATGTTTATGAGGAGCTGCTGACTCAGCAGGAGATCCAGGGCTGCATTGATTTTGTGAACAGTAAGGATTTTCCTTCCATACGTGACCCTTAACCTTCTTTTTTCCCCAGAAATTATGTATTTTTGATATGCAATGTTGGTAATATGAGCATTAAAAGGTTGATTTGGAAACTTGTCTAAAAGACTTAAAGTAAAATACATTAGCCCTGACACTGTCTTTTTTTTCTCCCCAGTCCAGGAAGCAGTCAGGCAGGTGAATGAAGCTGTGTCAAATCAAGATGAGGCTGCTCTGTTGGCTGCACTCAGGCTTGAAGCTCTAGCCCTGCTGGGTGTTCAGGAGTCAAACAGTTGCTGGTACCTGGAACATTTTACCACCTACTGCCAACATAAATCCAAGGTATAGTGAGCTGGAACTTTTTAATCTGAATTCAGGGCCCCAAGTTGCAGAACAACTTAGGGGTACTTTCTAAGCAGCTGCCAAGAGTATATAATAAGCCTGTAATGAAAAAAACATAAAGACATAACTCTTGAAACATAAACTTAGCACCAAAAATAAGGCAATTTGTGTTTGGTAGATTATTTCTTTGTTGTAACAATGTTTCTTGGCATATTTTTCATGGGCACAACCCACATACTCAGCTCTGCTGCTCATCCCACAAATGCATGTTCCTTACAATTGTGACACCACTTAAAAGGGAAATAAACAGGCTTTCCAACGGTATAAGATTTATTGCTAAGAAACATTGTTACAACAAAGAAATAATCTAATAAACACAAATTTCCTTACTTTTTGTGCTAAATTAAATGATACAAAGAAAATTGTAAACTAGAAATACGTGAAACACTCCTTAGGGGCTTGTGAAGCAAAACTGTTTTTCTCTAACCTGACTTTTTTTAAGCTTGGCTTTAAATGCAGATGCTGATGAAGGACTGAGGCTGTAGTTTTGTGCTGTTTTCACTAATCTGATAAAGATGAGTGGCTGAAAGAAAATAACCCTAACATAATTTCTGACTTTTATCTCCTTGCTCCTGAATTAAACACCCAGGAAAAGGTCTCAGTGTCTTTTCTGATCTTTCTGCTGTAGGATGAAGGGAGGGCCGTGATGGTGGACAAAGAGGAGATTCAGAGAGTCGTCAGCTCTTGTAATGACTTTGCTGAAGCAGAAAAACGAAGTAAGTGTATCCGTCACTAATACCTACCTTATGATTAATCCCCGGTTAGTTTAAGGTCTTATCTGTTCCTGTCTCATGCTTCTCAAAAGCACAAATGAAATCTAAATAATATTATAGTTTATTTTTGGAAGTTGGTTCTTTACTAGTATTCCTAAATCTATGGCTATCAGCATGACTATGTGTGATGACTTTCTTGTCTAGAACTTGATGCAGTTGCAGCAATCAATACAGCCATACGTCTTGGGAATGCCACGGAGACAGTGGAGGAGCTGATGAACCCTGAGGCACAACTTCCAATTGTCTATCAGACTGCTGCCAACCTCTATCAGGCTGAACTCTTCAGTTTGCAGCTACAAGGGGGGCGGGTGAGACATTGCATTTGAAAATTTGACATGTAGACCCATGTACAGGGTTCTTGGAGATATCAGGGACATCGATGCTGCACACTTGCTGAGTTTAATGTTGCTTCATGTGTGTCATTTTGTTTTTTTTATTAGTCTGGCTTGAGCCATGAAGAGCTGAGCGTAGCTGTGGAGATGCTTTCAGCTGTAGCAGTGCTGAATGAGGTGCTGGATACCAAAGACCCTCAGGCTGTGATTGAACAACTGACAGACTCTCCTCTGGGCTTCACCAACATGGACCAAGACAACCTCAACAGGTAAGATGGCTGCAGGACTGATGTATGTGGCTTTATGAGAAGCGAAAAAGCAGTTCTGATAGTTTAGAGTTAAATTAAAATTTTCATTTAAATTTCTATTGCCAAAATTTTTGTAAACACTGATATTTCTTTCTTTGTTGGCACAACCATGGCACTTTTACAAACCAAATCAGATACTTTGCCATCACCAAGCTGACAGTATTGGTTTATTGTAGGCCCTGATTTTTTGCTTCTTCAATGGTTCTCTCCCTCAGGTATGCTGACACTCTTATCAAAGAACGAGAAGAGGCTCTTGCCAAAGGCCAAGAGTTTCTCACCTGGAATGACGTTCAAAAATGCATCGACACAGTCAATGTGCAGGTCCATGAGGAGCATGAACGTAAGAAAAACTCATTAAGGAAATCAAGAATGCAGTTTGAACCTTTGAGAATGTTTTTTATTAGGTATATTTCAGCAATGAAGAGTTAAAATAAAACACATAATGCATAAAAATGGTTCTTGCCTTTTCTTGTAGGCATAATAGCTATAGCGGAGATCAATGAGGCACTGAGCTCAGGTGATCATCAGCAGACTCTTGCAGCACTGCTCCTCCCCACAGCCAAGTTAACAGGGGTGAACCCAGCCACGGCCAAACACTACCATGATGTCCTTCAACACATCAAGGAACTCCTCTGCCAGGTATCATGACTTCAGCTATAGTTCATTTTTATACATGTGTGGAAAAAGTGCAAGTTTAGAACAGAATTTGAGGTTCTTTTGTGACTTCAACAGCAGCTTTGCATACCTGAAATGGCTCTATATTACATGTGTTATTACAAATCTAAAATCATAATAACTTTCACATCTGTGTATTGTCATGTGTAACTAAAGGAGAAAATGTACCAACAAATAATATTTTTATTGCATTCATTCTTGATTGTTAAAGCCAAAGAGAACAGATGTTTGGTTTTGTTTTGGAGTTAACAGTGATTGCCTTATTACCCTGGTAAATTCAGTGTCCAGCTTGTTCCTGTTTTTTTTTTTTTTTTTTTTTTTTTAATTTGTTGGTGTGTTCTTTCCTGCTGGTTCTTAGCAATTGTCCTGCATGGAGATACTTTCTCTGGTTGCACAAAATTAGTCTCACACCCTAACAGTTGGCCTCTGAGGTGCCCCGTGGAGTGATATGAATTGTAGATCTGAGGCTGCCGTCTTGGAAATGAGAACACACAGGAAAGGGTCCAGACAACTATGGAAACAGCAGAGACACACTGCTACTCTGTAGTATCCATACAGTCTGTCGTCCCCATACAAAAACAGGCGGACATAGTGGGCGATATGCAGGACGCCACTTGGCAAGAAACACACCACAAAGATGATGAAAACCAGGGTGCTGACCCTGATGAATGGTTTCCAGTCACAACGAGATTGCCCCAGGTGGTAAACCACTGATACATGGGCAAAGATGCAGATCAGGAAGGGCACGATGAATCCCGTAAAAACCAGCATCAGCCGGTACGGCACCAGAGGGGAGTGGGATTTTTCTTCTAGAGGAAGTACATCATGGCAGGAGGTGACCCCGAGCTGGGTGATGTGGTAGCTCTGCCTGACCAGGAGCTCAGGCACGATAGCTGCTACGAAGAGGAACCATACAACAAAGCACGTCCACACTGCCAGAGGGGTTTTGGCTAGCCTTCTGTACAGAAATGGTCTGACCACAGCAAGGTAGCGTCGCATACTGATGCATGCTATAGTTTGAGCTGAACAGTAAATATTGCCATAAAACAGCGCTGTGATAAGCCGACAGGAGATCTCCCCAAATATCCAGTTATTTCTGTTGAAATGGTAATGAACCCGCAGTGTCAGGGAGAGCAGAAGCAGCAGGTCAGATAAGGCCAGGTTGAGGTAGAGAACTACTGTGGACAAGGACTTAGCTCTGAGTCTGAGGAAGGCCAAAATGTAAGCGTTTGAGGGGATGCCCACCAGCATTGCTAGGATGTAAGATAAAGGTATGACCCAGGTGCTGAGCACTCCATTGGTAAAAGCTGCTACCGGGTCCTCTGGGCTCACATCCAGCTCAGGGTCTGTGCTGGGATAGTACAACTGGTATGTGTGGTTCAGCTGGTCCGTCCTACCCTTAAAAGTTTTTGGTTCAACAACAGATGAATTGATTTTAGTCCTGGTTCTGGTTTTGTTTCTGTGTCCTACAAAGGAGAGTAGAAGTAGAAGAACTTTAACTTTAAACAAACTCAAGTTTTCAGATAGTGGTACATTTAAAACTACATAAAAGTATCAAACAGACAAAATAGCTCCAATTCATGTTTGTTGTTTCCCGGTTTGTTGTTGTGTAGCACTGAAAATTTTGTCCATGTGTCTCCTCTTTTCAAAAGCAGACACAAAAGACAACTAAGAATGAGTAGGATATCAATTATCTGATTTCCAGTATGTTCTTTCTGTTGTACATTAGTATATTTATAGTTTTACAAAAAAAAAGGCTGTTACTTAACCGTTATTTAAGAAATTGGACCATTACCACTACCAAAATATGAGTCCAAAAATGGCGTAAAAAAAAGCTCATATTATCCTGCAGTTAACTGTGTTATTGTTTAAATACACTTACCATCATACTGGAGGGCCTGCACTGCTGTCAAGCAAATGAGAAGTCCTGGCACAAGGTCGACCATATCCCTCCACTTCTGTATCCCAGGTTGTGTAGAAGTCTTCTATTTTCACCTCTCACCATGTTGCCTTTTCTCGGTAAACGTTGAACCTCTCCTTTGGTGAGATTTGCTGTTTTGCATCTTTGCAGAATAACAGTGTAGAACTGATAACGATGTGAACTAAAGCTCAGCTTCCCGCTTCTGTTTGTGGGACACTTGTGTGTTTGCATGGAGCACTGAACACATTTCCTGTCCAGGCCTGAAGGCTGAATTCCCCTCCGCCTGCGTCAGTAACTTCCCACTGACTCACTGGGGAGGGAACCGCTTAAAAGTTGATCAACAGCTGCACATCGTCTACAAATTACATTTAGTTTTGCAACCAATAGTGTTTTTATAGTTATATTTGTTTTGATGGGATTTACATATTGCATTTATTTAAGATAGAGAATGTTGTTAGTCATAGGCTGTGGAGTTGAGCACCTCTAGCCGGACTCCAGTGTACAGCAGTTGATTAATGGGGCTGCAGTATTGGGGCTGTATATTGTGTTTTCAAATGGTGTGGCTCATTTAACAAACAAAACAAGAAAGGTTCTTCTTTTTCTGTCATGCAGGTCAAAATTCAATGGTTTGATTCCAGCTTCACAACTGTAGATTTTTGAATTTATTCCATTACTATACCTGTGAGCTAAAGTGACTTTCCACACTCTTACTCCATCATGAGTTTGCTGGGAAATCATCAGTCTGATGCAAATATAAACAAAAAGTCTGCTTTTAGTCCACTCAGTGAGTTTTAATGGCAGCCGCCTTCCTGTTGGCGCTGTGGTTACAGAAACACCCGAGTCCCCTCCGGAGGTCTCTAAAATTAGCCTGAGAATAAAACACTTTCAGCCTGTAAAAACATTCTTTGTGGTTGTTGTGAAGTTTTATTGTTATTGTGTGCTTGTTTATTTTTTTTTTTGGTACACGCTGGTTGATCGAGTGGGGCTGAGGATATGTTTGTAGTCTAACTATTGACAGCAGTTTCTTTTCCATAGAGCTTTCCACTGGACACAGAGGAAACGGTACCATCTATTATTTGCTGTTGATTGAATAGCACAAGCTTGTGTTGTGTTAGTTCCTAAAAAGTAGTCCTGCTGGTGATCAAAATAATTCATAAAATCTCCATAATCCTAACTCGATGAACAACAAACCATGATCTTACCATTGACTTTTGACTCAAATTACTCTAAATATCAGGTTAGGATTGTGAACACTTCATTGTGTTTCTTATTCTAGTTTAGTCTCCAAGAAAAGAAGTGACCTTGTGCTTTATCTGATTGTAGACTTCTGGAGATGAGTCTGCAGTACTGTGGCTGGACCAAATCCAAGAGGGCATTCACACAGCCAACCAGGATGAAGAGGAGGCTCTCACATGTATGTAGCTGAAGTTTAGAGTCACTCAGACAAATCAAAACTAGCACATCAAAAGTTAAAACAGATCCTGTTGTTCACATCAAGTGCAAGATGGCATATTCAGTTATTATCATAAGATAAAGAAAAGATGCAGCAGACTCATGACTGTTATAATGAATCGTTATTTGAGCTATAGCTACATTGACACTCCCTAGAGCACTGGAGTTGTGGTAAGGCACCCTTAAGTAGAAAGTTAATGGTGTTCCAGCAAAAATTCAAAGTTAAAGGGTAACACAACCCCAAAATTGATACCTCCATTTGACTATAGATTTTCATAAGGCAGGTAAATCCATGTTGTCGGAGTTTTTCTTTAATTCTTTAGTGATACAAAATGACATTCAGAATGGTTTTCTTCAGATGCAGATGCATACCACATCCCCATCTTTCTTTCATAGCAAATAAATTCTGTTTTTCTCTGTCACCTTGAAGTCCGGCATGTTTTATTTATGGGTATTTGATTTTGAAATCAAGCCACTAAATTGAACATTTTGCATATTAGACACACTATAACATGTAGTTTTTAAAAATATTTCTTAAACTTTGTGTTTTTATACTGTTACATAGAAAGCTCTTTTTAATTAGGGAAAGAAATGTTTTGTTTTTGCTTTGTTCTTTTTAATCAGTTTTTTAGTGATAGCTTTAATTACCGTTTCTTTAATGACACTTTAGTTTTTACTGTTAATTTAGTGTTTCTCTTCTGTTTTTAGATCACTTCACTTTGTCACTTTTGTTAACTTTGGCAGTGGCTGGAGCAGTTGATGTTATCAACAGGACGGTGGCAGAGGGAGAATCTCAGAATACGCTGCAGGCTTTACAAGTTCCCAGTGCAGGACTCAGAGCGGTGCTCTCTGAATGTGCTGACACATACCAGGCTGAGCTGCAACAGAGGCAAACAGCCAGTGCCACTGAAGGTAACTAAACTTACTGCACAGGTGTCTTTGGAAAATAAGTTCTGTGTTCAAGAAACACCTCACAGAAAAACATTCACTGTTTCTGAAGGATCCTTTTCCTTTTTCATCTAGGCAGCACTGAAAGCGTGTGGGTTAAACACAACATCAAGGACAGATATGACTACTACTATAACCTGGAGACTGGAAAGGGCACCTGGGAGGAGCCTGAAGGATTTGAACACAATTGTGGTCATCTCAGTAAAGAGGAAATCCAGGTATCCACTCCTGCACTGAACAGTTTAATTATTCCAATGTATCAGTTTGTATTCATAGATGGATGGATACTTAGTGATAATCAAATTCAGTGTGACACAGTGTTTGATATGGCAATATTCCCTCTGCACTGACATTTAGTATAAACTGTTTAAACTCTATTTTCCCTTAGGGTGTTGTCAGCAGTGTGACTGCAGAATATAACAGGGAACAGTTGTGGTTGGCCAATGAGTCCTTGGTGACCCAGCTGCAGGCAAGGATCAGAGGTTACCTAGTCAGGGAAAAGCATCGCCAGAGGATGGAGTATCTACATCAACAAGAGCCGCATGTTGTGAAATTGCAGGTAAGATATTTCTCAATTTTGAAGTTGAGAGGTGACATTGTCAAAAATAAGACCAAGTTCAGTGGCACCCTGATGTGTAAGGCATCAGTAGATCGCAGCTACAATAATTCAGATTGGCGTACAAAGTGTGTTAATTAAATGTGTAATGACTGTTTATTTGTTTAAATCATTACTGAAGGAAATCTGAAAACTGAAAAGTAGATAAAACATTGTAGCAAAGACAACTTCTCTGTAGTACATTATAGTAAAAGTAATAATAATGATAATAATAATAATAATAATAATAATAATAATACCTTGAATTTATATAGCGCCTTTCAAGAAACCCAAGGGCGCTTTACAGGAACACATATACATGGACAAACTATGTGAGGGGTAGGATGAGTGTAAGGGGTGGTTTAGTGAAGACTGTAGGCTGTCACATAATGTTTGTGTGTGTGTTTTTCTTCTTTGCAGGCTTGCTGGAAAGGCTACAAACAGAGGAAAATGTACAAAGACAGGATGAATTTGCTTCAAAACAACGTTGATTCTATTGTTAAGGTAATAATTTGACTTCCTTTTTAAAGCAAACAAGGAAAGTCCTCAAAACAGGGTGTTTTTGGAATTCTTAAAAGTATTAAAAGATGATAAATCAGTTTTATCAAAATCAAGGCTTTTAAGATTATTAAAAAGTCCTGAACAGAAGAACATTAGGTAGAATTTGGTGTTTTTTTATGGTTATGTAAACTGAATTTAGGCTTTTAAATGCTTTGAAATGAAAATTCTTTGGTGACACATTTTTGTCTTACTATTGGCAGAAAACATTTTTGTAACTGTGTTGCCGTAAGGGGTGAGAAGCTGAAAATATGATAGTCCTATAAGATATAAGAGGAGGGTCTTAGAAAAGGTCTTAAAAGTATTAAATTAATTATATATTTTCTGTATAAACCCTATAAAACCTAAACCTTAAAAATGACACTTATAAAAATGACATTTTTTAAATAGCAGCTCTATTTTCCACATCTGGGAGTCTTGAGCTAAAACCAACTTAGGCTTGATAACTTGGGTTTTAAGCACTTCAAGATTAATCTACATGTACTTAACACTGAAAACAGATACCATATTGAACATCTGAATACCAAACTTGTCTTTTTAGATCCAGGCTGTGGTGAAAATGTGGAAAGCCAAGCGTAAATACAATCAGAGGTTGCAGTTTTTCAAAGATCATGTGAGTAACTCTTAAATCAGTCAAATCGCTGTGTAGATTCGTCCATGTTTCTGTTGTTTGGTCCTTGTAATGTGAGACCCACTTTAATCTTTTTTTAGGAAAAGGACATAGTAAAAATCCAGGCTTTCCTGAAGGCCAACAAAGCCAGAGATGACTACAGAACTCTCAGTAAGTCAAAAAGAAATTTACAAGCCTGCCTTTTTTTAAATTCAGTTATACTTACAGTCATGGATGAAAGTATTGGCACCCCTGATTTTTTTTCCAGAAAATACACAATTTCTCCCAGAAATGGTTGCAATTACAAATGTTTTTTGTATACACATGTTTATTTCCTTTATGTGCATTGGAACAACACAAAAAAACAGAAGAAAAAAGCCAAAATTTACATAATTTTACACAAAACTCAAGAAATGGGCCAGACAAAACTAATGGCACCCTTTTAAAACTTTGGGTAAATCATTTTATTTCAAGCATGTGATGCTCATTTAAACTCACCTGTGGCAATAACAGGTGCTGGCAACATAGAAATCCCACCTGAAGCCAGTTAGAATGTATAAAAGTTGACTCAACCTTTGTGTTGTGTGCCTGTGTGTGTCACACCAAGCATGGAGAAGAGAAAGAAGAGCCGAGAATTGTCTGAGGACTTAAGAAACAAAATTGTGGAAAAATATGAACAATCTCAAAGTTACAAGACCATCTCCAGAGATCTTGAAATTTCTTTTTCCACTGTACATAATATAATCAAGAAGTTTATGACCTATGGAACTGTGGCTAATCTCCCTGGACGCGGACGGAAGAGAAAATTTGACAGAAGAATGCAATGCAGGATAGTTGGAATGGTGGATAAACATCCTCAGTCAACTTCCACACATATTCAGGCTGTCCTGCAGACTCAGGGTGCGGAAGTGTCAGCTCGGACCATTCATCGTCATTTGGATGAGATGAAGCGCTATGGCAGGAGACTGAGGAAAACCCCACTGCTGACAAAGAGACATAAAAAAAACTGGAGTTTGCAAAAATGTACCCGAGTAAGACTCAGTCCTTCTGGGAGAACATTTTGTGGACATATGAGACTAAGGTAGAGCTTTTTGGAAAAGCACGTCATTCCACTGTTTACAGAAAATGGAATGAGGCCTACAAAGAAAAGAACACAGTACCTACAGTCAAACATGGTGGAGGTTCAAGGATATTTTTGGGTTGTTTTGCTGCCTCTGGCACTGGGTGCCTTGACTGTGTGCAAGGAATCATGAAATCTGGAGACTATCAAGAGATTTTAGGCCGCAGTTTAGGGCCTAGTGTTAAAAAGCTGGGTCTGCTGGGTCAGAGGTCATGGGTGTTCCAGCAGGACAGTGACCCCAAACATGCCTCAAAGAGCACCAAGAAATGGTTGGAGACAAAGTGCTGGAGAGTTCTGAAGTGGCCAGCAATGATTCCAGATCTAAATCCCATTGAACACCTATGGAGAGATCTCAAAATTGCTGTTGCAAGAAGGCGCTCCTCAAATCTGAGAGACCTGGAGCAGTTTGCAAAAGAGAGTGGTCCAAATTTCCAGTTGAGAGGTGTAAGAAGCTTGTTGATGGTTATAGGAAGTGATTGGTTTCAGTTATTTTTTCCCAAGGCTGTGCAACCAAATATTAAGTTTAGTGTGCTAACAATTTTGTCCATCCTATTTTTTGACTTTGCGTAAAATTATGTCAATTTTGGCCTTTTACTTCTGTTTTTTTTGTGTGTTGTTCCAATGCACATAAAGGAAATAAACATGTACCAAAAACATTTGTAATTGCAACCATTTCTGGGAGAAATTGTGTGTTTTCTAAAAAAAATTTCAGGGGTGCGAATACTTTCGTCCATGACTGTACATCTTAATGTGAGGCTAGAATATGTCTTGTTATAACCCCATAACATTTGTCAAGAAAACATTGTCTAATTAGTGTTTGTAGGTTTTAAAACTACACTGTTGTCGTGAGCCAGTCATTTTTTAACTTATGTGACTGTCATGTAATTCATAAAAAGCCATCAAGAAGTGTCTGGTTTTCAATTTGTCTTTTCACATTTTCTCCTTAGTAAATATGTGAAACTTGCTTATTTACACATTTTTATTTTTATTCTATTGTGACATGATTTTAAGATTTTTATACAGCTATAGAGGGGTGAAGTACTTTTGCAGAATCAAATATTTGTTGGTAAATTTCAGCTGGGGCCAAGGATCCTCCTCTGTCAGTGGTGCGCAAGTTTGTCCACTTGTTGGAGCAGAGCTCTCTGGACCTTCAGGAGGAACAGGAAGTGACACGGCTCAGGGAAGAAGTGGTCACCAATATTCGCTCCAACCAGCAGATGGAGAAAGACTTGAACCTGATGGACATTAAGATCGGACTTCTGGTGAAGAACAGAATCACTTTGCAGGTTTGCATAACCTTGTTTTTATGCAACAAGGAAAGAAAAGCATCATGTGTAGTAGTGTCATGATGGTTGACAAAAATCATAGCCTGTAATGGCTCAGGGTTTGGTCATAGGTACCTAATGACTGTGATTAAGTACCTGTGATTATATATTGCCCTGTCTAGTTTTGCTGGGCTAATGATGTGGTGTTTGTTTCTTTGTAAAGGATGTCGTGTCCCATAATAAGAAAATGAAGACCATGAAAAAAGCAAGTAAAGATAACTTGGCTGCAGGAGAGAGACTGGGTATAAAGGGCCTAAATAAAGGGAAAAGAAGGAAACTGGAGGCCTATCAACACCTCTTCTACCTGCTACAGGTGATTCACCATCTCTTCTCCAACTTAAAATCCAACTTAAATCCTCTTAACTTAACCGCTCCTTCTCTCTTCCCTATTTAGACCAATCCACCCTACCTGGCCAAGCTAATCTTCCAGATGCCACAAAACAAGTCGACTAAGTTTATGGACACTGTGATCTTCACCTTGTACAACTACGCCTCTAACCAGAGAGAAGAATACCTGCTGCTCAAGCTCTTTAAGACGGCTCTGGAGGAGGAAATCAAGTCAGACCTGAAGCCTTGTTTGCACTTTTGTCTTATTGTTGTCTTTGAAATAACTCATCACTTTTTCATGCTACTGTGTGTCACAGCTCTAAGGTGGACCAGATCCAGGACATAGTGACAGGGAACCCAACAGTCATCAAGATGGTGGTGAGCTTCAACAGAGGTGCACGAGGCCA